>NC_141387.1:29210904-29810904 GCF_017979445.1 Akebia trifoliata | reverse complement strand
AGAATAGACAATCACTCCTTACGCATTTTTTGATTCCTTCTACTTTTAACTCTCTAAGTAAATAACTAGGTTTGTTAATAGCTATACGATAGTGGATCAAATTGGGTCACACAATATGAATTGGTTATGGATCGGATCATGATCCAATATCTGGTTGGTGTGGGTCCATACTTGATCCCAAATTAAACCTAATCACATTTTATTTTACACAGGCCTCCATATTTTGGTAATATTTGTGATATTTCCCATTGTTTTCAAATTGAAGAAAGTCCTCCTTAATCACGGTCTTCTGAGGAATCTTAACTGTAATTAAACTAAATAACCTCAATTTCAATCACTAGCCAAAACCCCTATCATATCCAACCTCTAGGGTATAGATTTGTTTATAATAAATCCTAATTTTCAGCCTTAATGATATTATTTCCTTCAACCTTCAAACCTCAAGAGCAAGATATAATTTTTGAGAACAAAAAGATGATGAAATTTTAGATTAAAAAAAATTCTATGATTCTCTAAAAAGGGTAGAAGTCAAATTTGAAAAAAAATAAAAAAAATAAAAAAAATTTAAGATGATGGATAAAGATGAGATTCAATAAGTTGAAATAAATTTTCTCACAGGTTTTAAAGCTTAAAGATCATTGTATATCGGGAGACGAAGATAATAAAAGGTATTTGGCTAGACGTTGAAGATCGACATTTAAACATTTAGATCTTTGTAAATAAATTTTCTAGAGAAGACCAAGGTCAAAGGGCATGACATCAGTTTGAAAATGCAGGACTATCTCAAATAATTCGTCAAAACATGGAGGGGCATCCATAAAATACCCATATATTTATAACATTTCTATTGTTTGTTTGTTAGATTGGGAGTGGCCAAGCCTAGGAATGTTGATGGACTTGATTGGGTGGTGGGTCCGGATCCTCCTAATACCTAGTTCTCTCAAAAATTGATCTACAATACACAATAAATGCCCTTAGAAAGCATAGATTTATTATAAATGACTTAAAGTTGAAAAAAAAGAAAAAAAGAAAAAAAAAAAATGCAATAATGACAGAAATTTCAAACCAATCCATACTTTTTTATTTTTATTTTCAAGATTCCTTTAGGTAACATTCTCATGGAGTTCGTAGGGTCCACCCGGTCGAGGAAGTGGTAACCAATGGAAGTCTCAACGGATCGGATCATATACACAATATAGTCCAATAACCAATCACTGCTGGATCAATTATGTCCTGTTTCCATGAAATAGGTATATATTTTTGTCTAAATATACCAAGTTTATTCATATCTTGTATATAAAATCGGATTTGGTCTGATCCATATCCAATTTGGATCTGATAAAAAACCCGACCCAACCAGGATCCGATTTGATTCTTATCAGATAATTTTCGTTCCAATTCGATCCAATAGGATCAATCCTAGATTCGATCGGGGCCAGATCCAATATTGACCACACTAGTGACCAAGGGAGGTGGTGCTTTACCATAAAAAAGAATAACATATATAGGTATGAAAAATGAGTATTTTGGAAGTAAATGTCCGAATTAGAAAAAAAAAAAATAAAAAAAAAAAAATCCATAAAGAGAAGTACGAAAAAAAGAAAAAATTCCATAAAAAGACTAATGCGCGTTGCTTTAATCTTTCTATGATCCGATACGTTATCATGTATGTAAAAGGATTATTTTGGGAGTTTTCATTTGGCAAAGTTCATTGTGAGCTCTTATGTACTGGAGGGGACGACCAGGTGGAGTTTGTGGTGACCAATGGGACCTGTCAATCGATCCAAATAAACCCAAAATCGAATTCTTTTCGATCTAATATCTTTGGATTTGGATTGAGGATTCGGCATTTTGTTAAGGATCAAATCCAATTTGATAACTTAGCAGATCCATTCTTGACAATGAACCTAATCCAAGTGTTATTTAGATTGGATTTATAATATGTTCTAGTTATCTTTTGTTATAAATTCATATATTTATCTGGAAATAATGTGTATAAACTATAGTAACGAGCTAAATTGGGTTGGGCATTGCTAAGCCCTAACCCAACCCAAATTTAATGAGTTGAAAATATAGGTCTTCATCGGTCTTTTTTTTAATGGATCGAACCAGGTTAATAATCCAACGGGTTAAATTAACACCCTTGGATCCTAATAGTGAATTAGGTAAAAATCCAAACCAAATTAGGATCCAATCCAATTCTAATTGGTTTTATCCTGGATCCAATCCGATTCTTATTGGATCCGCCCCACAATATGATCCATTGACAGCCCTGGTGAGTGGAGACCAAGGGGGTGATGGCTGTTAGGGGTGCATATGATTCGAATTTGTGGCAAAATCGGAATCAAACCAAACATGATTGGTTCTACAAATTTGTAATCGAACCAATCCAAACCAACCTTGGTTCGGATTGATTCTCGGTTCTCATACTTATTATTTTCAATATTTAGAACTTAAAACTAAGTAAAATAAATATTAAATAAAGCATCACGTATAATACATAACTTTCCGACAAGGTGGTGAGGTGAGGGAAACGAACGGCTAAGGTTTTCTTCAAAGAACTTGAAGAAGAGAGAATAGATGAAAAAAAATTAAGAAAGGGGTTTGAGATTTTGAGTATTGTTTGAATGTTTTTACCTTTTGTCTTTTAAGATTGTATTTTATTTTTAAATATATATTATAATAAATATAAAAATTGGTTCAATTCTCGGATTAGTTCGATTTTATTATACCCTTAATCTGGAACCGAATCAAATCAATCGGATTTTCTTTTTTACAATCCGTACCCGAACCAAATCATGTTCAATCCGAACCAATCCAATCCAATCGGCTTCGGATTGATTTGGTTCTCAGATTTACCCGGTCCAGTGTGCACCTCTAGTGGCTGTACCATAAACGGGTCCGACCCACAATCTGATCCATTGAAAACCCTGGCGAGTGGTGACCAAGGTGGTGGTGGTTGTACCATAAACTGATAAGTGTGTAAAATAGATAGATTTTTTTTGAGTACTTTAAAAGTAAAGTTCAAAATTTAAAACAGAAATTAAAAAAACAATAATAGGCAAAAGCGCGTCATGTTAATGCATGTTGCTTTTCTAACTATTTAGTTCTCTTGCCCTCTTCTCCTGTCTTCCATACTACCACCATTCTCTCCCTCTCTCTCTCTCTCTCTACTGTGCCACCAATGGATCTTCCGCAAGAAGAACTCCAATTCCTAACCTTAACAGGCATTCTCAAAGAATCAATCAGAATCCCCAAATCATCAACCAAAACCTTCTCCCTCATTACCCTAACCCTAATTTTCCCACTCTCCTTTGCAATCTTAGCTCATTCCCTCTTCACTTACTCAATTCTCAACCAAATCCAAAACCAATCTCCTTCAAACCCCAAAACTCATCACCAATGGACACTTCTCTATCTAATCCAATTCTCCTACTTAATCTTCCTGTTTGCCTTCTCTCTCCTCTCTACAGCTGCTGTTGTCTTCACTGTTGCCTCTCTCTACACCTCCAAACCTGTCTCTTTCACTTCCACAATCTCAGCCATTCCTCGTGTCTTCAAACGTCTCTTCGTCACTTTTCTTTACGTTTCTCTTCTCATGATAGCTTACAATTCCGTCTTCATCAGTTGCATTCTCGGCATCTTCGAAGCCGTTGTTAACCATAATCCAATTCTCCTCTTTATCGGTGTCATTGACATCTTCTTTCTCTTCTTCTATGTCCATGTCTATTTCACGGCTCTCTGGCACTTAGCTAGTGTTATTTCGATTCTTGAACCAACTTACGGGTTCGCAGCGCTGAAGAAGAGTTGGGAATTGTTGAAAGGGAAGACTCGGTTGGCGATGGTACTTGTTTTCATGTATTTGTTGATTTGTGGGGTGATTGGGATTTTATTTGGTTTGTTTGTGATTGATGGTGGGGAGGATAATGCAATGGTAGATTGGGTTTGGGTTTCGGATGTTGGGGAGGATAATGGAGTGGTAGTTAGGGTTATGATTGGTGTGGTTTTGGTTGGGCTTTTGGTGATTGTGAATCTTTTAGGGTTATTGGTGCAGAGTATATTTTACTACGTATGTAAGAGTCATCATCATCAGGTGGTTGATAAGAGTGCATTGTACGATCATCTCGGTAGGTATATTGGAGAGTATGTGCTTCTCAAGAGCAGTATTGAGATGGAGAGTTTGAAGATCTGAAGAAAGAAGAAGAAATAGTTATTAAGTTTTGAGCATTTCTGAGATGTTTTGTTTTGTTTTTTTTTTACTTTTTTTGATCAGTAGTTTTAGTGATGTGTAAGAAAATATATGCATTTTAATCATATAGCTTTTAATGTTGTACGAGGAAACTACGGTCTTTCTATCATGATCTACAAATTTTATATAGACTAATGATTTTTGTACTCAACCTGACAACTAGACTCAAAACTCACCGACATGTCATGCGCAAAGAACTATATTTTCTTTCACTTGGCGATACACAACTGCAGATTGTAGGTCGATTGTGTATCTCGAAGGACAGAATCTACAGTTCTTTGCCCATGCCACATTAGCGAGTTTTTGAGTTTCCCCATCAGGTTGAGTTAAAAAATCAGCACTCAATTTTATAAGGAGTGCTGATATTCTAACTAGAAAGTCTTCACTCAGTCAATACTTGACTGACATGTTACAGACATGGAACCATTGATTTGCTTCCTGGGGATACACAAATGTATCCCCAATAAACAGATTTATGGTTAATCAGTATTCTTTTATAAGAGTCTTGATAATACGACTCACCAGGTGGCATACTCAAATGACTCCACGACGTGGATACGTTCAAGAACCGTAGATATGTATGCCTCGAGATACACTTTTTTAATTGGAAGTGCAATCGTGTATCCCGAGGCGTACAGATCTTCGATACCTGAATTTATCACGTTATGAAGTCATTTGAGTATGCCACCTGGCAAGTCCTATTATCATGACTAATTTAATAATTCTTGTTTTAATCATGGTATACTTTATTAAAATTTTTCTATAATATATTGTGATTTGTATATCCATCAGGGGTTAGTTAAGATGGCAAGACTGATTGGATTTGCTCCTCAGGTCCGGACTTCAAATCTCTATATGCCCCTCCACCAAAAAGATAGCTATTTTATCATTGTACATGTGTTGGCTACCAAAGCAAAAAAGATAAAAAAAATTGTGCTTTGCATATTTGTGTTGCATTTGGACCAAACATCTAAGGAACTTTTTTTTTTTTTTTTAAAGGAAAATTACTGAAGGATCCTAACAGAGGGATTTCTTTCTGATTAGCCCTTGAGTTTTGGGTGAGTGCTTGACAGTCCATTTAATAAAACTTTCTTTTCTCAATGGCTCCTCAACCTCATCTCAAGTTATAATATTTCTGAAATACCTAAAGTACCATTTTTTCATCTTCTTCACATACTTAGGTTTTCCAACCGTGATTCCAATCAGTTTTGACGATTTTTTTATGGTGAATGACGAATGAAAATAATAAAAATAAAAAGTGGTGAGCATCACGTTGGTAAAACTTACATGTTTTCGTTTTTTCGACTAGAATACATGGAAAGACCAACTAAAAACTTGACATAACAACTTGTGTTGATAATTTCAAACCAAAAGAACCATCTTTTATCAATTTTCATCTAAAAAAGAAGTTAAAAATTGGAAAAAACACTAACTTTTTTACATACATATCTAAAATGCTTGAAAAAACTTTGAAAATGACTTCTTCTTCCTTCTCAAATCATTTCCATCGAAATGGAATCTTCGAAACTCGACTAGGAGGTCGGAAATCCAATTTTTTTGGACAAAAATGGTGAGTTCGAATGGTAAGGACAGTTTCGATATTTCAAGCGTTAGAGATGTACGAATTGGGGTTCAAGGACTGATTAGAAATAAAATTTTACTAAATGGACTATTAAGAGAAGCCCTAAAACTTAGGGACTAATTAGAAAAAAAATCCTTCCACTAAGGTCTTTTAAGTAATTTTCTCTTAAGAAAATTAAAAATGATCTAACTAACAACACTAAAACTGTTATTTATGAGAGCAATGAGACATTTGTTAAGCAACTCTTATGTGAATTGACTAATTGTGGAGTATATTTTTTGTAAAGCACGATATGAAAGCACATTGCATCACGATGTCAGATCAAATTCAATACTTCAGAGGTAATAACCTCAGCCCGAGGGAATAGGTTCCCTTGGAAAATCAAGAACGGACATTCCGGACTTAGAACTTGGGTGGTTCTACCAGACTCAGAACTTGGATAATCATTCCAGATAAAAGCATAAGTGCAGTACACAATCCAGATCCCTAGATCTCATGGATATGAGAAAAGCTATGATCTATTAGTAGCCCAATAAATTAGGAGTCGTTTCAGATAAGAAAAAAATTCCTAAATCGAAGGAATGAATAAGGACATAATCTGAATTAGATACATTCTAAATCATGGTCTACCTCCTAATTAAGATCAAGAAGATCCTAAGGAGTTACCCCTATAAATACATGGCCAAACCATCAAAATGTATGATTTCTCTTGCTTATGATTATTCTATTGCCTTTTGTATTAAATTTGATTTGGGCGTCAGAGAGTTTGTGTTGCAGGCACACCTTGGAGTTTTAAAGTTGCAGAAATCAAGAAGCTTGTGAGTATCACAAAGACGTGCAAGTTTTTTGCATCTACACTAACCAAACATAATAGTCGAGTTGTTGGTGATTCCCTGACATAATTTAAGGAAAGCCATATTTCGCCCATTGTTTTAAACTCGGACGAGTCTATGTCAACGAGAGAGAATAGACCTAAAGGCATTCAAGCTAGTCATCTCATTTACATGTTCAAAATTTGAGGTGATTGAAATTCATTGAGCAAATCGATTTGATCAATTTTTTTTACTATATTTAAATGATTATTTTCAGATTTTATATATTTACGATTAGAGTCCTCATAATATGACTTGCCAGGTGGCATGCTTAATCGACTCCTTGGCATGGACAAGTTCGAGAATTGTAGATCTGTACACCTTGGGATACACAACTCCCTTAGGATACAATTTTTATGGGGAAATGCAATCATGTATCCCGAGGCATGTAGATCTACGATTCTAAACTTTTCACATTAGGGACTCGATTGAGTATGCCACTTGACGAGACATATTATCACAACTCTTAAGATTATTATAAAATCAGATTTTGTAGCACCTACTAAATTTGATAACAACAAAAGATAATTTTTATAATTTTTAAAATATGTAATATCAACAATGGATTTGAATAGGTATATATGAGCGGGTTTGACTAATCCAAGTCAGTTTGAATGGACTAAAACTAACAGATTTTAAACCATTAATTTCCCCAAGGCATGACCATATATAGTTTTAAAACTCAAAAAATTTGACTCCAATGCCCTCTAAGTCAAATCATGAGTCAAATTATTATATATTAATATTTAAATAATTTTTTAATAGTTTTAATTGAAGGAAAAATATCCATTTTTTGTCTCCACAAACAAATATACTATACATAGTCAAACAACTTAGTCAAGTTTTTGACCTATAGATGCATTTTCCAGCTGACTTGATGACTTTTCGAGTTGACTCAAAACGTTGATTCCCCTTTGTCCCTACGATTTATCAAGTTGGTTCCATTCTATCAAGTTGGGGCAAGTCAACTCTAACAAATCAAGTTGACTAGCTCAAATTTTATGTCTATTCAGCGAGTTTTTAAACTATTTTCTTGACTCAAATTCTGACAGTGGCTTGATTCATCCCATCTGATCATATTCTCAATATCCACAATTTCAAACTTGAAACAAATCTTCTACACTGTTTTAAATATTTTCTTAAGCTCTCTCTATATGTAGAATCCAGTGGGTATGGATGGATTTTCTCTTTGTTGTTTGTTCACTTGTACTCTAGGTTGGACATTGGGATGTTGGGCCATAGATAAAAAAAAAAAAAACTGAGAACGTCTTAAAATTGCCTGAGTCGACTCAACTTAATGAAATTTTGAGTCACTATATACTCAAAAAATATTCCTATACTGAGTAGACTCATAAACTAAATGAGTTATGATGACTAATTTAGGATTTTTGATGTTCTGCTGAAGTGACCTCAAGATTGTATCTCATATCTCACTTTCCTGACTAGGAAGTGTGTAGGAATCATCGAATCACACGTCAAGAAAGTGAGATATTAGGTATAATCTTGAGATCACTCACATCATTATTAGGGGTATAGGAAAATGCTGGACTGACTTTGTTCGACATTGTGTTCAATACTGTGTTGATGTGGTAGTGTACAAAGAACCATAGATTTCTTTCCTTGTATCTCAATGAAAGAAATCTATGCTTCTCTGTGTACTGCCACGTTAGCAAAGTATTGCACAAAGTATCAAATGAAGTCAGTATAACACGACTCTTCTAAAGGAAAATAATATGTGAATGAAGCAATTTGATTAATTCTCAAAACAAGCAGAGGTTACAATTTTATACTGGTCGTAATACATCAAGATCCTATTCTATTGCTTATGATTAAGCCTAATCATTTACGAATAAGGAAACAAATAACTAGAGATTAATTTATAATATTTGACAAAGTTGACAGCTTATTCTGAACTTGATTTCCTTTGACACTCCCCCTCAAGCTAGAGTGTATGTTAATGGCACCCATGGCACCCAACTTGCTAAGTAAGGCCTTGAATTGTGTGGAGCTTAATGGTTTCGTAAACAAATCTGCCGGCTGATTTGTGGTTCGAATATAGGCTTTCCGAATCATTCCTTTTTGAATTTTCTCATGTACCAAATGACAGTCTATTTCTATGTGTTTAGTTCGCTCATGAAAAATTGGATTTGATGCTATGTGCATGGCTGTCTGATTATCACAAAACAAAGTCACTGGTTGTGTGTGGTTTATCTTCAAGTCTTTCAAAATATTTTTCAACCATGTAATCTGGCAGCATGTAGTGGCTATAGATCGATACTCTGCTTCTGCACTCAAACGAGATATCGTTGTCTGTTTCTTGGTCTTCCAAAAAAATGGTGCTTGACCAAGTAAAATACATTAACCTATAATTGATCTTCTTGTGTCCTTGCAACGAGCCTAATCAGCATCATAAAATGCTCATAACTGAAGTGAACTTATGGATGGAAATAAAATACCTTGCCCAAGTGTTTGTTTGATATACTTGAGCACTTTATGAGCTGTTTCCAGATGTGGTAGCCAAGGTTTGTCCATAAACTAACTCAGCACATGTATAACATAAGTCAGGTCCGGCCTACTTATAGTCAGGTAGATTGACCTCCCAACTAACCTTTTGTATGTTGATGCATCATCCAAAAGCTTTCCATTGGATTGTGTGAGTGACATGTTTTGCTCTACAGGAAACTGAGAAGGTTTGACACCCAAGAACTCAGTATCATCCATAATTTCTAAGGCATATTTTCATTGTGACAAACTAATTCCATGTCGTGATCTTGCAACCTTTATGCCAAGGAAATATTTGAGTTGCTCCAAGTCCTTAAGTTTGAATTGCTTGGACAAGAAAAGCTTAGTGTTCTCTATGTCCTGCAAATCATTCCCAGCGAATATCACATCGTCAACATATACAAGTAATGCCCTAAAGCTACCTGGATGACTTTGGACGAATAAAGAATAGTCAAACAGAGACTGATGGAATCCTGCAGCTTTGAGTGCACTAGACAACTTGATAAACTATTGTTTAGAAGCTTGTTTCAATCCATATAAAGATTTGTGAAGTTTGCAAACACGTTTATCCCCTTTTTGTCCGAAACCAGGAGGCAAGGACATGTATACTTCTTCATCAAGATCACCATTCAAGAATGCGTTGTTAACATCTAATTGATGTAGATGCCAACCACAGATGGCTGCCACACTAAGTAAGACGCGAATTGTTACCAATTTGGCCACTGAGGCAAAAGTTTCCTTGTAATCGACTCGTTCGACTTGACTGTAACCCTTGGCCACCAATCGGGCCTTATATCATTCTACTATGCCATTGGCCTTCAATTTTATTTTATACACCCACTTGCAGTCGATCGACCGCTTATGGGATGGTAATGACACCAAACTCCAAGTCATATTAGCCTGTAAAGCAGCTATCTCATGTTGCATAGCTTCATGCTACTTTGGGTTTTGAATAGCCTGTGAAAAACTTGTAGGTTCTTTGAGGAGGGTGAGTTGAGTAGTATATGCTTTGAGAACATGAGAATGTTTATCATAAGACAAGAATTTAGAAAGAGTGTGAGTAGTACCCAAAGTTTTGACTAGATTCGTGGACGACGTCAATTTTGACCTTGAAGGAAGGGACATCTTGATATGAAAGTCCTATAAATATTGGGGAGTTTTGGTAGAATGGTTGCTGCGTCAAAGTGGTTAGATGGCTCAATTGGTGATTGGGATGGAGTGGTAATGGCTTGGATGAGGGATGGTGATGGTGTAGTAACATCTGGTATGTGTGGTAGAGAAGAGATGTGAGAAGCAGGTTCGATCGTAGGTGTGGTGAGAGTTGGTTGTTTATTTGGGCTGGTGAGAAAAGGGGGTCCATATGGAGAAGGAAAAAAGGAATTGGGCTTGGACAGAGAATCCATGTCAAAATTTAAAGATGGGGGTCATTATTTGAGAACCAAAATTGTTGTGTATCAGAATAATTATGAGATGCAGTGATATGAAGAGGAAATGTGGTTTCAAAGAAAATAATATCTCTTAAAATCATTACCTTTTTGAGCAAGATCAAAGACTCGATACCCTTTTTTCCCATAAGGATATCTAAGAAAGATACATCGGGATGTTCGAGGATCAAAATTTGAACCATTTTGTGCATGAGTAGAAACAAAACACAAACAACTGAATACTCGTAAATATGAATAATTTGAAATTTTGTTGAACAATTTTTCATATGGGGTTTTTTTTTAAGAAGAGGAGTGGTGTTCAATTTATGAGATATGCTGAAGTAAGAATAACATCACCCCAAAATTATTTAGGTGAAAGCACCCTCAATCCGTCGGTTGCGAATCCGTTTTTGGGTGTTTTGAGATTCGTCACCTAGTTTTACGGTTTAAGAATCGGAATATGACTCAAAACCGGTTAAAAGTACTAATCTACGAAAAAAATGGTTTAGAGATCACGTTACGAGATTGAAAGGTATTAGGCATCAATCCCATCCGACGAACGCTAGTCTCTACTATACCCAAAAATATTACATTGTGAAAAATGACCTAAAAATAATACAATAAATAAATAAATAGTTTACCAGGATGATTGCTACGGTTGATTCCCTTAGAACTGGCAGAGTGTGTTCCTCATATGAGTTTTCCTATTTTTGTCTCTGTCACTAGATCCGCTTTTGGTCTCCGAGATAAGGTGTCTTTCTCCAAGATCTAAATATTTTTTGGATGTTTCTGGGTGTTTGGAGGGTTTCTAGGTGTTTTTTGAAGATTTATGAGTGTTTTTTGAGTAAAAAATGGGATTTGGGTGTTATATAGAGAGTTGGGACTTCAGATTTAGGGTTTTGGGAAGATTGGGAGAGAGTTTTTGGCTTTTCTTTCCTAGGGTTTTTCTTGACCTCCAAGATTATGTTGTGGAGACTCCTTTTTATAGAGTTTTTGGGAGTTTTTCAGTTTAACTAAGTCTTTTTAAGATAAGATTAAGTTGTTTAATTAGGATTTTAATTCTTATGTATAATGAAATAATATTTTTTTAATTTTTTGGAGAGCCCCCCTAATTAAAATTTTAATTCTTTGGGACCTCAGATGGAGGGGCCTTTTAATAAATATTATGTGGGCCCCACTTAAGTAAGTGGGCCACCACTTAAAATTTGGCCCCTGGGCTTAATTAATTAGTTTTATTTTTTTAATTTTCAATTTAATTTATTAAGATTTCACTTTACGTTAATTAATGTTTTAATAATAAATTTTTAATTTTGAATTTTTAGGGTTGGAAAATTATCGTTTTGCCCTCAAAGAGGACTTTTGAGTTGAGAGGTCGTTTTTCGATGTTTTGAAATATTTTGAGATTAGTTTTTTGTAAAGAATTCAATGGGAGTATCATTTTGTATCACTTATGGGTTTTTGGCGTAAAATGGTCGTGGATCCTATGAGGGCATTTTGGTAATTTTGTCAAATTTTATAAAAATTAGCGAAACGATTTATTTAATTTTAATTTGTTATTTTATGTGTTCAAAAATATTTTCCTAAGTGTAATATAGGCTTTAAGGATGTTTTGATGTTAGGGGTATTTTGGTAATTTGGTTATGTTTTAATGATTTTTCTTGTAAAGCTTTTTTTTGGTCTTAAAATGATGATTTTTATGTTTTTGGGTCATATTTTCCTTGCGAATCGTGGTTTCTAAAGTTTTGCTTGTCTGAAATACCTTATTCGAATTTCTAAAATATATCTAGTAACAAATAAAAAACATTGGAATATTTATCCATCATTGGGAACCGTTACAATTTGGTTGACGAGTTGATTAATTAGGAGAGTGCGAAAATAGGGTGTCTACATTAGGAAGGCCAGCTTGAATAAGTAAAGCACATGCCACATTTAGCAAATGCCTATGTTTTCGTTCGGCAACTCCATTTTGTTGTGGAGTATTAATGCAACTAGTTTGATGAATTATACCTTTTTGTGCTTAAAAACTTTCAAGTTTGAATTCAGGGCCATTGTCACTACGAATGATTTTGACTTTGGAATTGAATTAATTTTTAGCCATGTTGATGAAGTTGACTACAAGATCCCTAGTATTTGATTTGTGTTTCATAAGGTAAAGCCATGTGCATCTAATGTGATCATCAATAATAGTAAGAAAGTATTTTGCACCTGAAATAGAAGCAACTTTATAACCACCCCAAATGTCAACATAAATCAAATCAAAATGAGATGTAGTAGTAATAAAACTTAAAAGGAATGGAAGCCTTATTTGTTTAGCCAACAGACAAATTAAGCACTTGTCGGTATTACAAGATTTATTTTTGAAATGTGAAAAAGGAAATAACTGAGAGATTTGGCTGAAGGATGCCCAAGGCGTTGATGCCAAAGATTCGGGTTGGGAATTTAAGTATGGTTGCATGTTCCTTTCTTGGCTTGATCAAGATAGTAGAGACCGTCCCGTTCAATTCCCGTCCCAATCATTTTCCCCGAGTATAGGTCTTGAATGATACAAAATAGACTTAGAAAAATGGTTATGCAAGATGAATCAGAAGCCAATTTGCTAATTGAAATTAAATTCAATTGGACGTATGGGACATACAAAACATTAACAAGAATCAAATTAGGAGACAGAACATCTTTACCAATGTGAGTCACTTGTGCAATTGAGCCATTTCGCAATTCCACAGTACGGTCATTAACGGGTCTTGAATATGTGAGCAAATTTTGATTACAAATCATATGATCTGTGTACTCACTATCTAAAATCCATGTACTCCTTTTGCCATTAGAGATAAATGAGAAAGCTTTACTTGAAAGTTCATCATGAGTTAAGAAATTACTAACATGATTAGCATAAGAGGGTTTAGTTTTCAACATGTTTAGTATTTGTTTGCACTCTTTGGCTGTGAAGAGAAAGTTCATATCCTTTTTTCGGTCATGTGTGATGCAACTTGATTTCCCTTGGAAATTGTTGCATTAAATTCAACCTCAGTTGCCGCTTTCTTCTTGCGACAATATTCAGTCATATGTCCTTTCCAGCTACAAAAGGTGCATTTGAGATGTGCACGACAATTTTTGGTGGTGTGGTTTGTTCTGTTACATTTAGAGCATTTTGGTTCACCTTTAGACTCGTGGCTCAAGTCCTTCACGGCAAAAACAACAACATCTAGTTGAGTATGGCTTTTCCCAGTTGTCACTTCAGACTATTTCTCATGACGAAGAACCAGCAAGTATGCCTTGTTCATTGTGGGTAATGGATATTGTAGCAAAGTGTTGTTGCGAACACCTACATACGACTCATTAAGGCCCATTAGGAACTTCATGGTTTTTTGTGTTTTTAAATACGCAGTCACTTCTTTAATCGATCCACAAGTGTAGGTTGGAAAGGTACAAAGTGCATCATGCTCACCCTATAAACCTTTCAATTTTGTGAAATAAGATCTTACAGACATGTTACCTTGCACATAGTCATGAATCTCGTTCTCGACATTGAACAATTGAACCACATTCACATGTGAGAATCGCTCTTGCAAATCGAGCCACATCTGTCTGATATCTTTGTAGTTGATGATATTGCTAGCAATTTCTTTAGACATCGATCATAGCAGCCAAGTCTTGACCAAATTATTACAACGATTTCATTGTTGATGTTCTTCTGGATTCTTCTCATCAGGCTTCTTGATTGAACCATCTATGAGTTCGATTTTATTTTTGACTGTCAAAGCCATAGTCATGGATTGGCTCCATGTGCTATAGTTGTCTTCGACTAGGGGTTGCAGCACAAGGATAGTACCAAGTTGATCTGAATGGTGAAGGTAAAGTTGATGATTGGGATTATCGCATTTTGCACTTGAAGCCGTGCTTCTTTGTTTCTCGTCTCCCATGGAAGTCGGCTTAGGGTTTGTTGTTGTGTTTTGTTTTGATACCTAGGTTAATGCTTTGATACCATAAAAAAATGTAAATGAAGCAATATGATTAATTCTCAAAACAAGCAGAGGTTACAATCTTATATTAGTCGTAATACATCAAGATCTTATTCTATTGCCTATGATTAAGCCTAATCCTTTACATACATAGAAACAAATAACTAGAGATCAATTTCCAATATTTGACAAAGTTGACAACCTATTATATATGAGCTTGATTTCCTTTAACATTTTTTTATATATAATGTTACTTTTGAAAATAAATAAATAAAATATTTTAGAAGTATTTAAAGTTTTCCCAAGAAATTTAGAAGGCTATTGCGTTAGAATGTCAATTTGGTAATTTATTTGAGATCAACAACCCATAGTAAGATTTGAAATCTTAATAAGTTAATGAGGAAAGTGTTTCTCATTCCAGATCTCTCTCAACGCAACCCTTTTCCTCTCCAAAATCAGTATCTTCCCACTCAAACCCTCTATCCCTCCCAAATTGCACGACCTCTCTCTCTCTCTCTCTCTGTCCCTCTCTCCATCTTCTTCTACCCACTTCTTCTTTCTTCTCTGATCCATTTTTCCATAACACTATATGCTTTGGGCCTTAATTGGTCCATTTAAACACATTAAAGTTTGGAAACTATTATTCTAAAAGTTCAAAGAGATCAATGGTTGAGATTAAATAAAAAATCAATGAAATGTATTGAAAGATCTTCAAGTAAGACCCAAACCCGAGCCTGGCCTAGTTTGACACGTGTGTGTGTGTGTCATTATGTGAAGACATACAAACATTAAGGTTTTTTGGCAGATTGCACCAAAACTTAATGGGTTGCAGTGCCATGGTGTCTTGAGCCGTCACGTGCGCTTGAGACCCACTCTCTTTCTTAGTCATATTCAAGTAAGAGGGAGAGTGAAATCCTTTATTAATTGAACACTACTCGTCTTTATTCGATGTGGTACTATAATTTTAAAGAATTGTCTCTACAACTCTCACAAACAACAAAGCAAAGAAAATCTATAACTTTCAATTAACACAAAAAAGGAAAGAAGCTTTCTAACTTCTAAATTTACAAAATAGGAAATATCATAAATCAAAATCAAATTTAAAAGAATTAAATTTAATTAAGAACTGCAATAAGTTCAATTTAATTCTCTTGCTTCAAGTACTTTCCAGTAGGTAACTATGGTCAGCCCAAACCTGAACTTCATTAGATGATCTTAAATATATGACAAATGCATATCTGTTTAGACTGTCCAAAAGATACAGTTGATTGGATGAGGACCATCTGTACTGGTTGTCGTTTGGATTCTTATTTTAGTGGGTCCAAACTAGTTTGATGGACTGAAATTAATGAGCACCATTAAGATCATTCTCATTATATGCTTCTCTAGCAAAACTATGATCATTTGGATTACTCTCTCAAGGAACGAAGCCTTACTTCCTTTGGCTCACGAATTTTGAGGCAATGTCTTGGTATTGCTGCTGCTAGCACCCCAACTTTTACTTTGTACACCTCAATTTCTTAAATTATTTATCACACCCCAATTAAAGATTGAAAGACACTCTTCAAACATTACAAAGATTTGGCTCAAATTATAATTTCAACATTACATAACATTATAACAATCGTTCAAACAATATTAGTAGCTGTTTAAAATTAGAATAATGTTAAATGCATGCAGTAAATCATACGTGGTAAATACACAGCTGATGTGGCAAGGACACGAAACTGCAGATCCATTTCCTTGTGTATCCCGAAGAAAAAGATCTATGGTTCTGTACCCTTGCCATGTCAATCGCGTATAGACTACGTATGATTTACCATGTGCATTCATCTAGAATCTTAAAATTATGATTAGGCTCATGTAACATCTTAAATCCAAAAAAAATATAATGCTAACAAAAAACATGAGAGAGCTTCTATTGGCACTCAAACTCTTTATTTAATTGGGCTGTAATAAGTAAAAGTTAGGGTGCCAATAGCAGCTCTCTAAGATTTGAGTTGAATATCGTTATTTAAAAAAAATTGAAGAAAGCAACCAATTATTTTGAAGTAGCAAATTTGTTGCATTGTCTTTAAAATTGATGAAATTAAACTTCAAAATCTAAATTACGTTTGAACGTTCATTTGATTATTATTATTATATATACTAGAAGGTCGCATGTGCAGAGGCACATGTATAAGAAGGGTTTATCCTTAATTAAAACATTGATTAAAATCTGTAATTAAAACATTGATTAAAGGATTTGTGAATATTATTAAGTAAAAAGGATATTTTTATAGTTTTAAAAACTAAACAACATGATTTTCTAGAGTAGTGTGCTGCATTTTTCTTGGTTTTTAACCAAACTGATTGTCATTATATTAAGTTTAAATGTTAAGTGGGGGCATTTTTGGAAACCTGTAACAACAACAATCGTTACAAAACATGATATCCGTTAGATCTTGACAGATTTAACATTCGAGATTGAAATGGGTAGTTGGAAAGCATAAAGTAACTTTTCACTCGTTTTTAATAAGTCTATTGCCATATTCACAATCACCTACTTCGATTGAATTTACCTCCCTGCGTTTTTAGCTCTAAAGCTTCACTCCTTTGTTGTCTTCCTCAACTCGAGCCCTAAGAGCTCCACCCAACTCAAGATTCACTCCTCTATCATTTTCCTCGAGACAACATTCAGTAGACAAAATTGTAGACAATGTTCTAAACAAAATTTTGTTTTATATCGCTAAATAGTTTCAGAATGAGTTGATTTTTTGTGGGAATGATCTCTACAACATAGAGGCCATGCTCACAAAAAATCAGCCCACTCCGAAACCTCTAACCCCATGAAAAGCGACTACAAACTAACATTAAAAAATTGGCGGTCTGCAATTCTTCAACTTATAAAATAGGGTTGGAAATTTCAGAACGGGCTGATTTTTTTTATGAGGATGATTTCCTCCCCATATAGATTATCCCAACAAAAATTCCAAAACTTTTAGCCCACATATGAAAAAACACTTTGTCTCCGGAACCCGATCTTATATATCTAATAAAACACAATTGAGTTAGAGCAATTGAGTATGACATAAATGTTCACTCAACTACAGTAGCTTGGGTTAGACCTCTTATCAAACTATAGTGTCTTGGAACCCACTTTATTTCCTTTATTCTTCACCTCCACTAATTTTACTATATTTTCTCTTCTACTTCTTTGATCCACTTGAATATTTTTCATATTTTACCCCTTTAATCTCAATATTTTTTAATAATACCACTCCAAGTCTATTTTTTCCAATTTTCCCCTCTTAGTCCGAAAAGGATGCCCTCTCTAACTTTACTATATTTTTTCTTTTAGTCCTTTAATCCACTTTATTATTTTTAATATTTTATCCCTTTAATATATTTTTTTTAATAATACCCATTCCATCTAGCCATAGTTTCTTAGGACCCACTTTATTTCATTTATTCTATACCTCCGCTAACTTTATTATATTTTCTATTTTACCCATTTAATCCACTTGAATTTTTTTTCAACTTTTACTCCTTTAATATTATTTTTTTATAACAATTTTGCTGTTTAAACCTCCTATCAAGTTATATTTCATGGGACCCACATTATTTTTTTATTCTTCACCCCCACTAATTTTACTATAGTTTCTTTTCTACCCCTTTAATCCACTTTATTGTTTTTCATCTCTTACCCTTTTAATCTCAATTTTTTTATAATATCCTCCAAATCTCTTTGTTTCACTTTTACCCACCTTAATCAGAAAGAGGATGCCCCATCATCTAACTTTACTATATTTTCTATTTTACCCATTTAATCTACTTTATTGTTTTTTCTATCTTACCTCTTTAATCTCATTCTTTTAAATAAAACAACGTCTATCAAGCTATAATTTCTGGGGGCCCACTTTATTTCATTTATTTTTCACATTCCCTAATTTTACTATATTTTATCTTTTACCCCTTTAGTTCATTTTATTGTTTTTCATTTTTTATCATTTAATCTCAAATATTTATAATAATACCTCCCTAATTTTTTTTATTTTTTTTTGCTTTCACTCCCTTAACCTGAGAGAGGATGCTTGTGCCGTAGACACAGATGAACTTTTATTTATATTATAAAACACAATTGAGTTGGAACAGTTGTGTGTTATAAAAACGTCCAATCAACTACAGTATCATGGGAAACAATTAATCCAACTAAGACAAATCTCCCATCATCTACAGTTTTGTCGGTTAAACCTCTCATTAAGATATAGTGTCATGGGACTAACTTTATCTACTTTAATTTATTTTCAAAACATAAATAGAGGGAGAGAGAGAAAGTTTATATTTTTTTTTCTCTAGGCCGAAATATTGCATGGAAATTAAACGAGATTTGATATCATGCATGCCCCAAGATCCCATCAATAAAAACAAGAAAAAGATAACCATGTCTATTAATGTTGCATGGTATGGGTTTACATATTTTCTCTTCTCCATTAAAAGAAAGATTGACACAATAAGTTACTTGGTCATAATCTTCACATTCAATTTCTTTGCAATTTCTACAAGCTTACCAATCCACAATATTCGATGAACATGTTTCCATTGTCATTGGCAAAGTATAAATAAAGTACGCTCCTCATATAGTTGCACTGTACTCCATTTCTCTTGAAGGCATCCTTGAGCTCGCCATGGCTTATACACCCATTCCCATTCTTGTCGAATTGCTCCTACATCCACTTCTTGAATTCTTCAATAGTCATCTCAAACATGTGCTTTGCCTACAACATGGGTATCCTTTCTCGGGTTAAGAGGGTAAAAGCAAAAAAAATAAAATTGGAGGGTATTATAATAAAAATTTGAGATTAAATGGTACTACTACAACGAACGGAATAAGAGGCGTTCATGTTTTAATCTTTAACGTCAGCTTTCAAGTAAAACAACGTTATCAAGGTTTAATTTTCGCAAAAAGTTTCACAAAATTTTTATAAAGGTATAAAACGTCGATTTTTCATAAAATCGATGTTATAAACTTTACTTAAAAACTTATAATGTCGGTTTTATGCAAAATCAACGTTACAAAACTCGTTCATTTCGTAGATTTTCCCATGAACTCTAGAAACTTTTATAACGATATTTTTTACTCTAATTGACATTATAAAAATATTAATTATAACAATAGCTAGCTTTCTCTTCTCTGTCTCATGAGGAACAAGTTGTTTTTTGTTTGTGTTCTGAATCTAACCCTACTTAAGTATGACGAAAAGAAAAAACTTTATAATCCTATTAGCATGGAAAGTTTTAGAAAATTGTTGAAACTTTAATTTGATAAGTTGAAGAAAGAAGGAAAGCAACAATGGGAGCAAAAGCAATCACTATGTGCTATAACTACTACATGAAGTTCAATTTCAAGTTACAGATCGAGAAAGAAATTAAGGGTATGTTTGATTGCATGGAAAGTCACTTTCCATGGAATTTGAAATCCATGAAAAATTAGTTGTGGAAAATAGGTAGGGTTGGAAAATCAAATTCCATTGTTTGATTTCACTTGGATAAAATCATAGAAAATTATGAGAAAAAGAAGAAGAGGAGAAGGAGGAAAAAGATGAGAGGAGGGGGAGAGGAAGAAGAAGATGATGAGAAAAATGGAGGGGGGAGGATGTGGTGACGGTGGCGATGAAGGTGGTGGCGGCGACAACAGCGACGGTGGCGGCAACGACGGCGACGGTGGCGGTGGCGGCTGCGACAGAGATAATCGAGGAAGATGGGGGGAGAACGTGGTGGTGGTGGCGGAAGAGGTGAGGGATGAAGAAGAAGGAGAAGAAGAGAGAGAGAGAAGGTGGCCGGAGACGGAGCCGACGGCGACGACGATGGTAACGACGGCAAGGTTAGTGTAATGGTGGTGGTGGTTGTGGTGGTAAAGAAAAATTGAGAATGGAAAATATGGGTGGATTTCATTTTCCCACCCATATGGGTGGGAAAGTGAAATCCATGATTTAGTGGACTTTTTGAATGGGGTGGAAAATGAATTTCCATTTCCATGTGCAATCAAACACTTGAAAAATGTCATTTTCCATGGAAATTGATTTTCCACCCTATTTTCCATGCGCAATCAAACATACCCTAAGTGTTCGAGCAAACCCACAAATTGATAAGCAATTTCTCATATCAAGCATGAGTAATGCTTAGGACACATGTATCACCCACACACTCAATGCTTAAAGTGTAAAAATACCTTGGTGGGCAAAAATCTTATCATTAATAGAATTATTTGAGAATATTTATTATTATATCTTAAGTGGGAAAACAACTTATTAGTTGTATTTCCTTTCATTGGATTGTACTTACTCAGAAAACAAATGAGAAATGACAGGCTACTCTTGATGCCTTAGCCCTTCTCTTCTTGATCTTACATCAATCTTGTCTACCATTAGTGGTATAAACAATATTGCACACTAGTTAGTCATTTGCAATTATTTTTCATCTTTTATTTCGTGAATCACACGCATCAATTATTTCTCTTCTTCTTTATCTTTCATTGGTAGCAGTCTTAATCTTATTCACCATCCCAATTCTTGTGTTCAACTTAGGGACTCCCTAGTTTTAGAACTTGGCTACAACAATCCCTAGTTGCACTCTATTTTGTTACTTTACACCTTGATGTCTAGGGATTTTTAATTGCATACATTTTACACGTACAAGGAATACATTTTTGTATTTCCTTAATCATTTTAAGTGTGCACATTAAGGACATAACACATGGTGATCAACCTTTATTCTCCTGCCTGTTGCCCTAACATCAACCCAATAACGCTTAAAAAGTGCAAACTTGAGACTCGAAGAATAAATCAACTCGATAATATCTCATAGACACCCATAATATGTGACATTTCCTATAATGGGTTTCCTATCTCTAGTAGTTGTGTAATTTGTTGTGGTTATAATTAGGGGTGCACATGGTTCGGATTTTGGCAAAATTGGAACCGAACCAAACATGATCGGTTTTACAAATTTGGAACCGATCCAATCCAATTACCCTATAGAACCGAACCAATCCAATCCAATCTTGGTTCGGATCGGTTCTCGATTCTCATACTTATTATTTTCAATAGTAATCAAAATCATGAACAAATAATGAACCAATCCAATAGTAATAAAAAACATGAAAAAATCATTAACCAATCCAAATTACTTATAATTTTTAATATATTAAAAATAAAAATCATGAAAAAATTAGAAAATAAAAATCATTTAATACTTACCTTTTAAAGGATGATTGAAGATTAAAGTCATTCTTAAAATCAAATGTTGCTTGTTCAAAGTTGAATCCATCATCAATCAAGAAAATATATCAATCTACAACAACATTAAAAAGACAATTATGCATTTATGCTAACTAATATTAAATATTAGAAAGTAAAAACATTAAATAAATAAATAAATTCATAATCATTAATAATTTTAATTAAAAAGCATAACAAAAACAAATATAGTATGAAAAAAATATAGAAATCAAGCAAATAAACAATAGAAAATGAATAGGGGAATAAATACTTAACAACAATTCATATTTATGCTAATCCAACTTGAACTCTAAAAATGAATTCAAATAAGAATCATCCATCAAACGAAATAAATGTTTCACACACAAAAATAAATACACTCATGAACATGTCTTATATAATATAAGTCAATCCAAAATGAAAATTATAACTAAAATGAAGTAAGTCCATTCCATGTCTTCTTTCATGCTTCAATCCATAAGACCTAAAAATAGAAAAATAAATATCATCATTAATTCATTATTGAATAAGTATTTAAAAAATAATTTACTTCATAACATATAGTTTTAGAAAAGTAATTTACCTATAATCACAAATGAAGATGCATTTGAAAATCAACTAATCACTAACCAGATGAAAAGATTTCATCATCTGTAATGACTGTAAAAATAAAATGAAATAAATTCTCATTAAATAAAAATACTATAATTTTATATATAAGTAAAATGAAAAAATAATAAAAATAAAAGGTTACCTGACTCAACTTCTTCAAGTTCCTCTAGCATATCTTCAACATCAATTGGAAGAGGTAAAGCACATAACCAATCTTGTCCACAAATCAAGCATTCCACTAGCTTTGGGGTTAAAGAGCTTCGAAATTGATCTAGTATGCGACCTTCGGTGCTAAAAGCATTCTCATAAGCAACAATGAAAACAGGAATAGATAATAAATCTCGTGCCACCTTAAAAAGTATGGGATATTTAAAAGAATTCATTTTTTACCAATTTAAAATTTCAAAGTTCAAGTCTTGCTTTTCTACTCGTTCTTCCAAATATTTATCCACTTTCGATTTGCATTCCACGTTTTCTTCTTCTTCCATTTGTCTTAGAAACTCGGATTGGAGATACTTCCTTTGCACACTAACTTCACTAATTGGTCGATCGAGATCCATCTTTTTTGAATTCTGAATAAAACTAGATGAAGAAGCAACTGGAGTTGAATCATGAAGTTTATACTGTTCAACAATTTGATTTAATGCTTCCCTTACCTTCTTAACCAAGCCATCAACCTTCGTTGGTGTATAAAGGTTTGAGTAGCAAAATTTAACATATCTCAACTTGTAACAAGGATCTAACACCACTGCAACCAATAACATCAAGTTTACTTTATCAATGTTCCCCCCAGTATTTATCAAATTTTTCCTTCATCTTTATTGACACAGAACTCAAGTAAAGATCAAAGCTTTTAGACCAATCAGAAATAATACTTTCGATAGCACAAACTTCATGAAAATACGTATTAACAGTTACATACAACGAGCCTGACATGCGCTTAGAAGTCTCATAAAAATTTTGTAAAAACTTAGCTAATACCCGATCATAATTCCAATCTTCTTTGGTGGGAAGCCCATCTTTTAGTTCATTACTAAACTGTGGTTCTTGTTCTTCCAATCGTTCAAATGATTTTTAAAACTTTACTGTAGTATCCAACATAAGGTATGTTGAATTCCACCTAGTTGAAATATCAATAACCAAAGAACTCTTGTACATGATTCTTTATTGGTCAACACACTTCTTGAACTGTTGAGCTTTTACAGGAGAACTTCTAACATATTTTATAACACCATGAATTTTAACAATCGAATCATGCACATCATTCATCCCATCCTTCACAATCAAATTCAATATATGCGCACAACACCTCATATGTAAGAACTCACCGTCTAAAATGTAACCATGTCTTTTATTAGTTTTCTCTTCGTGTATCTCACGACAGTATCGTTGGAACTTGCATTATCAATCGTAATAGTCCACGCATTCTCTATACCCCATTGAAACAAACATAACTCGATCATTTTACCAATTTCTTCCCCTTTATGACTTATAACTATACAAAAGTTAATTATCCTTTTATGTAATTTTCAATCTTTATCTATAAAATGCGTAGTAAGACACATATATGAGATATTTTGTAACGAAGTCCACAAATCTGTTGTAAGAGAAACTCTTTGTACAGAACTATTCAACAAGTTCTTCAACTTCTTCTTCTCAGCTGCATACAATTGTAAACAATCTCTTGCCATCTTGGTACGAGATACTCATTGAAATTTAGATTGTAGCATACTTAAAAAAATCGAAATCCTTCACGCTCAACAATCTTAAAAGGTAATTCATCAATTATAATCATCCTAGTCAAGGCATCTCTACACAACTCTTGATTAAATTTCCAAGCGGTAAGATTACTATCTCCTTCTTGTCCTACCTTTTGGAATGATGAAAGTTTTTGTCTTTTGTCATCATTGTATTGATACTTGAAACATTAACTCAAATATTTTCTTAATGTGGTAGTCCTGTTAGCACTTGAATACCTATAATCTGTATCACAATAATTGCATTTAGCCCTTTCTACCTTGCCTCCTTTATCAATTTTTATTTTGACAAAATGATCCCAAACATCAGATTTTGGTCTACGAGGCTTCTTTCGAGTGGGACTTACCTATACTTTTGAGGTTGCAGTGCCACTGCCAATTGTAGAACTATGAGCAACAACTGGTTCAATACTAGAAGTTGGAGCATTTGCATCTCCGATATTTGACATCTAACAAAAATATTAAACCAATTACAACTTAGCAACCAATTATAACTTTTGTACCTTTTAAAAAAATTGCTAAATAAGCAAATAGATGAATTAAAAAAGAATGAGTAAGTATTTACAATAATTCGGGGCATATCCCCCCAAAAAAAGCCTACCCATCATTAGAAAAGTTTTGAATCTCTTGAAATTCTCTATATTCATGGAGAAAATTAGGAAACCCATTAACAAAAGAAGACCACATCATTTCATTTGGATAAATAACCCACATTGGAAGTAAAGTAGTAATCTCAAATAAATGGTCTAAATTTCTATAAACTTTAAATTTCAATTACCCAATCAGAGAAAACCCTTAATGCTCAAGTAAGGGTTTCTCAATGGATTAAATGCTAAGGACAAAGTTATTGAAAAACAATTGGTTAACACACAACAATAGCTCTAAATAATATTTATAAAAAAAATTCCACCAAACTAAGAGCTATACGAACTAGTTGGTGTCAACTAAAAGGATATCCTTCTGCCATTCAAACCTTATCTAGGAAAAAAAATAAAGCAAAATTTCAATCAACCCAAAAAGCAAATCCTCAATTATAAACTTGAGTTTGCTTTTCTGCCAACAAATTTCAACAAAAGATAATTTTTTATTTTTTTTTACAATGATGACCACTATATCACATGGGCACTTTTGCAAATATAATTAAAACTTTATTTTCGATCAACAGTCATGAAAAAATATAGAAAATTAATTAAATAAATTCAAGTTATCAATTAGAGAGAGAGATGGCATATTTTAACAATTCTGTTTGGAGACAAAATAGTGAGGAAATCACCTTCAGGTGTGAAGGAAGTGATGAGAGATTTCTGTTTTCATTTTTCAATGACGACAAACTTAGTTATGTTTTATTACGAAAGAGAAAAAAAGAAAAAAAAAAGTGATATATTTCTCCATGGAAATTTTTTTACCGTTAATTGAAGGCTTCTAAGAGATTTATCGAAGCTTTTGAAATAGTGGATTCATGGCAAACTCTATTGCTACGTTGAGAGAGAGAGAGAGTTACCTCTTCGTTTTTCGATGAGGAGGTGAGGTGACGAGGCGAGGCGAGTGAGGGAGACGAATGAGTTAAACGGCGGCTAGGTTTTTGTTCTCACAGAACTCTTCTAACAAGAAGAAGAGAGAAATAAAACGAATTTTTTTTAAATAATTATATATATATATATAATTGGTTCGATTTTCAGATTGGTTCGATTCTATATATCTCTAATCCGGAACCGAACCAAATTAATTGGATTTTTTTTTCTCGATCCATACCTGAACTGTGAGTGTGTTCAATCTGAACCAATCCAATCCAAAAGCTTCGGATTGGTTCGGTTATTGGATTTACCCGATCCAATGTGCACCCCTAGTTACAATTACCATAACACCACTATTTTGACTTTTCCTACCTCTCATTACTTGAGACACGGAACCTATATCCATTTTGAACGTATCCCTTAAACCTCTTTGTGATGGTTTGCAGGCTGTAGTTTAGGCTTATAATTTCATCTGAAATAGTATTATTTTATTTTCGTAGCAATTCCACCTAATCCAAGCGAAAAAAAAAAATAAAAATTAAGAGATTGTTATCCAATCAAAATGTTATTCTAATGACTATGATATTTTACTTACATGGTTCCTGAATCACTTGATGAACATTTTGTTTTGCATTTTCTGAAGTTCATAAGAACTTAAACGTAGATTTTGCATCTAAAATGATTGATGTGTTATCTATAGTACCATTAATATTGTACGTGAGATCATACCACCGAAAAATGTAATGAATCACATAACAGTTATGGGACATTCTAATGTACTACTTACTTAATGTAAGATGAAACATTGTTGTTGAACAACACATAACGATGTGCTTGTTCCCATTCAAGTTTACTCAAATGAAATGGTAATACACTTCCTATCATACTATTGTCTTAATTCCTCACCGATCGGTTGAACCTTATTTCAACATTGGTTAGATACCTTGAACAAAATGTGATACATTCCTCAGCTAACTAGCCTTTGGTTATAGATCCTTCGAGTTGAACTTTGTTGCGCACATATGATTTCAATTTGTAAAGGTATTTATACAAGTACATATATAATAAATATAAGATAATTAATAGATAATAAAACATGTAAAGATTTGCAAGTGCTATAAAAAATACATACCTTTTGATTGGATACATCTATTGATATTGGACTGGACCACCTAGTTTGACTTCTATCGCCAAATGTATTGGCAAATGTACCATTATAACAAAGAATGCATGTGAAAAATGTGCTTTAAATTGCAAAGCATTAGCGCAATGCGTTCATCCAATTGATGCAATTCTTGAGTATGACATACCTTCTTACATAATTCACAATAGAAATTGCGTAATTCAATGATGACTGCACAAACATTCTTAGGTAATGATCGTCTAATCGCCAATGGCAACAATTATTGCATTAAGATGTGTGAGTCATGACTTTTCAATCCCGTTATTTTATGTTCTCTTACATTAACACGTCGATAAATGTTTGCACAAAACCCATCTGGAACCTTTACACTCTTCAGTACTTTACATAATAACTCTATCTCATTCTTGTCCATTGAGAAAAATGTGGTTGGCAAATAAACTTTGTTTGTTGAAGACACGATCTGTGGGTGAAGTGTGTGTATCAAACCCATTTCCATTAAGTCAAGCCAAGACTTTAAGTTGTATTTTGACTTTCCATCAATATTCAATATTGTACCAATTACATTATCGTATATATTCTTTTCTATATACATCACATCCAAATTATGTTTTAATAGATTGTCCTTCCAATATGCCAATTCAAAGAATAAGCTCAACCTCTTCCAATTATATGACATGCCATTATTTGCAATCCGTCTTAACTGTTTCATGTCAGTATGTTTTCCAAAATTAAATTGAATTCTGTCTAATAGATTTAATGTGTCAGACCTAGACATAGACATTAGTGTAGATCTATTTTCTATCGTATCGTCAAAAAAGTGTTTGTCCCTTTGAAACCTATGTTCTGATGGTAAAAATCGACGATGCCCTATGTAACAATGTTTTTTTTTCCTTTTCATATATAATAGTTAAATGTGTCCTTTTGGCAAGAAGGACGTGCAAGTTTACCTTCAGTACTCCAACCAGATAATATTGCATACACTAGGAAGTCATTAATGGTCCAAAGCAAGGTCACATGCATCTAAAATATTTCTTTCTTTGAGGCATCGTAAATCGACAATCCACATTTCCACAACTCCTTGAATTCTTCCACAAGGGGCCTTATGTATATATCGATGTCATTTCCAAGACTAGTAGGACCAAAGATAAGCAATGATGGTATCAGATTTGGTTGTTTCATACATGTCAATGGTAGTAGATTGAACAGAATGAGAATTACAGGCCATGTATTATAATCAATGCTCATTATCCCAAATGGATTGAAACTATCACTAGCTAATTCAAGCTGGATATTACAATTTTTTGAAGCAAATGACGGATGAAGGTTATCAAAATGTTTCCATGCCAATCATTTGTAGGATGCCTTAACATTTCGTCTTTCGTGCGGCCCTCATCATAATATCTCATGTTAGAAGCGGTCTTTGACGACATAAACAACCTTTGTAACATTGGTTTTAATGGAAAATGACGTAGGATCTTAGTTGGGGTTTTCTTATTTTCTTTTTTGTATTTTCATATTCCACTTTTCATCTTGAAGTACCACATTTATCACATACTTATTTATCAATGGTCTCTTTCCAATATAACATGCAATTGTTGGGATATGCATGAATCTTGTTGTAATCGAAACCTAAATCTGAGATTATCTTCTTTGTTTGACTAAAATTTTCTTGTAAGGTCAAATTTTTCTGTAATGCCTCTCTCAACATCTCAAGCAACATTGTGAACGACTTATTACTCCATCCACTTGAGCATTATATGTGATATAGTCTCATTACTAACGAAACTTTAGTGTGTTTCGTGCATCTAGGGTATAATTCAATATTTATTTCACCTAACAAATTGTAGAATCCATCGGCTTCTACATTTACCCACCATTAGTTGTTGTCAAACTAATACTTATATCACAATTTGATGGAAATTTAAAAACATTGTTTAATAAATCTCCCATTCCACCACCCACATTTTGCATATCAATTCGAACATTTTGATTCATATTATGACCCCTTGAGGAAGACGATCCTAATTCTGCACCATGAAATAACTACCTCGTATAATTTTTATTGAACCCATTGCAAATCATATGAAACATTTTCTCTATCTTGATATAATGTGTTATTGCAATTAGGATAAGGGCAGTTCAACTTCCCATTAATAGTTGCTCCATGTTCGAATGCATACTCAATAAATCCTTTTACCTCCTCAATGTATTTAGTACTTAGTCTATTACATACATATACAAATGAAATAAAATGCGAGGTGCATTAATGTCATATGATAGGTCCATATTAAAATTAAAAAATAAAAATTATAAACTAGTGTAATACCTTAGCTTTTAGATCCAACTCCTATCCATTATACAATCAAGATCCTCTAAAATCTGAATTTAGACAAAAATGAACTCCTTTATTTTTAGTAATTTTTCAGCTATTCATATAGATAGAAGGAAATTCTATGGGACCTATAACACTACCAAGTCTAAAATATGAAACTAACCCATGATTTCAAATTCCAAAAAAATCACTGAAATTGACTATTAGGATAAAATCCAAAACACATCACTTAATGTGATACGTGATGTCTATCGATTGTTATGTCATTTTGTTAGATGGTTTAAGTAAGTCGGGCAAGATGAATCAAACCGCAGATTTTCTATTGGAGATGAGAAGTTATGAAGTCAATTCAACAATATCATTTTATTCAGCTATGATTAAAGGCTACATACGAGTTGGTCTAATGAATCATGCTAATATTGTTAGGATGTTGATTCAAGTGGATCGATATTCAGAGCTTTGAGTTTACTTAGTTAAACAAACATGACAAGGTATCAGAATTTCAAGAGCTAAGTGTGCACTTCTACTGAAAATGTCTAGAGAAGATTCTTGTTAGAAAAAGCTAAACCAGCTAGTTTAGCTTGAGAAAGAAGTAGATAACAACTTGAGAAAGAAAAAAAAAAACTCAAGCATGTAAATAAAGAAATGGTTATCTAGATCGTGGAAGCGTACTTGGTGGAGGAAGCGCTGATGTGCGGACCAGTTAGATATCGATCGATGTATCCTTTTGAACGGTATGTGATGATCAATAAGTAATGAATATTTTTATTTGTCTTATCGTTATCTAATTCGTAAAATATTATTAGGATGATGAAGAGTTATAAATGATACGTGGTGAACCAAACATTCCTAGAAGGTTCTATCACAGAATGTTATCTTATGGAAGAAGCAATGATGTATGCTATGCATTACATGCCCGATGATTTACGTAGAATAGGAAGTCATCAACGAGGCCAACATATGATTATGAATGATGACTGTGAATCTGCCTACCCTATTGATAAGAATGGAAAACGTTATGTTCTGAACAATGTGGAGTACAAGCAAGTTCGTAAATGGGTACTTCGTCAGTCTGCTAAGAATTCTCAATGGAAAAAGTATGTAGCAACAACTCAAATTTATTTCTATATTATATGAATTTAAACCTCATTAATTGATACTATCTTCTATAGGAAATATAATGAATACCTTCAAAGTCTTACGTCAAGGACTAATAGTCGAAAGACCAATTCACAAGCAGAGAAAGAAATGCCATACGCTCATTGGGTTAGAGAACAACTACATGACGATTTCAGCCCCTCAATCACAAAAAGGCTTGCTACCGGCCCAAATGCTTCTACAATTTCATAAAACGCATATGCAGTAAATGGGTATATTTTCTATACAGCGGAATATGAAATGAATTTATCAACATAAAACTCTAGGGTGTCAATGAAAGCTGTAACGAGTTTCCGAAAAAATTCTAGAGATACGAATTATGTAGATGAAAAAGTTACCTATTATGGTATTGTAAAGAAAATACTTGAGTTGGACTACCTAGATTTCAAAGAGACGATATTTTATTGTGATTGGGTACGTATAGAAGATTCAAATGGGTATATAGTTGATTGAGACACAAATTTACGATATGTTAATCTAGAGAGATTGATGAGAAATACAAAAGTAGACGATGAATCGTTTATTCTTGCCTCACAAGCAACTCAAGTTTTTTATTGTAAAGATCAAAGTCGACCTACGGAAGCTTGGCACGTGGTTTTAGAAGCTCCAAAGAGATTGAATAAAGATGTAGACGCTTTTGAAAATCCTTTAGCATTTGCGGCAAGTAACATGGATGTTTTATCATCTGTTCTTAAAGAAGATATCATTGAAAATGATGATGAAAACTAACTATATTGGTATGTTATGTATCTATTTATGAAAAATAGTGTGTTATAATAGTAATGATCTACTTTTATTTCTTTCAAATACAAATTCATTGTTGATATTGTGTAATATTTCTGCTTTGGTTGTTATTTAACTCACTATTTGATTTATTGCTTTCATTTTTAATCTTATTTCTTTAAAATATTTATACTATTTTTTTAATGTAATTTCATACAGGCCTTATGACATTGATAGAAGATTCTGATAGCTCGTCGATGGAGAATTCTGATAACTCGTTGACATCAGATTCTGATAACTCGACACCCTCAATTCCTACACGAGATAGTCATCAGAGTTCGTCGACATCGGATCCACATTCATCATCTGATTCACGCCTTCATGTGGAATTCAATGCTATGGGGCAATGCATTGGGGATAATTCGATAGACTTATCGACCAATATAGGCCGTTATGCGATGGCACACGTGCCACCTTTCTATTCTTCTTGGAGGAAGGTACCGACGGAGTTGTTTGAACTTATTTGGCGTATTCTCCAGGTAGTTTAAATATTTTATTGATTAGTTGCAATAATGATGAATATTTTCATTATATTAGAATTGATTTATTTGTTTATATTTTGACTGTCCCGTTATGACATTTCTGAAGACTACAAGAAGCTCTGCCTACAGAAAGCCGGTCATGCATGGAGAGATTGGAAATATCGATTGGGGAAGGAATATTACAAAGTTGGTAATACTGATGTAGAGCGAAAGTTGAATAAGCCCAAAAGTAGATGGATCAAACAGGATGATTGGGAGAAGTTTGTTGATTTAAAATCGACATTGGCTGACCAAGAAAAATGTGATAAAATGAAAAAGTTTCGTAAGCAAAATAAAACTCCACACACAACCGATAGAAGGGTATAGCAAAAAAGACAGAAGAAATGGTAAGTATTAATTTAATTTACATACTCTATTTCAAATGTTCATTAATTTGTATTGCTTTTCAGATTGTATGCATTTTTTATGTGGCACATTTTTTATCTAAATAGAAAAAATATAAGACGGATGGTCGGCAGCCTACAAGAACAGAGCTTTTCATCGATAGTCATACGAGAAGTGATGGTAGTGCTCTCACTATTGAGTTGGCTAAATCTCTTGTAAGTGATGTCATTTTTTTTGTCAAATTTTTTATTTTTATTTTTGAAAAAATTATTTATCATCTTAATGTTGTCATTGTTTTGTAGGGTCAATTAAACAATCTTATTAAAGAAGATCCTAGCTTTGCCCATAAAGATATCGACCACGATCCTATTTCCATTGTATGTATGACTTATATTATTTAATTTTGATATTTTATTTTCATACATTATATTAATCGTAGTTATGCATAGGTGTTTGGGAAAGATGGAAAAGGCAGAGTAAGAGGTATGGGAGGCGGAGTTTCAAAGACTTCATTACATTATACAATTTAAAGTCGGAATTATACGAATAAATTTGAAAAAGACATGGTTAACTTAACTCAACTAATTCATGTACTAATGAAAGATAAGAAGAAGAACAAAAACAAGCACAAGAAGAAAAAATCATTTACATTTGAAGTTGGAGGTCCTTCTATTTAGGTAAGATGTAAAAACATTTTAACTTTAGAGATTCTTCATTTTAGCTTTAGAGATTATTCATTTAATTCTAATAGGCGACATCAAATTCCACAATTCCTAATAGGCGAGGAGGTAAAGAACCAGTATCAGAACCATTACCATCATTGAATAATGGTAAGGTATGCTTATTGATGAACTTTAGAAGGAATGTGGTCTACACCAAATGAGCACTAGTAGATCCTGAGAAGTCAGATATGGAGTATTATTTAATTTATATCGATGAGATCATTGATTCTTCGGCTGAGCTAATGGATATAGCTGGACCCCAAGGGACTTTACTTGATATTCTTTGTGGTGAGGTGATTAGATGGCCTAGGAACCATTGTCGTGTATTTTGATAGGCATGAGGTAATTTCCATAAATCTCAATTCTGTTTTAGATTTTCCTAAGTTGAAACTGAATTACAATGAATTATATATTAATATGCCTTTGCCAAGGTTTTTTCTTCCTTTTTTTGAGTTCTAATTATTTGTGGTATTACACAATGACTCTCTGCTTTGTGAGAACTTGGCTTATTTTCTTATGAACTTTGTGCATGTGTAGGCTGTCGGGAAAGTACTCCCTGCACTGAATGGGAAATTGACCGGGATGTCTTTCCGAGTACCCACGGTGGATGTCTCACTGAAAGAAAGCATATTGGACTAATAGAATGAGTTTTATGTATGCTCACGTGATTGGTATTCACTTCTCACTGAAGGAAAGCATATTGGACAAATAGAATGAGTTTGATGCATCCTGAAGAATACAAATCCAACCCATTTCATGATAAAATGTGACCAACTAACAAAAACATTTTGTCTTTGCAACTCAATTAGTCATTTATACTGGTGTGCTTATGTAATGTTAATTTCATCTATGGAAGTTAATATGTGGTTATGCAATATGGTTTGATAACAGTATCAAAACACTTGTGGATAAACTCCGGACTTGGCTGAACCCAGGCTACTGGTCTCGGCTACCTATTCCATACATCAATTTAATAAAAAATTGGCAGTGGGACTTGGGCATAAAAAGATGAACTTCTTTACAGTAAAGATGTCCAAGTTTAACTTAAGTTTTTTTTATATATATTTTTTAATATCTTTTTCCTCTTGTTTTAGAATATAAAATTTCTAGGTTGTGGTCTCATGGAAGTTAAGCATGCCTTTCTGTGCTTGCAGTAAATTTGGAGGTACTTTCACTATATTCGAGAAGTTACTTGGGAAGGCAGATTGGTTGGGGTGGCAGCAGCAACAGCAACAATGAGGGATCCATAATGATAACAGAGTTATGCCTTCCTATCACTCAAACATGTCTTCGAATGGTTTCTAGACGATCAGCTAACTACCAACCAAACATCCATAATGATCATACTGTATTGATTCTAGCTACCCTTAATTCCACAGATGGAGATGTATGAGAGAAGAGCCAAGAAGGTGGAGGATATAAGGTGTATGATCAATGCGGAAGATGTGGGACTGTTAGATCGGCTGGAGCTGATCGATCAAATTGGAAGACTAGGATTGGGGTACCTGTTTGAGAAGGACATCAAGAGAATGCTGGATGTCATAGCTACCGAGAACAATAATGATGGAGCGGAGGAGAGTCTCCATGGCATAGCACTTCGCTTTCGTCTGCTTAAACAATATGGGTATGAGATATCCCAAGGTATTAGTCCTTGTCCCTCAAATTTCAATAATCTAGTTAAGATATTAAATTTAAGACTAATCAGAACCAGTGATTGAGGCAAAAACCTGTCAAATTGGTCAGACCTAAGTTCACTTGTTGGAGGATTAATTTGAGTTTAAAGGACTTGTGAGTTAGATCTTCATTGAAGGATGATTTGTTTCTAGAGAAGAGCTTGTAAGTTTGATGTCCTCTAGAAGAATTAGGACTTGTGGAGTACGTATTTGCTGTTAATGAACCAATGGCATGAGGCCCATATTCCAAATTAATGGTGGTGTGTGGCTAGTTAAATAGCTTTTTTTTTGGTATCTTACACAGATGAAGGGGATTTGTTTATGTTTGGTGGTTCCTGTTGGGCTGGGTCCACCTCATGTGGGCCACCCAATTTATAAAGGAATAAGGGCAAAGCCCATTCAACTTAACACAAAAAAAAGAAAAAAAAGAAAAGGGGACAGCAACTAGTTCTTTAGTTGGGGCAGCTGTTTTTGGGTTACAAGAAGGGAGAAAAGAAAAGAGCAAGGTTGAAAGAAAGGGAAAAGGAAGGGGGTGGACTTTGGAGAGTTAGGGCAAGAAGGTTAAAGGGCAAACGTTGCTCGATTTGGCTCAAATTTGGAGTAGAGAATCCTTGCAATATACTCTACAACTCTACCAAGTTATTTTTCCAGATTAGCTTCTCTTTCTCATCTCTATTTAGAGATTTCATTGGTGAGACCTAAACCTTCCCCTTTTTGTTTTCTTGTGAAATCCATCTTTATTAGATGATGTTTATTGTATTGTTGAACCAAGAATATGTATTCTTAATGTTGATTGTAATCTTGTGAGCCTCTAGATTGATCTTGAGAGAACTTTGGTGTAACCCATTATTGTTGATAGTGGAAGATTTTGGTGTGGACTACCGAGACAAGTCCCGTGGTTTTTACCTTCACTTTGAAGGGTTTTCCACGTTAAAAATCTTGTGTTGTTGCTTGTGATTGTTTATTTTTCTTGGTTGGATTATCTTGCACTTAGATTGGTATTATTCGGTATAATGGTAGTGTTGATAATGGTTGGATACTTTTAGCCTATTTTTGTCACTCAAAGAGGGAAAAAGTTTAATTTTCGTTGTGATTATATTACACATTGTGTGGTAGTTTTCCCAACAGTTCCCACCATGGGATGCCTAGTGATCCTCCAAAACTGGGCTTTGAGCAGAGTGCGGAAGCATTTGGATGGGATTTTTGAGTTGGGTGAGGAGAAGCTAACACCATTTTAACATAAAGGCGAAGTCAATTGTAGGATTATGAATACTCTTCCTATTGCCAATCCCCCCTTTTACTCTACCGTTTTCATCATTATTTCCCCTGTTCTTACTGGCAATCTGATGCCACCCAAGTTTCTAGGGTTGCCTCTTTAATGTTGAAATTAGTTTCTTTTCTGTTGCATCTGAAATCAAAGCATTAACTTCAGTAATACGTTTGCCACTTGTATGTGTCATGTTAAGGTAGTTTTGCAAACTTCTCTATGGGATGGTTGTATTTTTCTTGACGTAGTGATTCATGACCATTCTTTCAGTTTGTCTTAATGTCTACAAGTTCTTGTACAAGATTTCTGGAGAGCCTTCACTTGATATCATACTGACATCCCTTTATTGATGACCTTTGCATTCCAATTGCCCTTATATTTTGCAGGCTGTTTCTAGAAGAGCTACTTTACATGACATGAATAGAGACTACAGGAAAGCAACAAGTGATCTTCAGATACTTATCTCTCTTCTTAAAAAGCGACCAGAGGATAAGACCAACGAGTCTCACACATTAGCTAGTTCAGCTAGCACTGTGAATGATCTAGGAAAAGCTCGTTTGCGACTTTCCACAGTGGAAAAAGAAGCCAAGAAAGAAATTCCCTTGAATATGTATCTGATTTTGTAAGTATCTGTTAAATTGAATTCCTTGACTATGGATGAGCGTCTTGTATATTTTGTTTTGGTTGTGTTCTGCTTCTTGTAAGATGGCCCACCTTGGCTGATGTTTCCTTTTTTGTTTCTTTATCATTAAAATTTGTTGCCTACACAAAAAAATTGTGGACATTCATAGTTGTAGACAACCAATACTGGGAACCGTAATGCAATAAGTAAAGCAATTAAAGGAAATCATGGTATTGAAGAAAAAATGATTTTTTGTTCGTGCAAGAGCAGCCTAAAATTAGGGTGGTCTGTTGCATTCTTCGCTGTTCATCATTATCCTCTTGAAAGTTTTGTTTTTGGCGTCTCATTTCTTTTTATTTTGCTGAGTGAGAATGGTCTTATGATTTACGTTTGCTCTTTATAAATTTCAATGCAGAGGAATTGAACCATCTGCCACGGCAGCAGACATCAAGAAGGCCTACCGCAAAGCAGCTCTCAGACATCATCCAGACAAGGTATTAAGCCTATCGTATCTGCTGCATAAATTCGACTCATTGACTTTGTGACATTTTATTGCTCAACAAGTTGTGTGGTGTAGGTTGGTCAATTCTTGGCAAGAGGTGAGAATGTAGATGACGGACTGTGGAAGGAAGTCACTGAAGAGGTCCACAAAGAAGCTGACAGGCTTTTTAAAATGATTGGAGAGGCATATGGAGAACTTTCGGACTCTGCCAAGGTCTGCAACTCATATAAATGGTTTAATACCTGTAATATTAGCTTCTTATCACCAACTGATCAGATCATTCCCTGTTGTAATGTTTTGTAAAATGAGCCACTTTTGGTCTTAGCATTGATGCATTGTTTTCTGTTTATATAGCGTTCACAGTATGATTCTGAAGAGGACATGAGGAATGCTCAGAAGAAACGCAATGAAAGCAGCATGTCAAGACCTTCAAACGATCATGACTAATATCCATTTGGAAGACGTGGTAGTAGGAGGCAGTGGCCAGATATGTGGAAATATTATGAAGACCACGGTTTTCGATGATCAAAAGTTACCCGATCACATTGGTTTTATTGACAAATTTGTGCTAAGTTATATTATCTATTGGTTGTCTTCTAGCTTGGGTCATCAATTCAGACCTTGGCTATCTATATATCAAAGCAGCTTTACCTTTCTAAGTTTCAGCCAATGGACAACCAATACAAGCAATGTTGTTCCCTCAACCATAGGCAACCAATGGAGGATGTCGGAAATATAGAGGTGATCTTTTCTTTCTCGTATTTCTTGATTTCAGGTACAATTTGTTACTTAGAATAAGTATAGAAACATGTAATTTTTTGTCTTGGTTAGTTTCCTTTCAGGATTTAACAGAGAGATATCTTGATGCAAATCAGATTTCTTTGATTGAAACAACATAAAAATGGAAACTTTCTCTTTTTCCCCTTGTTTTATGTCACAATTTGCGCCAGAAGAATTTTTTACAACTTTCTCTTTTCCACTTTGATTTACAAATTCTTCTTTAATTCTGTCTCCCAGTTCTAGAAGCTGCTCCAATGTCTCCTAGATTCTAAAGAATACCCAGAAAAACCTTATAACAAGCTCACAGCAAGCAAGAAGGACAGCCATGAGTATGATATACAAAGAAGCCAGTTTGATATTGCTACAAGTGGTGATTCAGATGAGCTCGAGGCTGCGACTAGTGATTCTTCCGAACCAGACTTTCTTTGGCAACTCAATCTTCCCAAAGTTACCAGAATACCCAATGTGATTGAATCAAAGATCAAGAATCCTCATTCAAAAATGGCAAGGTGCCCGGATCTAAGGTTATTTATCACTTAATCATTAATCTGTTTTTGTTAAAATGCATGAATGGCCTTGCTAATTTACCCATTTTGAATAATATAACTCATGAATTTGAAATGTATTTGACAGTGCTATACATAAGAGATCTTTTCTCTTGAAATTTGGGATTCCTTACCTGTTCATAAGCTTTTCCTCTTTATTCATTTAGCTTCATGTTCCAATTGCCGGATTTCTTCGAGGTTGTGACCACTCTTGAGTATGCAATTAGGAGGTCACACATTGGAAGGTCTGTTTCAAGTATTCAACTCATACGTAAGCTTGCTCATAAAATTGGAAGAAAACTTGGAAACAGAATGTTATCTTATTGCTGAGACTGAAACCCAACAGATGGCTTTGCTAGCAAATGCATCTTTATTAGCTGAGGAGTTACTCCCACGCGCTGCCCTGAAGCTTTCCCCACTAAACTAGGCTAGTGTCAAGGATGATCGCCATAGGAGAACTTCAGATACACAGAACCGTCATCCTGAGCAAAGAGAATGGAAGAGACGACTCCAACGCTCTGCTGATAGATTAAAAAATAGTTTCTGTGAACAGCACGCTCTCGATCTCATATTCACAGAAGATGGAGATACCCATCTTAGTGCTGACATGTACATAAATATGGATGGAAATGTAGAATATTGAATGGTCAGTCAGGAGATGCTTTCCATCAGATATTGAATGGTCTTGCTCGTAAGTTGCCTCATGACAAAGGAGAAATGGGCGAAGAAATGGGATGACACGTCCAATTGAAAGTGGGAATTTTTCTTTTTTTCTAAGACTTCATTACATTGATGTATCTGAACATGATCTCAGGAATTCTTCCAATATGTGAGATTAGAATTTTGAATTATATAAGTAATTTTTAAAAAAAAAATCTTATTATTCTTTATACTATGAATTGAATGCAAATTGGTGTGGATCAGATGTGAATAGATGGGATGGAATGTGAATGTTGATGTGGATATAAATGTGTGATTTTTTTCACAGGTATAGGTTGAAAACAAAAGCATTTTGTCACATAAAAATTCTGATCGTCGAAAATATGGTAAGAACCCAAATTCGACGGTCTTAAACCGTCGAAAATATGTTATTCGACGGCTTATAAATTGTCGAAAATATATTATTCGACGGCTTATAGCGTCGAAAATATTTTATTCGATGGCTTATAGCTGTCAGAAATATATTATTCGACGGCCTATAGCTGTCGAATTTATAAAAAATTCTATGGTTTTTAGCCGTCGAATTTTTTTTCGACAAGAAAATTTTCGATAGTCCAGTTCGACGGTCGGGACTGTCGAATTCATCATCAGTTATTGGACTCTTCTTCTCAGGCATGTCTTATTAGGGATTGCCTCTTTTCCTTCGACTAAAATGAACTTGCCCTTTTCCTTTACCTCCTCCTCTACTTTACTCCTTTCAGTTGTTGCTGTACTAGACTCCCCAACGATCATTTCCTTAAGTTGATAGACTTTCCTAGATCTAGTTATCTGATCAACCTCTACCGAATTTTTCCTTGTTACCCCTAATGCCTTACAAGTGGGAGCCAACTTCACCTCATAATTCCATATAACAGCTTTATTAGATTGATAAGGGAAGGGAACATGGACATTAAAGACTAGGGGTGGTGGTAGATTGGGTGTGGGTAAAGAATCTGAAGGGATATTGACGACAAGTAGAGAAGGGTTAATGGTTTGATAAGAAGATTGGACTCTAAGGTCGATCATTTGGGTTATGATTAATGGGGTTGATGGTACGTGAATGCCTAAGGTGTTAATGGTAGAAGGCTCTTGGTTAAATGGGATTCTCACTATTGTGCCTGGTGAGGCTTTCAGAAGGGAGGGATTAAAGCTTGGCCGTTTATTTGAGATGGTATAAATGTTATTTTGAGGCATTGTTGAATTATGAGGTAAAGGATTTTGATGGATATTTGTTGGTTGGGGAGGTTTTGCATTGAAAACAACATTTTCTTGTAATTGGCATGCCTTAGTGTCCAATACTGATCAGTAGAATGACCATGTCTTCATGTGATTCACATAGAACAGGTTATATCCTGGTTGGGTGGAAGCATCTGTTAGAGGTCTACGAAGGAAAAGATATCCTACCTTTATCAACATGGGCATGAATTAAGATGGCTTCATAGGGAGTGAATCTAACTATTTGTTCCTTCCATCAGGGAATGCTTGATTATTGGTGGTCGATTTGGAAACCCCTAACAATTTTGGTAAACATTTGGTTGGAAGGAGGGAGAGAGGAATAGGCAGGATTGGGACTTGAGGCTTTGGAGGTGGTGGACGAGGCACTATTGACTAAATAAATAGAGGTTGTGTACATAGTGTGCGTGACTCTCTCCTCTTTCTTCACTACATCAAACTTCTTTGTTTGGCCGTTGCCAGGCCTTTTCTGCCTATTACTCAAAGAACCTAGTTGATTAGTCGGCTGCACCATAGAATAATCCGCAATCAATCCTTTCTTGATGCCATCCTCAATCCTATCAGAAACTTTCATAAGAGTAGAAAAACTAGTGGTGGTCTGCCCAACTAGGTGAGTATAGAACACTATGTGAAAAAAGCCCATATTTGACGGTCTTAGCCCGTCAAATTTTGAGAAATTTGACGGACCCTCCCATCAAATATGCCCGTCAAATATTCTCTTGTAGAATTTTTTTTTTGACGGCCCTGAACTATCAAATTATTGGAGAATGGGCTTTAAAAAAAAAAAAAAAATTAATAGAGTATGACCGTCGAATTTGGAGGTTTAACAAACAATAGCACGGTCCTCTAATTCACCAATCACGAAATAATAATAAAAAAAATCAGAAAAATAAAAAACAAAAGAAAAATCATAGAATAAGAATATGATGGGCATCCATATTGACTAAAGAACCAAAAATAGAAAACTGAATCAATATTCATGAATTAATATTTTGAAATTGTAATAGACCCAACTTTACATTAAATCGAAGAAAATTCAGAAGAACCAGATCCTTGACTGGCTTCATTCTTGTCTGCATCAGCTCTCTTCCTCAGCTCCTCCATAATGGGATTCTCTGGATTGATCACCATTGTCTTCTTGCTTGATATGTACCCAGCCATGCTAGAGTCCCTCAGAGCTGTGCCTTCATTGTCCTCTCCATGTTAGCTATCCACCCATACTCTCCATGTTAGCTGTTCACAGGACCCAATAAAATGTAAAGATGCAAAAAGACACCAAAACAAGATCTCAAGCAATACAAACACCAAGGTACCCCACCTGTTTGATTGAAACAAAGTTTGCAATAACAATTTTGTGCCATTTACCAGCAGCAGATAAAATTTGTTTTCCAAGTTAGTTTATCAAATGAAATCTTGAATAACGAGTTAGGCAATAATAAACCTATCGAAAGAATAACAATAAAAATAATAATAAAGAATCTGAGGGCAAGAACAGTCTCCTCTTAATGATAAGAATAACAGATATACACTCACATTGGTTATGGATGTCATCAGAGGGCAAACTGTGCTTCATCTTTTTACTGATGTTAGAAGTGTCGTAGAGATTCATAGTGCCAGCAGGCTGCCCATCAATTTAAGAGCAAATTGAAAGTGGGGATACCAACATGACAAGCAAAGACCAAGCCAAAGGCAGAAATGTGCAATTTTATAATGAAATACAAATTATCATTAGGTAACAATTAGTATGTATGCCATGGAAGTATTATTAGATTCAATGCTCAAAAAAAGGTGTTGGGGTATGGGAACGTAGTTACTAAATGGGATTTTAAAGAGCATTTGTTGAAGTTTTAGGTTATATATAAAACAACAAAGAAGTCTAACCTAAAAAAAGAGGCTGTGTTGATGATTATAAAACTAGTAGTAAAGAAAGTGGAACAGAGTGGCTTATCAAATTTACGACATTTCTTGAAAGCAATGAACATTCAATTAGTATACACATAGAAAGGGCACTAAAAGAACTTTGCAGAACTGCACAGTGTACTAAATCCACAAGTATAGATAAAAGCATAGTGGCTTCCTTTTTTTATCGATAAAAGCATTGTGGCTTTTACTTTGACTACTAACCACCTCCCTTGCTTAGCAAAAAAAAAAAAAGAAGAAAAAAAACTATAAATCAACTTCATGTAGAACGTTCCTGCATCTACATGCATGCTACCACATCCCGAGAAAAATCCTAACACTTAAATCAGTCTCATCCTCCACTTTAATATTTTTATTAAAAAAAAAATTATCTCTTAAAGATGGCTAGTGTGTTTCATTGTCCCAAGTCCCATGTACTATTTTATTAACCTTCACCACAGGGCTACTCTCGTTGGGCTGTTATTATATTTGGGGCTATTCATGAATTCCTTCAAATATACTAACTTTGTCTAGTCTACATTTTTTTTTTTTAATTTAGTCTTTTCCTATACTTACCACTCACCAATCTAAAATTCTTTATCCTCATCTATTCTATGATCATTCTATGAACACGTTTCTTAACTTCCCAACACTCAACTCCATGTTGCACGGCTAGTCATACAGGTGTCTCATATTATTATTCCTGTAGTTTGGTCAGTACACTAAGATGACATAAGACCTATTTAAATGAAAGGGAACTAACCTGAAATAAAATCTACATATTCCTTATCAATTTTCCCATGGGACATTGCACCAACCTGAACATACACCATATGAGATTAGATACATGTTTCAATCAGTTATGCAGTTGCAATAAACAAGCACTAATGGAATAATAAACCCAAGAAAAGATGAGATAATGGAAGTGTTTAAAAAAAAATTCAAAACTTACAATAAAAACAAGGTTCACATCATCACTTGCAGCAGCAACATAGTCCCGTAACTGAACCAACTTGTCCAAACTATAAGAGAGGCCTGAAATGGAGTTATAGGGAAGCCAGACAGCACACCATCAACAGAGAAGTTATCACTGTCAACAAATGATAGATACTCAGCTATTGGATCATAACTGTAATTGTAGCTAAAGAGTACATCATTTGAAAAATCTGAAGCAAAAACTTCAAGCTCTTCCCTGAAGTCTAAATAGCAGTCTAGGAGTCAACATATTTGATTTGAAGTTGTTGAAGCCCAAGAAAGGTAAAGTATTCAGTTGGAATGGATACATATAAATTGAGGCACCAACAAGTCAACCTAAATATCAAAGTTGCAACAAGGACTCAAAATGTGATAGTGGCATGCATACCTCTTACAGGATGATTATTGTTTATATGAGAAAAGCAATCTGCAATAACAGTGAGACGTCAGTATCATATAATTATAATTGTGGGTACTATTGAATTTTCTGCATATATGTATTACCATGTAACTCCTTTTTAGCCTTGTCAAACTCCTGATGTCAATACAATAATTTTACAAATCCTACATGAAGAAAGGTTTTTTGGATATAGATCTTGGGAGATAAAATACTCCATTGAAGGATTAGAGACAACATAAATGATGTGAAGGTTTGAGCTTATTCTTGTTATTGTTTAACCCAGATCTGGGATATCAACACAAACATATTAAGCTTCTTGGGAGATAAATTACAAGTTTCAATTAGAGAAAAGCAAATGTCCTAGGGACTTCCATGAGTAGATTTTTCTAAAGGAGGACTCTAGGAGAACTTACTAAATGTCTAAAATCAAAGAAGAACAACCTTTGATTTCAAGCCAAAGTGGCACCTCTTTCAATATTAGAAAGACATACAGAAATTCTTCATAAGCATGCAAATAAGTCTATCTCATTTTTGTGACAATCAGCCAAATCGATAGTTTGAATCATACAATCAAATTAGCTTTCTCTCTAGGAACTTTTTCTAAACACTTAATTCTAAAACAACTTTACTTTCGTAAAATCCCAAGGCGATATATATATAAAGAATAAACAAATCATCTAATATAAAATGATAGGAGTTACTGAAAATTATCTGAAATGTTAATATGCCAAAAATAACTAGAGAAGTATCAAATAACCAACCTTCTTTGACACAGCAAATGCAGCCTGCACAGGAGTCATGCCTTGAAATGGAAGTAGAGCTGTCGTGAGCTCCCAAAGCACAATCCCAAAGCTATACACATCGACTTTCCTTGTATAATCAGGAATTCGAGAATCAGAGAGTGCAAAATTGGCTAAGATACTCAAAAGCAACATTGATGAATTTCTTTAGTCCAGTTAATGAAGACTTTTAGCTAAATAATTTTACTAATGAACAATAACTTCTGACAAGGCAATACTCATGGTTCACAACGTTACATGACAAAAAGGACTTGTGCTTGCAGAATATGTAATGAGATCAGAGGAAATGAAAGTTGTTATTTGTTCTATAATTAATAGTTTCAGTTATTTTAAAATTTATCTAAATGTTGAGTTGGTATGGTATATTTAAAGAAATAATATGAGTTCTAGCTCTTTTGAAAAATAGGTTGAAAACAGGTTCAGCATTTCATTTTCTCAGAAATGAAAAAAAAAAAAATCTAAGAGGAAGAAGAACTTATTTTGAACATTGGCAAGAATCTGGCTGAATTCCGGCAAGCAAGGAAAATGAATCTAACTGCATCCTTATAGTAGACTAAGCAGAAAAAATGAATGTTAACTGAAGTTATAAATGAAGAAATAACATAGTGTCACCAAAACACAAGTCGAAGTTCAAAATACAACCTAGTCTCATCAATAATCAATTGACTAAAGGATATAAATATATGATTGGACGATAGCAAGCATGTTAACTGTAGTGATTCAGAGGTCAAATGGGAAAAATAATGGAAAAGAAGTGAACCAAAAACTGTACCCTTATGAGGAGAATAGCAACATCTGCTTGAGAATATCAATGGACTCGCTCCCGCACTCAGTGCAATGCACATTGTGACTAATGTTTCTAGTCAGAGCTTCCACAACTTGTACCCCTTCTTCACTGAGTGGTCACCATTCTCCATTGTGAAATATTTACACAAGTCCACAAAAGACTACAAAAAATATATAAGAAAAATAGAAAATAGACTAATTATTTCTTCTATTATGTCGGCAGAATATCAGAACCTTAAACAAAGTTTTCTGAAATGCAAATTATTGTGATGTTTCAGAATGCAATTGAAATCAGATATATTGATAATAACATCAGTAGGAAAAAAATCAGAACTCAGGTTTTCTACTGGTTAAAATGTTTAGAAGGTAAGAGACACATTTGTAGAAAAATGTGAAAGGAAAGAGACACATTTGGAGACACCTTTAAAATTAACCGATTCAAACAACCAAACAAGCCATAAATGTGAAAGGTAGGAGACACATTTGTAGAAAAATGAAGTTTTTTAGGATGATCGCCTTGGTTCCAATTTGATTTGGAGAAAAGACGGCAATTGAAAACAAGTGAAGCCAGACAACATGAGATAACAAGGAAAAATCACTCTCTCTCCACTTGATTTACTGGAAATTGAGATAAAAAAGAACAAAATGAGCACACAAAAAAACAAATAAAAGGTGAGGAAATGTCGTCTTCAGGAGTTCAAATCCTTTCAAAAAGAGACAAAATAGTGAAAAATCACTTATCAAGTAACAGATCGTCAAAAATATCACTAAGAACAGCAAGAACAACTCAATGCACAAACAAATCCCAGAAAAAACCAACTAAAACAAAGCAAATTAACAAAATTTCTCGTTTTTTCCAACTCGATTCACACAAAAACCAAATAAAAACATCAAATGCAATCAAATCACCAACTTATCTACAAGTCGATCAACAAAACTCACCAAACCAAAAGTAAATCAAACGACCTAACGCCTGGTACACGACCGATTTACACTAGACGCATTAACGGAAACAACCAGATCAAAATAGACAAATAGATCACAAATGGAGAAATCGAGCGATGACATCGATCCATACTCCAGAGATGAGATCGAGGGAGACAGGGAGAGAAATCGATCGACTGTGAGAAAGTAATGGAGAGGTCGATCGATTGAGTGTGTGTGAGAGAGAGAAAGAGAGAAACAGTGAGAGAGAGAGAGGCAGAGAGTGAGAAGTCGATCGAGAGAGAGGCAAAGAGTGAGAAGTCGATCGATCGACTGTGAGAGAGAGACGGAGAGAAACAGTAAGAGAGGCAGAGAGAAAGAGAAACAGTGAGAGAGATAGAAGTAGAGAGTGAGTGTGATGGACCAAAAACGTGGTCCACAGGCCGCGGAATTTCGGGTTTAAAATTTGACGGGCCACGCCCAACAAATTTTTTTAGAAAAAGTTGGGATTTTCACGTAGTGGAATGGAGAACCCAACGCAGTGATGAAAGTTGTTGCCATCTCATTCTCCAACATAGGTGGCTTCACTAAAGATGCTGTCTCTCTCCATTGTTGAGCAAATTCTAGAACAGACTTCCCAACTTCTTTGTTACTCTTATATGATCAAACCGATTGGGTACAATATTTGTGTATAATCGATAATTGAAGAGGAATGCATCAGGAAAGTCCTTCCAACTCTTGATACGAGAATGATCTAATGTTAAAAACCACTTTAGTGCTAGACCAATCAAGCTTCTTTGGAATAAGTATGCCAATATCCTTTCATCTCTACCGATTGCCCCTAGGGCCCACAATACAACTTGAGATGTGTCATTGAGCAACCGACTCCATTATATTTTTCGAAGTCTGGGAACGTAAATTTGGTTTGTAGCTCAACATCTGGATACAAGCACAGATCTTCAAAATTAACACCTCCATAAGTATCGAGACATTTTACTTGTCTAATCTCCCCATGAAGACTCTCCAACTTGTTTATATCTTCATCTATTACCCCTTTTCCCTTGATGGTTACCAGATTCTCCTTCTCTTTGTGTGTTCTTGTTGGAAAGTATGAATGGGAAAATAAATTGGTTGGGTCGGTGCAGTTGGAGGTTGGACTACTGGGGTTACCACAAGCAGTGGATTGGGTGGCAGTGTTGCTGGAGGTACTGGTACGGTTGGAGGTTCAAGTTGAAAAGTAGGAGGCTGATTCTGTTGGGCCATGATGATGCTTAAGGCTTCCATGATGTCCTTTATTTTTCCAGACAATGTGAGGAACCTATTTTCCAAATTGATGATAACTTCAGTAGTGTCTTAAGGGTGTTAACTCTGATCAATTGAGGAACTCATTGGTGCTTTTGAACGTAAAAGGTACGGACTCCTGAATGAAGCTATGATGGTATTTCCCGATGAATCCTAGTACCTGTATTAGTTCAGAATGTCAGTTCTTAAAGATAAATTTTCTTGTTTTTAGCAGATTAATGATGATTATCAATTATCCCAATCTAGATTAATTAATGATCGGCCCATGTAGTCGGCTAATAACATATGTGTTATTATTATGCGAATTTGCACGAGGAATGATGAATGATGCAATGCTATGATTTTTTATTTATTTTTGTTTCGAAAAAACTTATGAATATTCTCGGGACTTCCCTTGAACTACTAATGACTTATGACTTAATTCTGAAAAGAAAATACAAACTCTTTTAGAAACTCTAGTGACTCAAAAAAAACTTTGGTAACTTTGGAAAAAAAAACCTCTGATGTGAACTCAACCCAAGTATGGACTCTGGCAACTCTTCTATTGACTCTAGTAGATAAATCTGGTATGAACTTAGGTATAAACTCTGGAAACTCGGGTATTGACTCTAGCAACTTTAGTTGTAACACCCCAAATTTTTAATTCGTATCTCGAGGAAAAATAAATAGTGGAATTTTAAGAAAATCTTGAAAGTGGGACTTAGGGTAAAACTGTGGGACCTTGTTTTGATCATTTTTAATAGAATCTGACCTCACCATTAGATTCAAAATGATCGAAAAACATAGTTTAGCCTGTAAGCACGCTCAAATGCTAGTCCGAATATAAAAGTTGCAAAATCCTCGATTACCGGGTCGGACCAGGCTAAAATAATGACTTTTTATTAGAGCAATAATTTGTAAAATTCGATCATACCGTTAGGTTTATAACGAAAAATTATTCAACATGGACTATTTATTTGTCAAATTTGAAGACCAGAAAGTCGAATTATCGTCAAAAACGAAAACGACATCAAGTTTATGTGTCACCTCAGGCCAAAAATGTAAACTTTTGATGGAGACATAATTTGTAAAAATTGACTATACCATTAGATCCGGAACGAAAAATTAGATGAAATAGAGTATTCATTTGTCAGTTTTGGAATCCGGATGATCAAATTATCATCGATCGAAACAATTGACAAAATACCGAATTCGTCCCACATTTTATTTAAATAATATTTTTAAAATTTTTTTTTCTCTCATCTTCCCCACTTGTCCAAACAGTGCGAAAAAAAAAAACGAAAAAAAAAAGAAATTTGTTTTTCCTCCGATTTTTCCACTTTAGATCTCTCGCAAACGGTCCATTTTCGACGATCGCCGCAGAAGAGAAAAAGGTCCGCAACTACGTTCTCTACAAAACCCACCCAACCTTTCTTCGTTTCACTTTCTATTTCATCAAATATCGTCAAAAATCAGCCGTATTTGGATATGGAAATTTCGAAACTTTGACCTCGGATTTCGTCCGTTTCGGGGTCAAATCGTCTTTCGACGCAGAAGGGAGAAACGTCCGCAGCCTCATTTTCTACATAACCCAACCAAATTCCTTCCGTTTTCTCGTATTTTTCACCCCGTATAGTCAAAAATCAGCCGTATTTTTAAACGGAGATTTTCGTAATTTCGACCTCAATTTTCATCGGTTTCGGGGTCAAACCGCCTTTCGCCGTAGAAGGGAGAAGAGACGAGCACATCGAGATCTTCAAAACCACCAGGTCGATTTCAAAAATCAGCCGCTTCGAAGTTCGGTCTGTCTCGATTTCCGTGCCGATCGCCTCGATTTTCGCGCACACGCTTTGATCATTTCGCCTAGACATTGTAAGGAACTCTCAATTTCTATTAGTAATCATAGATTATGAAAATTGCATTTAGGATTTTATTGGAAAATTTTGGATGTATTTCCGAAATATAGAATTCTTTGTTTATTTCAAAATTCACGCCAGAAATTGCATGTTTGATATGTTTAATTGTATTTTTAATAAATTATACGTGGGTAGGGTATTTTAACGGGTTATTGCCATAAATTGGGTCTTGTGCACTGCTCGGACCCCGTTTTGATATGAAATTTGTATTTTTTTTCAATATTATTGATAGAAATAAATTCTATAATTGAAAAATGTGATTTAATATTCAATGAACTCATACTGAGTTGATGAATATCAGAAAATGGATATTTTATGAAGAGATTGAAAACTGTAAAAGTCGAAAAAAGGGAAAAAGGGTATGAAACGGTAAAATGTCAGAGTCACACCCGAGGGGTGATGTCTGCATTTTACGTTGTTGTGTTGTATGCAGGTTGGTGAACGGATATCCAGGGATAATGTTACTGGTTGCATGTTTATTTACTTTCTATTAGCGCGAGGCACTCTGTTATGTTATTTATTTTAGGCCGGGTGGCCATACTTGCATGGTAGGAAACTGGATATCTATTCTCAACCTTGTATTGTTAATTTCTCTTTTGTTTTCAAATGAAAATAATATATATAAGTAGCTATTTTGTGAGCTGTTAAAGAGTTTGTGAATGCCTGAAGGGATAGTGCATCATATCATCCGGAGTGGTGTACTATCCTGGGATGTACGGTAGGGACCACCAAACTCATACGTGGTATGGGACGCGTATGAGAGTGGAGTCACAACTGGAATCCGGGTTTATTCCTCTCTATCTTTACCAGTGAACTTGTAATGTAAAGGTGGTCGTATACGAATGATTTGTATATTTGGGAATCACATGTACGCCTGATAGGCATAGACGAAGATGATTGGTCAGTGATCACTAACAATCTATAGTAGTCGAACGTTCTGACACATCGAAAAGAGACCCATTGCTTACGGTCACGTCAAACGGCCAGCCTGAGCCGGATAAATGGTCAACCAAACGTGGTAAGGGCAGCGACCGGCCACAAAATCAGGAACTAAAAGCCAGAAAGGAATTGTAACATCATATCCCGACTGGGAGCGATCCAGTCGTGAATCCCAACTCTCTAATTCCAATACTCCACCATCGTGTATTATGTATCTGTTGCTTATTTTGATATATAAAATGAAATGCATGTTTATTGTTTCCATTTGATCAATTAGATTTGTATAAAAAGAGAATGTTATAGTGAGTACTGCTGATCGATGTAATGTGAGTTTTAAAATGTTTAGTTGCTCATCCCTGGTTATATGTACCAGTTAATCGTAGTTTTCTTCTGTAAAATTTTGTTTATTTTAAAATGATTCAGTATGTTTATTCGTTCATGTTAGGAGAGGTTATTGGCAGAAATTGTTGCTTCCTTACTGGGTAACCATTGTTACTCACCCTTTCATCCTCCATTTTTTTAGTTTCAGATCCGAAGCTTAGCGAGGCAGGAGTAGAACATGAGTGAGAATCATCTGGTGGGTCAGATAGACAGTCAGAGTCCGTCACCTGGTAAGTATTGGAGTTATACTCCATTTGTCTAGGAGTATTATAGATTTGTATTGAGCGTTAGGACTCTTGTTAGAGTGAGAAATTTTTGTATAATCCCGTAAATTTTATTCTTCCGCACTCTGATCTTTCGTACGTTATTAGACATGTATAAGCTTCCGCTAGTATTATATTTTGTATATGTATGCAGGATTGTATGTCGTTTATCAGGTGCAGGTTGAACGCCTTGGAATGCTAACATAAACAGAGGAGACCATGCCGAAATTTTGAGGTGCCACTTAATACCTCGAGATCTAACATGGGGATTTGTGTTAGCGTTCGGCGGGGCGCCACATTAGTATTGACTCTAACAGATAACTCTGTTATGAACTGATGTATAGACTATAGACTACGGTAACTCGGGCATTCACTCTAGTAGATAACTCTGGTATGAATTATGGAAATAACTAACTTTGGCATGAGCTCTAGTAACTTTGAAAAATGACTTTGATAGCTCTAGAAAAATAACTCTAGTAACTTCGGAAAATGACTAAGAAATATGAGGTATGACTTTGGATTGCTTCATTCTTAAGGCATGCAATGCTGTGAGAATGGTGGGCCTCAACATTGTGATGGACCAGGATACTTGTGCATTCACACTAATTGATACTCCCTTTTTTTTTAACCCATATATTATTGCTCGAGATTAAAGTCTTGTTATTAATCTATTCTAGCCTTGACAGTCAAAATTTGGTTCTACCTTGCTTGAGACAAAATATAAAATTTTATTGAATCAACAAATTCCAGTAAAGGATTACAACTAAAGAAACACAAAAGCAAAAAATTATAAAATGTATGTAAGATTCAAAGATTGGGATTGGTGCCATGATCAACCAATCGTTGTTGTAGCCTTCTTATCATAAATTGATTGGTGATTCTTATCATAATTTGGATAAGTTTGGTAGAATCTTTGGACATATTCTTTAGTCTTTTTTGCAGGAAAAAATAGCGTAAGTTTGATTAGGTTTTGGTTACTACTAACTTAGAGTGATTGTAATATCTCAATACTCCTAGTGGAGTTGGATGATTTAGAATATGCAAGTCCTCGAATACTAGCTCAATCTGTGGCCTAATCTGGATGAAGGCAAACTGTCTTAGCACTCGAAGAGGGACATAAGGAGTGGTTGCGAATAGGCCAGAAAGGATCATGTCTCTCTTACTTCCGATATTCAGCCTTGGATTAGTCTTGCACCAATCCCTTTACCATACAATATGATCTAGCTTAAGTTGAAAAAATAACACCATATATTTAACCCTCAACTTCTTGCTTGACCTCAGATCCTTGATGTAATGAGCTCTAGCTGGAGTATGTATGGCTCATTATGAGGAAGAGTAGACAACCCCAGATCCTTAATGTAATGGCTTCTTGCTTGTCCTGGGATCCTTTCCGAATTTAAATCTTTAAACCATTTTCTTTCTCAACTCAATCAAAATCTTTATAAATTCTTTAAAGAAATAAAAGTAAATTTTTCAATAAATTCAAATGTCAACACTCATTTTATAAAAGAATTTCAAGATAATGACAAAAAATAGTCAAAGATAGTTTATGTTGGTAATTCAGGGTAAAACCATCGAAGGTTAATTAAAATTGTAAAAAGCTGGTGAAAGTTTTGTTTAGTGTTGGAAAAGTGATTTTTCAAAGTTCTTCAAATTAAAAACGAATTTTTGGAGATGAAAGTCTTAATTAGGAGATTTGACATCATGTAATTTTAAAAACTTAGTTCGAACAAAAAATCCAAAAAGTCAAAAGTCGAAAATTTGATAAAAACGTCAAAAATCATATTTTGTTCTTGAACCCAAAAATTAGATTTTTCTTGCTTGAGATTTGGATTTTTAAATCATTCTTATTGTTTCCAAATGGGGATAATCCTTTATTTTCATTAAATAACTTAAATTAAATTGAAACTTAAATGTTTTTAATAAAACTAAGGTACTAAAAAATGTACAAGCTGGTAGGGAAAAACAATGCTGAAAACAAATTGAACTGCAACTTTTTACATAAGATCGGGAGACCGAGGTAGTTCAGTCGACTGAACCTGAGAGTTGTTGGGACGATAGGTCGGTCAATCGAGGTAGAAAGTCGGTCGACCTAACCCCAGAGTTGCTTACATTCAAGTTCTTCATGGGGATAAAGGTCAGTCAACCATGGTAAAAGGTGGGTCGACCGAGCTTCCTTGGGTTGATCGAGAAGAAAAGATTGGTCATCCCTTCGGCGATTTTTCCTCAAATCTATCAAAAGCCTTCAAAATAATTATTCAATAAGAAAATACGCTAAACAAACAATTCTAAAAATGATTTTTATAAGAGATTAATATTTTTCTTAATTTAAAATAAAGTATATAAGGTTTTAAAATCAAAAGCTACGATGCATTGAAAACAATGACTATTTGGAAGGTGTAGAAGTTTCCTACCTTAGATTGATGCTAAAACTCAAAAAGAAAAGTGAAAAACTAAGTTGAGTCGAAGTCTTCTCCTTAAGATGTGATTCAAAGATTTGTTTCTTCGGTTCCCCTCGAAACTTGCAACGAGGTGATCGCTATCCCCTCTTTCGTTGAAATCTAATGAATCCTCTAAATACAGAAAAATCTAATAAGAAGGTTTTTTGGAGGCAACGATTTCTCTAGGATTTTATTTAGAAGATGAGAGTACGTACTAAGAAAATAAAATTTGTAAATTTGTCTTTATGTTGTTATTTATAGAGTCTTAGGGACATAATAATAATTAATATAATTATTCTTGTATTTTTAGTAAGTTTGTGTCCCGAACTCTGATTTTTGCAATCTTATAGTCTATTTTGATTAATTTTTTGTTGCAGATCTAATAGTGTAATCAAATTTATCAAATTCCAAGAAAAAAAAATTATAATGGTTGCCTACAAATTTTCCTCGAGATATGTGAATAAAAATATGGGGCATTACAATATACTCCCAATTTTGAACATTTAGATGTTTTTTTTTTTTTTTTTCTTTCGACGATTTATAAAATAAAAAAGAAAAAAAAATGAAGTTGAAGATTACATTGTAACTTGTTGACTCGAGTGTCTGTTTCACAACCATGATCTATGCATTTTGGGTATTTCAAGAAGTTTATCCAATATTTAAGTTCAAAAAACGAAAAAAAAAAAAAAAAATGTATCACATTTATAGTGTCGAGTTCAACCGTTTTATTGTCAAGTTTGACATTTTTAAATTTTCTTATTCAAGCTATAAACGCGACAAATATATAAACAATATATTCGCCATAATAACTCTTATTGTTGAATTCGTCAAATTTCAAAATCTGTTGAGGAGGACATTTGTAAGAGCTATTGTGGCAGATATGTCAACTACAGTGTGGATATATCCATTACAAAAGCTTGAATTCAAAATTTTTAAAAATCGTTGAACTCGATAATAAAAGTTGTCAAAGTTGACATTAAAATGGGGTGAACTCGATATTGTAAATGCGATCCAGATTTTTTCCGTTTTTCTTTTACTTTTTTCGACTTCAATACTGGATATATATTCTTGAAACATTCAAAATGCATACATCCTAGTTAAAAACGGACACTAGAATCAAAAGTTACAATGTAATCGCCCAAAAATGAATATATATAGAATCTCAACTTCGTTTTTCATTTTTTGTGTGTGTAAATCATTGAAGTAGATCGAAAAAATACATCTAAACGTTCAAAATTAGAAGCATATCATTTTCCATTTTTCATTCACAAGATGAGAAAAAAGGGTAATTTGAATATTTTAAAAACATTATAATGAGAGATGAGGTTGAAGGAGAAAGAAAAAAGTTTACTACTAAATGGACTACAGTACAAAGGTTTGGGAGGAAAAATATAAAATTGTTATTGGCACCCCAACTTTTAATTATTACACACCAATTTCTTAAATTATTTATGACAATTTTTTTTTTTTTTTTGGTAGATTAACACACACCATTCAACATTACAAAAGTTTGGTTGAAGTTATTATTTCAAAATTACAAAGAATTATAACATGTTCAAACAACTTCAACAATTGTTTACAATTAGGATTAGGTCTATATAAAACCCTAAATCTAACAAATATAAAGGATTTTCCTCAAAACATGCGCAACTTATGTCCAAATTCCGATTTCGGTACACTTTTCATTTTAATTCCCAAAACATGTATTTCGAGTGAATTCGTCACTTGTATATTCATTGTTATACCAATAAATTCGTAAATATTAAAAGTGACGAACTCACAAGTTCTTAGGTTATAAAAATGACGAATGCATATTTTAAGAATTAAAATGTGTTGTGTACGAAACTTGGAATTTCAAGACATAACGGATTGACTTTTGATAAACACATCAGGTTTGAGACAACTTCTCAATCCATCTCATTTGTGGATGATACTAAGACAAATTAGACAAGTTGTCTTAGTGTCCAATTCATTTCGGTCTCGAACAAAATTTAAAACCATGTTTGTGGCATTAGATCATGTTTTTGAAAGCCACAAATTGAGGTGGTTTATAGCTACAAAGTATGTAAAGTACCAAATTAATCTTATTAATTTGAATTTTATGACATGGATCCCCACTCTAAGTTTTTCTTTATTAGAAATTTTATGAAGTAAGGTTTGGTTGGTACAATCTTTATAACGCAAGGGGTTCCCTTGGAGTTGTTATAACTCCAAAGGAGCCTTTAATAATAATAATAAATATATATAAATAAATAATATAAAATAAAATAAATTAAAAAATTAAAAAAAAAGGCAATAATTAGGTCCATCAGGTAAAGTCCACCGATTACAAAACAGCTAGATACGAGTACGAGTACGAGTACCAGTACAACTAAAATTAGATGGATAAATCATAAATATTGTAATGAAGAGGGTTTCCTCTGGCTGCCCGCTTCAAAGTCGGACTCCAATTCTGTAAGTGCTGAGATTAGAAAGATTATTCGTTTTTCTACTCTATAAATAGGGGGTAAAAGATTGATAGATTGAAATCTTTGTAAATAGAGAGAGAGAGAGAGAGAGAGAGAGAGAGAGAGAGAGAGAGATCATAATGTCGAAGAAAGTGACTTTGAGGAGTTGTGATGGAGAAGTGTTCGACGTGGAGGAAGATGTGGCTCTTCAATCTCAAACCATCAAAAATATGATCGAGGTCGATTGTGCAGAAGATTTGATTCCATTACCCAACGTTACTGGTAAGATCTTAGCAAATATCATCGAATACTGCAAGAAACACGTTGAAACCTCCACCACCACCATTGCTCATAAAAATAACTTCAACATTATCTGTGATGCTGACTTTGAAAACTCCACCACCGTTGTTCATAAAACTGACCTCAAGAGCTGGGATGCTGACTTTGTCAAGGTTGATCAAGCCACTCTTATTGACCTAATTTGGGTGAGTGTAGTGAGATTCTTTTCTTTTCTTTTCTTTTCGATTTCTAGGGTTTCAACATATTGTTAACTGATTGGTTTGTTTTATGCTTTATGTTAGGCTGCAAACTATTTGGAAATCAAGAGTTTGTTGGAGTTGACATGTCAGACTGTAGCTGATATGATGAAGGGAAAGACAGCAGAGGAGATTCGCGAGACATTTAACATCGAGAATGACTACACCCCAGAGGAAGAGGCTGAAGTCCGGAGAGAGAATCAATGGGCCTTCGAATTTAACTTAACTTAGGTTTACTATTTATTAGTTGTTGGCACCCTAATTAAACATAAAGAATTTTTTTTTTTTTTAGGATTTTATAGCAGAATATTGTTTGAATGTGTTTAGGATTTTATATGAAGGAGAATGTTGAGATTCTATTTTAAGCCAAACTTTCATGACGTTTGAGGTGCCAACAGAAATTTCTTTTTTTTTTATATATTTTAATTGTGTAGTGCTTTATTGGTGTGCATTAAATAATTCCACAAAGCCCAAAGCTTGAGAAATGACTTTCTGGTTATATCCTCATAACAAACCAAAGTTTTGAATTATGATACATTTTGTTGAACACTTTGATTATCAAATAAGAATAATTTCGACACATTGGACCAACAACGTAATTCAACTGTTCCAAATAAGATGATTTTAAAATGCCCATATAAGACTAGAAAGCACAAAATACACTTTTCTGACAGAAGCCAAAAGCCAGAACCCAGAAATTTATTTTCTTTTTGTTGGAATCCACAATAGAAAACATAATACAATTGCTCCTCAACGAGCAATATTCTATAGATCAAGAACAAATCTCTTTCCATATGGTATTCCATGCCACTTGTTTCTTTTTTTAATTTCCTAAGCAAGGAAGGTTTAGTGAACAGCAGAGATGATTATGAGATCAATGGATTTGAACCCAGGTCGTGGTATTAACACTTCACAAACCTTACCAACTTAGCTAATTAAGTCGGTACTTTCATGCCAATCATTAAACCTTATATTTCAGAACCTCTTCCCACCTGTTTCCTTGGAAAACCAATTATTCGTTTCATTGGTGATCAGAAGTAGGAAGCAGCAATTGATCCACCTATCTCTCCCTTGAGACAATGGCAAATTTAGAGTGGGGGCTATTGATGAGTGGGTTTTATACCTGCGAATTAACCACTTTTAAATGTAATATTTTGTTAAATTTAGAGTATTTTAGTTATTTTTATTTAAGTTTAGTTTGTTTTATATTTTTTATGTGATTTTATATTTTTATTTGGTTTTTATGTTTATTTTGCAGTTTAGGAACAGTATGGAACATTAGGATATTTGTCAACATTTAGAAGAAAATTCTTGCTCAAATCGGTTCACTCTCAGAAGAAGGATGTCAAGCATACAAGCTAAAAAGTCTATCAAGCCGCAACTTGATAGAAAACAAGGCCGCGGCGGGAATTCAATAATTGCACAACAGAAATATTAAAATAAAAGCTGCGGCATGACATGTTTTGAGGCCATGGCCTGCTTACGTTTTCAGCTTTACACGTTAATTTTTTGGGACCGAATTAGAGACGGATTTTGGGACTCTAAAACCCTAATGACTCCATACCTATAAATAGGAACGATTAAACCTTATTGAGGACAGAAGTTTTTGGGGTTTTCTTAGAGGCAGAAGATTGAGAAGGAGGACGGGAATTGGAGATCGGCTCTTGAGTTTTATCTTCTTTAACTTTAACTCTTCTCTTAATTTTGTAATCTCTAAGAATGACTGAATACTTTTGTGATTTTGTTTTCCTTTCAATGATGAACTAATTTATATTCTAGGGTTATAATGGAATCCATTCATTATATTTGATTAGTTTTCTTTTTTTTCTTCTATGATCCCACATGTGATTGTTTATTCTATCCAATGTTTAATGCGATTTGATTAACTGGCCATTGATTGAATTGATTTGGTGAACCTTAATAATATCGGCAGAGTTATTTTGTGTTCATGACCTAGATAGATTAGCATATGCTAATTTGAGATATGAATATACTCAGGTTGCATGTGTATTCCTTATGAGAACTTATTCTTAATGAATTCTTCTTGATTTAATTCTCATAGGTATATAGGTAGTTAGTCTAGAAGGGTATTTTTCTGATTTATGTTAGGCTGCAAACTATTTGGAAATAAAGAGTTTGTTGGGGACTATTTGGAGATAAAGAGTTTGTTGGGGTTGACGTGTCAGACTGTAGCTGATATGATGAAGGGAAAGACAACAGAGGAGATTCGCAAGACATTTAACATCGAGAATGACTACACCCCAGAAGAAGAGGCGGAAGTCCGGAGAGAGAATCAATGGGCCTTCGAATTTAACTTAACTTAGGTTTACTATTTATTTGTTATTGGCACCCTAATTAAAAATAAAGAATTTTTTTTTTTTTAGGATTTTATAGTAGAATATTGTTTGAATGTGTTTAGGATTTTATATGAAGGAGAATGTTTGAGATTATAATTTAAGCCAAACCTTCATAACGTTTGAGGTGAGGTGCCAACAGAAATTTCTTTTTTTTTTTTTTAGTGTTTTATTGGTGTGCATTAAACAATTCCATGGAGTTCTTGAAAATAGTCCATGGTAGTGTTTTTTTTTTTTATATATCGATATCTTATCTCATTTTATTTTCGTACTTGGCGGGCTTTGATTATATTTCAACGATACTTAATAAGATTTGAAACTTAATATAACTTAGTAAGGAAAGTGTTTCTCATTCCAGATCTCTCTCAACCCAACCCTTTCTTTTCCAAAATCAGGAACCTCCCACTCAAACCATCTATCTCTCCCAAATTACACCACCTCTTTCTCTCTTTTTCTCTTTCACTCAAACCGTTTCTTTTGTCACTTCTTCGTCAATCCATTTTTCCATAACACCATATGCTTTTGGACCTTAATTAGCCCATTTAAACACATCAAAGTTTGGAAACTATTATTCTCAAAATTCAAGGAGATCAATGGTTGAGATTGGATAAAAAATAATGAAATGTTGAGTAAAAATATCTTCAAGACCAACACAAATCCGAGCCCAGCCTAGCTTGGCACATGTGTGTCTGTGTGTGTGTTATTACGTGGAGACATACACGCATTAAGGTTTTCTAACGGATTGCACCAAAGGTCAATGGGCTACAGTGCCATGGTGTCTTGGGCCTTGTTGTGCATTTGAGGTCCACTCTCTTTCTTATTAACTTTAAGCAAGAGGGAGAGTGAAATCCTTTATTAGTTGAACACTATTCGTCTTTATTGGATGTGGGACTACATTTTTGAAGAATCGTCTCAACAACTCTCCCAAACAACAAAACTAAGGGAATCCTTAACTTTCAACTAACACAAAAAAGGAAAGAAGTTTTCTAATGTCTAGATTTACAAAAAAGGCAATATTATAAATCAAAATCAAATTTAAAGAAATAAATTTAATTAAGAACTGCAATAAATTCAATTCAATTCTCTTGCTTCAAGTACTTTCCAGTGAGTAACCTATGGGCATAGGTGATCCAATCTATTGGCCCACTTAGGAGATCTCTTAGCCCAAAACTGAACTTCATCAGATGATCTTAAATATATGAAAAATGCTTATCTGTTTAGACTGTTCAGAAGATACAGTTGATTGGATGAGGATCATCTATACTAGTTGTCTTTTGGATTCTTACCTTAGTGGGTCCAAACTAGTTTGATGGACTGAAATTAATGAGCATCATTAAGATCATTCTCATCATTAATGAAATTAATGGCCAAACTATGATCATTTGGAGTACACTCTCCAGGAACAAACCCTTACATCCTTTGACCTACCAATTTTGAGGCAATGTCTTGGTAGTGCTGCTGCTAGCACCCCAACTTTTACTTAGTACACCTCATTTCTTAAATTATTTATCACACCCCAATTACTAATTAAAAGACACTCTTCAAACATTACAAAGGTTTGGCTCAAAATATAATTTCAACATTACATAACATTATAACAATCATCCAAGCAATATCAGTAGTTGTCTAAAATTACAATAATGATGAATGCACGTGGTAAATCTTACATGGCATGTACGCAGCTGATGTGGCAAGGACACGGAACCACAGATCTATTCCTTGTGTATCCCAAAGAAAAAGATCTATGGTTTTGTACCCTTGCCATGTCAACTGCATATAGACCGTGTATGATTTACCACGTGCATTCATCACGACTCTTAAAATTATGATTAGGCTCATGTAAAATCTTAAACCCCAAAAAATATAAATCTAGCAAAAAACATGAGAGCTTCGATTGACACCCCAACTCTTTATTTCTAATTGGAGTGTAGTAAGTATAAGTTAGGGTGCCAATGGCAGCTCTCTAAAGATTTGAGTTGAATATCGTCATTTAAAAAAAAATGAATTCATCACCTAAAAATACACCAAATATGTCCCTTGTCATTGAAGAAAGCAACCAATTCATTGCGAAGTAGCAAATTTGTTGCTTTGTATTGAAAATTGATGAAATTGAACTTTAAAATCTTAATTATGTTCGAACATTCATTTGATTATTAATATTATATATACTAGCAGGTCGCATGTGCAAACGCACATGTATAAGAAGGGCTTATCCTTAATTAAAACATTAATTAAAATCTCTATTTATAACGTTGATTAAAGGGTTTGTGAATATTATAAAGTAAAAAAAATATTTTTATAATTTTAGAAACTAACCAATTCGATTTTCTACAGTAGTGCGCTGGAATTTTCTTGGTTTTTAATCAAATTGATCGTCATTATATTAAGTTTAAATGTTAAAGTGGGTATTTTTGGAATCCAATAACAAATACAGCAATCGTGACATCGGTTAAATCTTGACAGATCTAACATTCAAGATTGAAATGGGTAGCTGGAAAGCATAAAGTAATTTTTCACTCGTTTTTAATAAGTCTATTGCCATATTCACAATCACCTCGTTTTTAAGATTAATGGGGTAAAATATGAAAAACAATAAAGTGGATTAAATGGGTAAAAGAGAAAATATACTGAAATTAGAGGTAAAGAATAAAGAAAATAAAGTAAGTCCCATGAAACTATAACTTAATGAGAGATTTAACTTATAAAACTTTTATAAAAATTTGAAATTAAAGGGGTAAAGATGAAAAACAATATAGTGGATTAAAGGGTTAAAAGAAATAATATAGTAAATTTAAGGGAGGTGAAGAATAAATGAAATCAAGTGGGTCACAAAAAACTATAACTTGATTGAAATGATATTATTAAAAAATAATTGAGATTAAAGACGTAAGAGATGAAAAATAATAAATTGGCTTAAAGGGCTACAATGGAAAATATAGTAAATTTAACCAATCAGGGTTGGGCTTGATGGTAAGACTGGGTGTGCTGCCCAAGTCTTGTCTTTGAATCCCTTGCCCACCACCTTGTGTGGCACTTAAATGGGTTTGGTTTGTCCCCTTAAAACTCGTATGGGGTTGGTCATGCGGGGCCCCTAAGGGAGATTAGTCTGTCACGCTTACTTGAGAGTGTTGATGGGATACTCCCTCGATTACAATATATATATATATATATATGGGTCCCGTTCGGCACCCTAAGTTTTACCACACACTTTAACAAACGCGTTTTGTCCTACATGGGTTAGAAGTTTCGGAATGGGCTGATTTTTGGTGAGGATGATCTCTATGGTGAGGAGATCATCCTCACCAAAAATCAGCTCATTCCAAAACTTCTAACCCCATCAAAAATGATTTACAAAAAATGGACGGTCCACGATTTTTCAACTTGTAAACATGGGGCTAAACATTTCGGAATGGGCTGATTTTGAGGAGGATGATCTTCTAATCATAGAGATCATCCTCACCAAAAATCAGCCCATTCCAAAACTTCTAACCCATGTAGGACAAAAAACGTTTGTTAAAGTGTGTGGTAAAACTTAGGGTGCTGAACATTTCTCTATATATATATATATATAGTAAAGTTAGGGGACGGGGCATCCTCTATCGGGTTAAGGAGGTAAAAGTGGAAAAATAGGGTTGGAGAGTATTATTAAAAAAAATCAAGATTAAAGGGTAAAAGATGAAAAATAATAAAGTGAATTAAAGGGTGTGGAAGAAAAAATATTATGAAATTAGAGGAGATGAAAAATAAAAGAAATAAAGAGAGTCCCATGACACTATCGCTTGATGGGAGGTTTAACCCACAAAATTGTAAATGATGGGAGGTTTGTCTCACATACAACTGTTCCAACTCGTTATGATTTATTATATAGATATTAAATATTTTATAACGATCTATATAGTGGTTTTCAAAAATGATGAATACCATTGTATATACCTTCACAAATTATCAAAATGATGAGTATTACATTATTTTTTATTTGTATTTGATCATCAAAAATTAGTGGAATGTATAACAGTACCGGTAGACTATTTGCAGCCATTTGTTTTCTCATTTCACTCACTTAAAACACTATTTTCTTATATAAATAGCAAAAGTACTCGCCACACTAGCATAAAGAAAACTTATTTTTTTGTTCGGTGGGAAGATACCAAAAGTTTTCTCTGAGACTCAATAGGATCCTATAGAATCTTCTTGAAAGGATTCGGTAACAATCTATCAATTGGGACACTGTAGAAACCTACTTATTCCTTTTAAGTAGATTTTGGCAGGATCATATTGAATCTATGTGGGAGAATTCAGTATTGATGTGATGACATGGACAAATCATGGCGAATCTCAAGGAAATGGTCATAAATTACGTAGCGTTGATCAATAAATTCATTTCATGTGAATTAGACTACTTTATTGCAAGGCAGATGAAATAATAGGAATAGTATCCCAGTTGATCAGGATAAGATTGCTTTCAAGTGGTAGTGCTGAATGCTTTTCCTCTGTGTCTAATATTGACATTATAGCGTAGGAACAATTGTCCGAGAAATAGACTGCCAGTGCAGAAATTATTGGAATTGGAACTGTTTAAACTGCATGTACTATATCTAGAATTGGTAGACTTGAATTGGAACTGAAGTTGTTTAAACTGTCAAGACTAGGACTATGATTGCTTGAACTAAATCTGCTAGAGCTGGAACTAATGGAACTGGAGTCACTAGAACTGTCAGAACTGAATCTGCTGGAACTGGAACTGGTCGAACTTCTAGGTCTGGAATTGGAGCTTCATCTGCTAGTGCCCAATCTTCTGGAATTGAAACTGCCTGAACTATAACTGTTGGAACCGGATCTTTTGGTCTTGATGGGAATGCATCCTCAAACTTATTATCGAATAGAAAATTTATGATCTTGTGAGCTGTTGGGACTTTGAATTTCCTTGATTTTGTACCGTCGGGAGTATAATTCACTGCCTGGAATTGGAATGAATTATATTTTATTTGGTTTTCATCCAATTCACATCTATGAACGACATATTTGGTGCTCTATTTGGAGGAATCAAGCTTTTAGCTAAGATGGTAACTATCTTATTACCCCCTGATGAACTTGATAATTTGATGTAAGAAAGAAGGAACTGCCCCTGCTGAATGTATCTAAGGTCTGCCTAATAGAAGATTGAATGTATCCAACCTTAAACGTAATTTGGAAGACAAATGGCCCAATAGTAGCAGGTAGTTCTATCTCCCCTAGGCATTCTCTCTTGGAGTTGTCAAAAGCTCTTATTTGCCTCCCATTGCACCGGATCAAGGACCAATCTACATTAAGTCTAGATAGAGTGGAAGGACATGTTCAAAGCTGAGCCATTATCAATAAGAACTTGTGCCACCATCATACCACGACACATAGCCATAATATTCAATGCCTCCAAATGTATGCACCCCTCAGAGCTTAGCTCATCCTCAGAAAATGATATGATGTTGTGATCCAAGATATGACCCACTGTCTTTCCTAACTGATCTGGAAAGGTACTTTCAGGCACATGAGCTTCTCCTAGAATTTTCAATACTGCATGATGATGTTTCTGAGAGTTAAGAAGTAAACCCAATATAGAAATCTGAACCAGGGTCTTCTGTAGTAGTTCAAGGACTCAATATTCACTCTACTTAACTATTTTCAAGAACTCCATGGCCTCATCATCAGTTATTGGACTCTTTTTCTTAGGCAATGTCTTATTAGGGACTGCCTCTTTTCCTTCAACTAAAATGACCTTGCCCTTTTCCTTTACCTCTTCCTCTACTTTACTCCTTTCAATTGTTGCCGCACTAGACTCCCCAACGGTCATTTTCTTAAGCTGATAGAATTTCCTAGATCCAGTTATCTGATCAATCACTACTGAATTTTTCCTTGTTACCCCTAATGCCTTGCAAGTTGAAGCCAACTTCACCTCATAATTCCATATAACCACTTTATTAGATTGATAAGGGAAGGGAACATGGATATTAAAGACTAGGGGTGGTGGTAGATTGGGTGCGTGTAAAGAATCTGTAGGGATATTGATGACAAGTAGAGAAGGGTTAATGGTTTGATAAGAAGATTGGACTCTAAGGTCAATCATTTGGGCTATGATTAATGGGGTTGATGGTACGTGAATGCCTAAGGTGCTAATGGTAGAAGGCTCTTGGTTAAATGGGATTCTCACTATTGTGCCTGGTGAGGCTTTCAGAAGGGAGGGATTAAAGCTTGGCTATTCATTTGAGATGGTATTAATGTTATTTTGAGGCATTGTTGAATTATGAGGAGGTAAAGGATTTTGATGGATATTTTTTGGTTGAGGAGGTTCTGCATTGCAAACAACATTTTCTTGTCAATGGCATGCCTTAGTGTCCAATACTGATCAGTAGAATGGCCAGGTGTGTTCATGTGAAATTCACATGGAACAGGTTATATCCTGGCTGGGTGGAAGCATCTGTTAGAGGTCTACGAGGAAAAAGATATCCTCCCTTTATCAACATGGGTAGGAATTGAGATGACTTCATAGGTAGTGAATCTAACTATTTGTTCCTTCTATCAGGGAATGCTTGATTATTGGTGGTCGATTTGGAAACCCCTACCAATTTTGGTAAGCATTTGGTTGGAAGGGGGGAGGAATAGGCCGGACTGGGGCTTGAGGCCTTGAAGATGGTGGACGAGGCACTATTGACTAAATCGATAGAGAGGTTGTCTATAGTGTGAGTGACTCTCTCCCTCTTTATTCACTACCTCAAACTTCTTTCTTTGGCCGTTGCCAAGCCTTTTCTGCCTATTACCCAAAGAACCTAGTTGATTAGTCGACTGCACCATAGAATAATCCGCAATCAATCTTTTCTTGATGCCGTCCTCAATCCTATTAGTGGTGGTCTGCCCAACTAGGTGGGTATAGAATGGAGATCCCAAGGTGGTGATGAAAGTTGTTGTCATCTCTTCTCCAACATAGGTGGCTTCACTAAAGATGCCGTCTCTCTCCATTGTTGAGCAAATTCTAAAACAGACTTGCTCAACTTCTTTGTTACTCTTATATGATCATACCGATTGGGTACAATATTTGTGTATAATCGATAATTGAAGAGGAATGCATCAGCCAAGTCCTTCCAACTCTTGATATGAGAATGATCTAATGTTAAAAACCACTTTAGTGCTAGACCAATCAAGCTTATTTGGAATAAGTATGCCAATATCCTTTCATCTCTACCGATTGCTCCTAGGGTCCCACAATACAACTTGAGATGTGTCATTGAGCAACCGACTCCATTTTATATTTTGAAGTTTGGGAACTTGAATTTGGTTTGTAGCTCAACATCAGGATACAAGCACAGATCTTCAAAATTAACACCTCCTTAAGTATCGAGACCTTTTACTTGTCTAATTTCCCCATGAAGATTCTCCAACTTGTTTATATCTTCATCTGTAACCACTTTCCCTTGATGGTTTTCAGATTCTCCTTCTCTTTGTGTGTTCTTGTTGGAAAGTATAAATGGGAAAATAAATGAGCTGGATCGGTGCAGTTGGAGATTGGACTATTGGGGTTACCACAACCGGTGGTTTCACTACAACAAATATGGCCATTAGGAACCGTTTATGACGGTTCCTAAGCCAGAACGAAACGACCAGCAAGCTGTCCTTAATTGAGGCATCGTTAATGAGTTTAGACGGCTGGAAGCAGTTTTAGATTTTAGGAGTTGGAACGGTTAAAATTCGTTCCAGATCTTAGAATTTGGAACGGTTTAAAACCGTTCCAAATCTGGCATTAACTTGAAAAAAAACAACTTAGACATCGATTTAAAAAGCAATGTCTATTAGACTGATGTTCTGAGACGTTAGACATCGGGTTTGAAACCGATGTCTAAAATGACCATAACCGATATCTAAACTTTTTTTAAAAAAAATTAACTTTTGAAATTTTTTTTCTTTCTACGCACCTATTAACCACAGTCAAAACACACAAGTAGAGAACATTGAGGTTCTTTATAACATTCATTTATACACAAAAAGAGTTACAATTAGTCATAATTTATAAAATTACTAAATAGTTCACCATCGAAATTACAAAATGTCGCATAATACTACAAACAAACCGCAATTGTCCCTTAGTTGGAGATCCACTGCCATTCCCAAATACTTCACCATTAGTTAGCAATAGAATTGCTTGTCCCTTACACCCATAACTAAATCTACTCATTGAGAAACGTTTGGGATTGGAAACCTTAAGAAAAGAAAGCACGGCAATAATGTCAGAAGAAAACCTAAAACACCATGAAATTGCAATAACTATGAAGCCAATGCCAATTATCAAGATTGGTAAGTATAACTAACAAGACCATTCAATGACAGACGTTTTCCACCATAAAATTAGCTTACATGTTAGAAATCTCCATTATTACCAAAATCACACTAAAATTTCATGAATAAAAGGACAAGGTAGTTGCTACTTCATACCGAATCTGCAGCAGCTTGTAAATAGAAAATCTTTCAGTATTAAAACCCATCAAAGTGGGTTGCCTTTGAAATAAAAAAATCCATCTCCAAGTACATCCTTCTTAGAGTACCCCTTAAAAGAAGACCAACAAAGCTAATCAAAGTGGACAATGATGTGTTTAACTTTATTCATTAGGTTTAAATATAATATTTAACACACCTCGTACAGCTACCACATCTGAACACTTGCATATCTACTCATTTATTAATATTTGACAGAGATTTCTTTTGCTAATGATAAGGGTCCCCCACAAACTTACTACTTCAAGCCAATATTTAGATAAAGATAATTAAGTTGTGGGGTCCAAACAACTAAACTTCTCTAGTTTTACAGAGTGGAGTTTTATAATATAACTTTGCTAGGGATACACAATAGGATAAAGACTATATGGGGTTACAAATTCAAGTGTCAACCAAGCTAATATGTTAAAGACTAAAGAGCTAGCCTCAGGTGCAACTCAAACAATACCAAGACATGGGTAGCTATTGTATCAAACATAAACCAATCATTTTGGCGGCCTGGATATGCATGTTTGTTTATTTAAATGGAAGATTTTAAAAAATTAAAATAAAAGGTGTTTATACAACCCATGGATGGTTCCTTCACTCCTATTTCATAACAAAATGATAATAAACCAACAAATGCACAAAATATAGAAGAACTAGTTTACATGGAGAATGGCTTCCCAAACATGAACATCCAAGTTCCAGGAAACAACATGTCTAATAGAAAAAGAAAAAAAGAAAGAGAGAAACGCACCAATGCTGATATGCTGCTATCTGATGATGAGGGGATGGAACTAACAAGCTGCTCTTTATCCAGATGCCAAAGCATGATGGATGATATCTCCCCAGAAGCATACTAATTAATGTCTAAGCGTAAGAGAGACGACCACATAGCCAAATAATATAATTTACTATAGAAAACGTTCTCCAAATCTGAGTTTATACCAAATATACAGATTGTTGCTGCCAATCCACAACAGCGTTCACCCCTCGCACACCAGGTCTATGACCCTGAATTGAACAGAATGCAATTACAAGCTTCTGTCTACCCTTTTGAGTGTAGTCTTTCCAATTCGGATATTTCCATCACCTATATTAAATGAGATGAGAATACAATCAGATTCATTTTGAAGCATTAAAACAGATTGGAAAATAATAGTATACCAAAGGCAAGTGCTATGATTCCCTCTCTTCGGTCAAGAAACTTCAATGACATGTCACACACAAAAAAAATTTGGATTTTCACACGCAAGCACACACTAACACACAAAAAAATAAAAAAAAAAGTAAGAAATCCACTAAATTCAAACAAAACATGTCTAGGAACTACCTTTTACATATATGTTTATATTTATAGAACAAATCAGGATCCAGTACGGTGTAGTGTCTAAGTGGCATGCTTTAATTGGAGTTTAAAACACCTTGGGCTCCTAACCAAATGCCGTGCAGACAGCCCAATGTGTTTGTTCTACAATCAAAATGTGTTGACCATTACAAAAGTTCCTACATGAACTCTCCATGCTTTCTTCAATCAAAGTTAGTGATGGTGTTGATAGTGGATGAAATTCAAAATATATGGATCTGGATAGAAATGAATGATGGACAAGAGTTGTATCGTTGACCCTAAGTAGCTAGGATAAGGCACCATTAATATTGGTTTTGCCTAGTACATTTTTTCTGTTGGGAGGCTTATCTTGATTTTTCTTGCTACGGGAAAATATGATTTTTGTGTGTAGTTGGGGGGGGGGGGGGGGGGGGGGGGGGGTTAGGATCAAACACCATCAAATATTTTCTGAAATAATAAATTTTTGGAAGGATGTTGTTTACAGAAATTGATTTCTCCAATAAATGTTTTCGCTGTTGTCAAACACTCCTTAAATGACATTTTTTTTTTTTAAAGTCTACACAGACAAGAATGCTACTCTAATTTTAGTAAGATATAGTAAAAAAAGAGAGATGCCAACTATAATTCTAGAAGGTCTAACAACCAAACATAATAATTATAGGAATATGGGTTATAAAAAAAGATCATAGTAATCTAATGTAGGGAGAGGACATGATGACCTATGCCTGCCCAAAAGACCATGTCCTGATGGGTTATAATCCTAGTTGTTTTTTATCTTGTTTTATGTCTCTTTGCTCCTCTACTTGTTTCTTCTTTCTTGAAAGTTCAACCCTAGAGAAAACTGTTTCCAAATAGAATAAAACTATTAGCAACAGTAAAGATAAAAACAGAGCAACCCAAGAAGAAAATCAACTTGTCCTCAAAAAACCAAACCAAACTCATAAAAAATTTGGCACACCCCTAAAAGTTTCAAGCAAGGAAGCCTGGTCATTCCAAGTAATATACGAATGCACAAAAGGTAGCTTTCTTTATGCCATTAATCAGAGATTGCTTCCTTTGAATCTCTTAACAGATCCATTAAATCTCCTTTACCCAAGTCCCACCTATTCTTGAGATGAGGCACGTTAAAGAAATTATTGTACCAAACATATAGATCATTATCTGTGTTTGCCAACATTGGTTTTGAATTAGTCGCCAAAGGACATACTATCTATGTTCCAGGCATGGTCATTAAGTTGATTGTAATTCCCAACTAGCTAAAAACTGATTTGGCTACCTTTTAATCCGGGAATTGTAGAAAACTAACCACCTATGGTACTAATACTTAGCTTTCTTATTTAAATCTGGAAAATTCAATGATCTTAAACGTCCTAGAATAGGGGAACAACTAGCCAAAGCTTAGATGAGATTTCTTAAGCTTTTGTGTGCCATTTCTGGAAATATTCTTGTACCTACCAGCATTGGTAATATCTGTGAGGTTTTGGTGGGACAATTATTAGGTGGTCGTCAAGCTAATGTTCTTATATAACAAGAAGAATGTTAGACTGAAATTTTCAAGCCATCAATCGGGTTGGAGTTTTTCAACCTTAAGAAACATTCCTAATGTTCTTCCAATAAGAGATATCAATAGTAGCAAATGAACAAATAACTTGATAATTCATAGAAGATAATAATTCCTTAAAGGGAAAGATTGAAAATATCCATCCATCAAACTCTAATCCATAGCTAATTTTTAAAACCATAACAAATCAAACACGTATGTCGAATCTAGATTTTGTTTTTAACATAGTAATGAATGTCAAAAAAATTTAGGATATTAAAGGCATTATATTGGCAACTTAAGAGTGCGTTCCAAGTGTCCAACTGGTAGAACTCAAGAATCCATGGAAGATTTGAGCATATGAAACCAACACCATAACCTATTAATAGTTGCAAATTAAGGAATTAACGCAAAGGGAGGTAACACTATAACCCCAAATAACAAAGAAAAGGTGATGGGAAGAGTGATATACCCTCAGACACAAGCAGTTCATAGGGATGGACTAAAGGTATTAGCGATGAGAACTGAACTGTTCTAGCCTCAACAACGTCTCCAAATTTTATGATCTTAACATCTGGAGCAAGCAAAAAATATAATAAGATTTAAAACACAAACAATTCTCCCATTACCCAATTATACAGTTCAATGAAGCGTAGATAGAAATGAAAAACCATAAACCACATGCATGAGTAGGATAAGACTGATATCCAATGAAGAATAATACGGTGGCAGATACATAAAACTCCAAACCAGCAAATCAATAGAGTTTAGAGCAAAGTACTTTGACATAAATAACGCATAATAAATAATTATGTTAACACAAAGATAATAAAATTAAATGGAATACATCTGTATATACTTCGATGCAAAAGAGTTCACCATTGTTGTGGAACTTCTATGAGCCTTCTGAGGGCAAGCTAAAATTGAAAACACAAAAACCTTTGATGCCATTTACTTAAACGGATGACCATACTGAATTATTAGCAATAAACATACTGGTGACGAACCCTGTTTTAATCATCTAAAGAAGCTTCAAAGGGATGTACAATGTTAGAAGCATACATTTACTCCAAAGGTCTGCCATTACCATATGAAGAAGTTAGAAGGACAAGGGCATGGAATTTAAACAGTTGAAAATCATGAATATTTCATTGTAACATTTCTAACTAGACATCGTTATAGTCACATTGATGTCTTGTAAATATAATTCTAGACAACAATTTAAATCTAAGATTTTCTTCCATCTTCTGCATTACATCCTTTATCATACTTGATTTGACACATGTACCAGCATCAAGGTATCATAGGCTATATCTACTACTATACAGTTCCTACTACACAGGAAGGGGTGTCTTCTTCAGTTTCAAGTAGTCTTATGGACAGCAAATATTGTTTACACTAGTAAGAAAAATAGCATCTCTTTTAAACATGCATGCAGAACAAAAGTATGAGCTAAGAGAGAGATGCGTTGAGAAAGAGCTGTTTACCTGCCAACAACTCTATATGAATACTTCTGACCCATCAGACCATATTCTATAATCATTGTAAATACTACTGAGGTGCACCTAAGAGTGATGTACATGGGAATGTTTACCGCACGTACAAAAAGATGTGAACAACCAAATGTCTCGGAGCATAAAAAAAAGATGGATATACATACTCTGCAACCAAATGTGTCTCTAAGCTGTGAACAACCTCTTATGGAGTGGTGCCCCAAGCTCGGATTCTAAGGTTCTTGTGTGTGATGCCCCCTTAATGTAGCTTACCTACCAAAACAAAGCGTGCATGATAAGAATCAAGTGATCCTCTTTCTATATGAGAAATAGCCATTTATACTTGAGATAACATACATTATACTTGTCTAGATTTTTCAAGTAGATTGTCAAACCACCATCAAGCAAAATAATCCGAATAAGAAACATTTTAAAATGGTATCCGGTTACGCAATTTAACCGAAGTTTTATCAGTTTGGTGTTTTTTCCTAAACAGAATTTATATGGAAAGAATTATTACGATCACAAATTTATTGGAAATAATTCATAAAAAAGAATGATTATAATCACTAGTATTTGAGTATTAAATTTAGTAATATTACCATCAATAATGATAAAAAGTTTCATGCTTCAGAACGAGTAAACCCCATTTATGAAGTATAAACTACAGAGTTCTATACAAATCACAATTTAAATTTTTATCGAGTAATTCAAATCTGATACGAGCAAACAAATTATCAAGAGGGGAGGAAGTAAAAGCAGCCCAAATGGGTTTAACCTCGTTCTTTTCCGGTGAGTAAGTCGACTAAGTGAAGAGGGCTTTGAACCCAAGTTGATCACATAAACACTTGCAATGTAGCTCACCAGCATCCTCAGTGAACCAAGGATCAGTAAACTCGCAAAATATTGTTTCAATGCAATGATCCCAACCTAGAACAAAGAACAAATGTCAATGAAAGGGGGTGCAAGATTGACTGTAAAGACTGAACAAACACAATCAACAGTAAATAAGTTCCCATTATTTCAAGATTAATTACAAAAATAGATGGTTCGGCTAAACCTACATAAATAAATGGTTCGGTTACACAATCAACAGATTTTTGCTGACTAAAAATACAAGGGATATTTCATTTCAACATTTTAGTGTCTCATATCGATCATTGCAAATTGAAGAACTCCACAACATGAATTAAAAATCAGAAAAAAAAAAAAAAAAAAAAAAATCCAAACTAAAAGCACTAAATCTTCATTCGAATTGCACATTTAAGTTAAAAATATAAAAAAACGAAACCCTAACCAATCCTTGAATGAAATCCACCATAGACGCCAAAGAAAACCCGATTCGTAGACACAAACCGATTTTCAGAACAAATTTCGAAGCCAAAAACATTGTTGGAAAGAATATATGTAAATCAATGGTAAATCAAATTAGATCTAACTAAAAATCTCATAATAGGGTTCCAAAATCATAGAAAATGATAGATCGAAGAGAAAATTGAAAGAAAACAATATCTTACATGGGAGACGAAGGGATTTCGACAAAAAATCGATCGACATTGAGGAACGAAATGGATTTTCTCTCAGAAATTGATAAATCTTCGTCAATCCTAAGTTCATCGAGAAACGACTGGATTTTCGTAGCTTTTTGAGCAATTTTCCCTTTCACTCGAACTCTTTCCGTCCTTCGTTCTTACAAGAACGAGAGAAAGACCTACTTCGGTTTGGTGAGGGTTAAAACGAGTGACTCACGATTGAGAAACGGTTTCTAATATAAAAAACGGTTTCAACCCGTTTTTTATTACAAACGGTCAAAGTCCGTTTCACCCTCATGTTCCAAAATAGACATTTTCTTTTAGTGATTGGGTGGCAATGTTGCCGGAGGTACTGGTGCGGTTGGAGGTTCAAGTTGAAAAGTAGGAGGCTGATTCTATTGGGCCATGATGATGCTTACGGCTTCCATGACGTCCTTTATTTTTCCAGACAATGTGAGGAACCTATTTTCCAAATTGATGATAACTTCAGTCGTGTCTTGAGAGTGTTAACTCTGATCAAATGAGGAACTCATTGGTGCTTTTGAACGTAAAAGCACTTGTATTAGTTCAGAATGTCAGTGCTTAAAGATAAATTTTCTTGTTTTTAGCAGATTAATGATGATTATCAATTATCCCAATCCAGATTAATTAATGATCGGCCCTTGTAGTAGGTTAATAACATATGTAATATTATTATGTGAATTTGCACGAAGAATGATGAATGATGCAATACTATGATTTTTTATTTATTTTTGTTTTGAAACAACTTATGAATATTCTTGGGACTTCCCTTGAACTACTAATGACTTATGACTTAATTCTAAAAAGAAAATACAAAATCTTTTAGAAACTCTAGTGACTCAGAAAAACTTTGGTAACTTTGGAAAACAAACTCTAGTGTGAACTCAACCCAAGTATGGACACTGGCAACTCTGGTATTGACTCTAGTAGATAACTCTGGTATGAGCTCAGGTATAAACTCTGGAAACTCGAGTATTGACTCTAGCAACTCTAGTATTGACTCTAATAGATAACTCTGTTATGAACTCATGTATAGACTATGGTAACTCGGGTATTGACTCTAGTAGATAACTCCGGTATGAATTATGAAAATAATTAACTTTGGCATGAGCTCTAGTAACTTTGAAAAATGACTTTGATAGCTCTAGAAAAATAACTCTAGTAACTTTGGAAAATGACTGTTAGAAATATGAGGTATGACTTTGGATTGCCTCATTCTTAAGGCATGCAATGCTATGAGAATGATGGGCCTCAACCTTGTGATGGTCCAGGATACTTGTGCATTCACGCTAATGGATACTCCCTTTTTTTTCTTTTTTTGAACCCATATATTATTGCTCGAGATTAAAGTCTTGTTATTAATGATCTATTCTAGTCTTAACAGTCAAAATTTGGTTCTACCTTGCTCGAGACAAAATAGAAAATTTTACAGCATCAACAAATTCCAGTCAAGGATTACAACTAAAGAACACACAAAAACAAACAATTATAAAATGCATACAAGGTTCAAAGATTGGGATTGATGCCATGATCAACCAATCGTTGTTGCAGCCTTCTTATCATAATTTGATTGGTGTTTCTTATCATAATTTGGATAAGTTTGGTAGAATCATTAGTCATATTCTTGAGACATTTTTGCAGGAAAACATAACGTAGGTTTGATTAGGTTTTGGTTACTACTGATCCAGTGTGATTGTAATTTCTCATGTACTCCTGGTGAAGTTGTATGATTTAGAATGTGCAAGTCCACGAATACTAGCTCAATTTGTGACGTAATCTGGATGAAGGCAAACTGTCTGAGCACTCGAAGAGGGGCATAAAGAGTGGTTGTGAATAGGCCAGTAAGGATATGTGTCTCTTACTTTCCATATTCAACCTTGGATTAGTCTTGCACCAATCCCTGCACCATACAATATGATCTATCTTAAGTTGAGAAAATAGCACCATACATTCAACCCTCGGCTTCTTGCTTGGCCTTAGATCCTTGATGTAATGAGCTCTGGCTAGAGTATATTTGTATGTCTCATTATGAGGAATAGTAGACAACCCTAGATCCTTGATGTAATGGCTTCTTGCTAGGCCTCGGATCCTTTCCGAATTTAAATCTTTAAACCATTTTTTTCTTTAAAGAAATGAAAGTAAATTTTTCAATAAATTTAAATGTCAAGACTCATTTTATAAAAGAATTTCTATATAATGACAAAAAATGGTCAAAGATAGTTTATGTAGGTAATTCAAGGCAAAACCATCAAAGGTTGATTAAAACTATAAAAAACTAGTGAAAATTTTGTTAAGTGTTGGAAAAATGATTTTTCAAAGTTCTTCAAATTAAAATGGATTTTAGGAAATGAAAGTCTTAATTAAGAAATTTGACATCATGTAATTTTAAAAGTTTAGTTCGAACAAAAAGTCCAAAAAGTCAAGATTTGAAAAATCTAACAAAAACATCATAAATCATATTTTGTTCTTAAACTCAAAAATTAGATTTTTCTTTATTGAGATTTGGATTTTTAAATCATTCTTATTGTTTCCAAATGGGGGTAATCCTTTATTTTCATTAAATATCTTAAAGTAAATTGGAACTTAAATGTTTTTAATGAAACTAAGGTGCTAAAAAGTGTATAAGCTGGTAGGAAAATAGAGTGTTGAAAACAAACTAAACTACAACCTTTTACATAAGGTCGGGAGGCTAAGGTAGTTCGGTCGACTGAACTCGAAAGTTGTTAGAACGATAGGTCAATTGACATAATCCAAAAATTGCTCACACTCAAGTTCTTCATAGGGATAAAGGTCGGTCGACTATGGTAAAAGGTGGGTTGACCGAGCTTCCTTAGGTAGACCGAGAAAAAAAGATTGGTCATCCCTTCGACGATTTTTCCTCAAATCTATAAAAAGTCTTCAAAATAATTTTTAACAGGAAAATACACTAAACAAACAATTCTACATATGATTTTTATAAGAGATTAATATTTTTCTTAATTTAAAATAAAGTATACAAGGTTTTAAAATCAAAAGCTATGATACATTGAAAATAATGACTATTTGGAAGGTCTAGAAGTTTCCTATCTTACATTGATGCTAAAACTCAAAAAGAAAAGTGAAAAACTAAGTTGAGTCGAAGTCTTCTCCTTAAGATGGTGATTCAAAGATTCGTTTCTTTGGTTCCCCTTGAAACTTGCGACGAGGTGATCGTTATTCCCTCCTTCGTTAAAATCTAATGAATCCTCTAAGTACAGAAAAATCTAATTGGAAGGCTTTGTGGAGGCAACAATTTCTCTAGGATTTTATTTAGAAAAGAAGAGTACGTACTAAAAGAATAAAATTTGTAAATTTGTCTTTATGTTGTTATTTAGTCCTAGGGTCATAATGATCATTAATATAATTGTTCTTGTATTTTTAATAAGTTTGTGTCCCAAACTCTGATTTTTATAATCTTATAGTTTATTTTGATTAATTTTTAGTTGCAGATCTAATGGTGTAATCAAATTTATCAAATTCCAACTAAAAAAAAAATTATATTGGTTGCCTACAAATTTTCCTCGAGATATGTGAATAAAAATATGGGGCATTACAATATACTCCCAATTTTGAACATTTAGATGTTTTTTTTTCTTACGACGATTTATAAAATAAAAAAGAAAAAAAAAATGAAGTTGAAGATTACGTTGTAACTTGTTGACTCGAGTATCTGTTACGCAACCATGATCTATGCATTTTGGGTATTTCGAGAAGTTTATCCAATATTTAAGTCAAAAAAACGAAAAAAAAAAATGTATCACATTTATAATGTCGAGTTTAACCGTTTTATTGTCAAGTTTGACATTTTTAAAATTTCTTATTCAAGCTATAAATACAACAAATATATAATCGATATATTCGCCACAATAACTCTTATTGTTGAATTCATCAAATTTCAAAAACTATTGAGGGGGACATTTGTAAGAGCTATTGTGGCAGATATGTCAACTACAGTGTGGATGTATCCATTACAAAAGCTTGAATTCAAAAATTTTATTGAACTCAATAATAAAAGTTGTCTAACTTGCGATTAAAATGGGATGAACTCAATATTGTAAATACGATCCAGATTTTTCCGTTTTTCTTTTACTTTTTTTCGACTTCAATACTGGATATATATTCTTGAAACATTCAAAATGAAAAAACGGACACTAGAATCAAAAGTTACAATGTAATCGCCCAAAAATGAATATATATAGAATCTCAACTTCGTTTTCCATTTATTGTGTGTGTGAATCATTGAAGTAGATCGAAAAAATACATCTAAACGTTCAAAATTAGAAGCATATCATTTTCCATTTTTCATTCACAAGATGAGAAAAAAAGGGTAATTTGAATATTTTAAAAACATTATAATGAGAGATGAGGTTGAAGGAGAAAGAAAAAAGTTTACTACTAAATGGACTACAGTACAAAGGTTTGGGAGGAAAAATATAAAATTGTTATTGGCACCCCAGCTTTTACTTATTACACCCCAATTTCTTAAATTATTTATGACACCTTATTTATAGATTAACACACACCATTCAACATTACAAAAATTTGGTTGAAGTTATTATTTCAACATTATGAAGAATTATAACACGTTCAAACAACTTCAACAATTGTTTACAATTAGGATTAGGTCTAATATAAAATCCTAAATCTAACAAATATAAAGGATTTTCCTCAAAACGTGCGCAACTTATGTCCAAATTCCGATTCGGTACACTTTCATTTTAATTCCCAAAACATGTATTTCGAGTAAATTCGTCACTTGTATATTCACTGGTGTACCAATAAATTTGTAGATATTAAAAGTGACGAACTCACAAGTTCTTAGCTTATAAAAATGACAAATGCATATTTTAATGACAAATTAAACAAGTTGTATTAGTGTCCAATTCATTTTGGTCTCGAACAAGATTTAAAACCATGTTTGTGGCATTAGATCATGTTTTTGAAAGCAACAAATTGAGGTGGTTTATAGCTACAAAGTATGTAAGGTTTGGTCGGTACAATCTTTATAACGTAAGGGGCCCCTTGGAGTTGATATAACTGCAAAGGAGCCTTTAATAATAATAATAAATATATATAAATAAATAATATAAAATAAAATAATAAAAATAATAATAAAAAAAAAGACAATAATTAGGTCCATCAGGTAAAGTCCCCCGATTACAAAACGGCAAGATACGAGTACGAGTATAGCTAAAATTAGATGGATAAATCATAAATATTGTAATGAAGAGGGTTTCCTCGAAATTTGAAGCTGGCTGCCCGCTTGAAAGTCGGACTCCAATTCTGTAAGTGCTGAGATTAGAAAGATACTTCGTTTTTCTACTCTATAAATAAGGGGTAAAAAATTGATAGATTGAAATCTTTGTAAATAGAGAGAGAGAGAGAGAGAGAGAGAGAGAAATCATAATGTCGAAGAAAGTGACTTTGAGGAGTTGTGATGGAGAAGTGTTCGATGTGGAGGAAGATGTGGCTCTTCAATCTCAAACCATCAAAAATATGATCGAGGTCGATTGTGCAGAAGATTTGATTCCATTACCCAACGTTACTGGTAAGATCTTAGCAAAGATCATTGAATACTGCAAGAAACACGTTGAAACCTCCACCACCACCATTGCTCATAAAAATAACTTCAACATTATCTGTGATGCTGACTTTGAAAACTCCACCACCATTGCTCATAAAACTGACCTCAAGACCTGGGATGCTGACTTTGTCAAGGTTGATCAAGCCACTCTCATTGACCTAATTTGGGTGAGTGTAGTGAGATTCTTTTCTTTTCTTTTCTTTTCTTTTCGATTTCTAGGGTTTCAACATATTGTTAACTGATTTTATGATTTATGTTAGGCTGCAAACTATTTGGAAATAAAGAGTTTGTTGGGGTTGACGTGTCAGACTGTAGCTGATATGATGAAGGGAAAGACAGCAGAGGAGATTCGCAAGACATTTAACATCGAGAATGACTACACCCCAGAAGAAGAGGCGGAAGTCCGGAGAGAGAATCAATGGGCCTTCGAATTTAACTTAACTTAGGTTTACTATTTATTTGTTATTGGCACCCTAATTAAAAATAAAGAATTTTTTTTTTTTAGGATTTTATAGTAGAATATTGTTTGAATGTGTTTAGGATTTTATATGAAGGAGAATGTTTGAGATTATAATTTAAGCCAAACCTTCATAACGTTTGAGGTGAGGTGCCAACAGAAATTTCTTTTTTTTTTTTTTAGTGTTTTATTGGTGTGCATTAAACAATTCCATGGAGTTCTTGAAAATAGTCCATGGTAGTGTTTTTTTTTTTTTATATCGATATCTTATCTCATTTTATTTTCGTACTTGGCGGGCTTTGATTATATTTCAACGATACTTAATAAGATTTGAAACTTAATATAACTTAGTAAGGAAAGTGTTTCTCATTCCAGATCTCTCTCAACCCAACCCTTTCTTTTCCAAAATCAGGAACCTCCCACTCAAACCATCTATCTCTCCCAAATTACACCACCTCTTTCTCTCTTTTTCTCTTTCACTCAAACCGTTTCTTTTGTCACTTCTTCGTCAATCCATTTTTCCATAACACCATATGCTTTTGGACCTTAATTAGCCCATTTAAACACATCAAAGTTTGGAAACTATTATTCTCAAAATTCAAGGAGATCAATGGTTGAGATTGGATAAAAATAATGAAATGTTGAGTAAAAATATCTTCAAGACCAACACAAATCCGAGCCCAGCCTAGCTTGGCACATGTGTGTCTGTGTGTGTGTTATTACGTGGAGACATACACGCATTAAGGTTTTCTAACGGATTGCACCAAAGGTCAATGGGCTACAGTGCCATGGTGTCTTGGGTCCTGTTGTGCGTTCGAGGTCCACTCTCTTTCTCACTAACTTTAAGCAAGAGGGAGAGTGAAATCCTTTATAAATTGAACACTATTCGCCTTTATTGGATGTGGGACTACATTTTTGAAGAATCGTCTCAACAACTCTCCCAAACAACAAAACTAAGGGAATCTTTAACTTTCAACTAACACAAAAAAGGAAAGAAATTTTCTAATGTCTAGATTTACAAAAAAGGTAATATTATAAATCAAAATCAAATTTAAAGAAATAAATTTAATTAAGAACTGCAATAAATTCAATTCAATTCTCTTGCTTCAAGTACTTTCCAGTGGGTAACCTATGGGCATAGGTGATCCAATCTATTGGCCCACTTAGGAGATCTCTTGGCCCAAAACTGAACTTCATCAGATGATCTTAAATATATGAAAAATGCTTATCTGTTTAGACTGTTCAGAAGATACAGTTGATTGGATGAGGATCATCTATACTAGTTGTCTTTTGGATTCTTACCTTAGTGGGTCCAAACTAGTTTGATGGACTGAAATTAATGAGCATCATTAAGATCATTCTCATCATATGCTTCTATGATCATTTGGAGTACACTCTCCAGGAACAAACCCTTACATCCTTTGACCCACCAATTTTGAGGCAATGTCTTGGTAGTGCTGCTGCTAGCACCCCAACTTTTACTTAGTACACCTCATTTCTTAAATTATTTATCACACCCCAATTACTAATTAAAACACACTCTTCAAACATTACAAAGGTTTGGCTCAAAATATAATTTCAACATTACATAACATTATAACAATCATCCAAGCAATATCAGTAGTTGTCTAAAATTACAATAATGATGAATGCACGTGGTAAATCTTACATGGCATGTACGCAGCTGATGTGACAAGGACACGGAACCACAGATCTATTCCTTGTGTATCCCAAAGAAAAAGATCTATGGTTTTGTACCCTTGCCATGTCAACTGCATATAGACCGTGTATGATTTACCACGTGCATTCATCACGACTCTTAAAATTATGATTAGGCTCATGTAAAATCTTAAACCCCAAAAAATATAAATCTAGCAAAAAACATGAGAGAGCTTCTATTGGCACTCCAACTCTTTATTTCTAATTAGGTTGTAATAAGTAAAAGTTAGGGTGCCAATGGCAGCTCTCTAAAGATTTGAGTTGAATATCCTCGTTTAAAGAAAAGATTGAATTCATCACCTAAAAATACACCAAATGTCCCTTGTCATTGAAGAAAGCAACCAAATCATTTTGAAGTTGCAAATTTGTTGCATTGTATTTAAAATTGATGAAATTAAACTTTAAAATCTTAATTATGTTCGAACATTCATTTGATTATTAATATTATATATACTAGCAGGTCGCATGTGCAAACGCACATGTATAAGAAGGGCTTATCCTTAATTAAAACATTAATTAAAATCTCTATTTATAACGTTGATTAAAGGGTTTGTGAATATTATAAAGTAAAAAAAAATATTTTTATAATTTTAGAAACTAACCAATTCGATTTTCTACAGTAGTGCGCTGGAATTTTCTTGGTTTTTAATCAAATTGATTGTAATTATATTAAGTTTAAATGTTAAAGTGGGTATTTTTGGAATCCAATAACAAATACAGCAATCGTGACATCGGTTAAATCTTGACAGATCTAACATTCAAGATTGAAATGGGTAGCTGGAAAGCATAAAGTAATTTTTCACTCGTTTTTAATAAGTCTATTGCCATATTCACAATCACCTCGTTTTTAAGATTAATGGGGTAAAATATGAAAAACAATAAAGTGGATTAAATGGGTAAAAGAGAAAATATAGTAAAATTAGAGGTAAAGAATAAAGAAAATAAAGTAGGTCCCATGAAACTATAACTTAATGAGAGATTTAACTGATAAAACTTTTATAAAAATTTGAAATTAAAGGGATAAAGATGAAAAACAATATAGTGGATTAAAGGGTTAAAAGAAATAATATAGTAAATTTAAGGGAGGTGAAGAATAAATGAAATCAAGTGGGTCACAAAAAACTATAACTTGATTGAAATGATATTATTAAAAATTAATTGAGATTAAAGACGTAAGAGATGAAAAATAATAAATTGGCTTAAAGGGCTACAATGGAAAATATAGTAAATTTAACCAATCAGGGTTGGGCTTGATGGTAAGACTGGGTGTGCTGCCCAAGTCTTGTCTTTGAATCCCTTGCCCACCACCTTGTGTGGCACTTAAATGGGTTTGGGTTCGTCCCCTTAAAACTCGTATGGGGTTGGTCATGCGGGGCCCCTAAGGGAGATTAGTCTGTCACGCTTACTTGAGAGTGTTGATGGGATACTCCCTCGATTACAATAAACATCTATATATATATATAGTAAAGTTAGAGGACGGGGCATCCTCTTTCGGGTTAAGGAGGTAAAAGTGGAAAAATAGGGTTGAAGAGTATTATTAAAAAAATCAAGATTAAAGGGTAAAAGATGAAAAATAATAAAGTGAATTAAAGGGTGTGGAAGAAAAAATATTATGAAATTAGAGGAGATGAAAAATAAAAGAAATAAAGAGAGTCCCATGACACTATAGCTTGATGGGAGGTTTAATCCACAAAATTGTAAATGATGGGAGGTTTGTCTCACACACAACTGTTCCAACTCGTTATGATTTATTATATAGATATTAAATATTTTATAACGATCTATATAGTGATTTTCAAAAATGATGAATACCATTGTATATACCTTCACAAATTATCAAAATGATGAGTATTACATTATTTTTTATTTGTATTTGATCATCAAAAATTGGTGGAATGTATAACAGTACCGGTAGACTATTTGCAGCCATTTGTTTTCTCATTTCACTCACTTAAAACACTATTTTCTTATATAAATAGCAAAAGTACTCGCCACACTAGCATAAAGAAAACTTATTTTTTTGTTCGGTGGGAAGATACCAAAAGTCTTCTCTTAGACTCAATAGGATCCTATAGAATCTTCTTGAAAGGATTCGGTAACAATCTATCAATTGGGACACTGTAGAAACCTACTTATTCCTTTTAAATAGATTTTGGCAGGATCATATTGAATCTATGTGGGAGAATTCAGTATTGATGTGATGACATGGACAAATCATGGCGAATCTCAAGGAAATGGTCATAAATTACGTAGCGTTGATCAATAAATTCATTTCATGTGAATTAGACTACTTTATTGCAAGGCAGATGAAATAATAGGAATAGTATCCCAGTTGATAAGGATTAGATTGCTTTCAAGTGGTAGTGCTGAATGCTTCTCCTCTGTGTCTAATATTGACATTATAGCGTAGGAACAATCGTCCGAGAAATAGACTGCTAGTGCAGAGATTATTGGAATTGGAACTGTTTAAACTGCATGTACTATATCTGGAATTGCTAGACTTGAATTGGAACTGAAGTTGTTGAAACTGTCAAAACTACGACTGTGATTGCTTGAACTAAATCTGCTGGAGCTGGAACTAATGGAACTAGAGTCACTAGAACTGTCAGAACTGAATCTGCTAGTGCCCAATCTTCTGGAATTGAAACTGCCTGAACTATAATTGTTGGAATTGGATCTTGTGGTCTTGATGGAAATGCATCCTCAAACTTATTATCGAATAGAAAATTTATGATCTTGTGAGCTGTTGGGACTTTGAATTTCCTTGATTTTGTATCGTCGGGAGTATAATTCACTGCCTAGAATTGGAATGAATTATATTTCATTTGGTTTTCATCCAATTCACATCTATGAACGGCATATTTGGTGCTCTATTTGGAGGAATCAAGCTTTTAGCTAAGATGGTAACTATCTCATTACCCCCTGATGAACTTGATTATTTGATGTAAGAAAGAAGGAACTGCCCCTGCTGAATGTATCCAAGGCCTGCCTAATAGAAGATTGAATGTCGTTGTGATGTTAACAACCTCAAAGGTAATTTGGAAGAAAAATGGCCCAATAGTAACAAGTAGTTCTATCTCCCCTAGGGATTATCTCTTGGAGTTGTCAAAAGCTCTGATTTGCCTCCCATTGCACCGGATCAAGGACCAATCTGCATTAAGTCTAGATAGAGTGGAAGGACATGTTCAAAGCTGAGCCATTATCAAAAAGAACTTGTGCCACCATCATACCACGACACATAGCCATAATATTCAATGCCTCCAAATGTCCACACCCCTCAGAGCTTAGCTCATCCTCAGAAAATGATATGATGTTGTGATCCAAGATATGACCCACTGTCTTTCCTAACTGATCTGGAGAGGTACTTTCAGGCACATGAGCTTCTCCTAGAATTTTCAATACTGCATGATGATGTTTCTGAGAGTTAAGAAGTAAACCCAATATAGAAATCTGAACCAGGGTCTTCTGTAGTTTTTTTAAGGACTCAATATTCACTCTACTTAACTATTTTCAAGAACTCCATGGCCTTATCATCAGTTATTGGACTCTTTTTCTTAGGCAATGTCTTATTAGGGACTGCCTCTTTTCCTTCAACTAAAATGACCTTGCCCTTTTCCTTTACCTCTTCCTCTACTTTACTCCTTTCAGTTGTTGCCGCACTAGACTCCCCAATGGTCATTTTCTTAAGTTGATAGAATTTCCTAGATCTAGTTATCTGATCAACCACTACTGAATTTTTCCTTGTTACCCCTAATGCCTTGCAAGTTGGAGCCAACTTCACCTCATAATTCCATATAACAGCTTTATTAGATTGATATGGGAAGGAAACATGGATATTAAAGACTAGGGGTGGTGGTAGATTGGGTGTGTGTAAAGAATCTGTAGGGATATCGATGAGAAGTAGAGAAGGGTTAATGGTTTGATAAGAAGATTGGACTCTAAGGTCAATCATTTGGGTTATGATTAATGGGGTTGATGGTACGTGAATGCCTAAGGTGCTAATGGTAGAAGGCTCTTGGTTAAATGGGATTCTCACTATTGTGCCTGGTGAGGCTTTCAGAAGGGAGGGATTAAAGCTTGGCTATTTATTTGAGATGGTATTAATGTTATTTTGAGGCATTGTTGAATTATGAGGAGGTAAAGGATTTTGATGGATATTTTTTGGTTGAGGAGGTACTACATTGCAAACAATATTTTCTTGTCAATGGCATGCCTTAGTGTCCAATACTGATCAGTAGAATGGCCAGGTGTGTTTATGTGAAATTCACATGGAACAAGTTATATCCTGGCTGGGTGGAAGCATCTGTTAGAGGTCTACGAGGAAAAATATATCCTCCTTTTATCAACATGGGTAGGAATTGAGATGACTTCATAGGTAGTGAATCTAACTATTTGTTCCTTCTACCAGGGAATGCTTGATTATTGGTGGTCGATTTGGAAACCCCTACCAATTTTGGTAAGCATTTGGTTGGAAGGGGGGAGGAATAGGCCGGACTGGGACTTGAGGCCTTGAAGATGGTGGACGAGGCACTATTAACTAAATCAATAGAGAGGTTGTCTATAGTGTGAGTAACTCTCTCCCTCTTTCTTCACTACCTCAAACTTCTTTGTTTGGCCGTTGCCTAGCCTTTTCTGCCTATTACTCAAAGAACCTAGTTGATTAGTCGACTGCACCATAGAATAATCCGCAATCAATCCTTTCTTGATGCCGTCCTCAATCCTATTAGCAATTTGCATAAGAGTAGAAAAACTAGTGGTGGTCTGCCCATCTAGGTGGGTATAGAATGGAGACCCCAAGGTGGTGATGAAAGTTGTTGTCATCTCCTTCACCAACATAGGTGGCTTCACTAAAGATGACGTGTCTCTTCATCGTTGAGCAAATTCTAGAATAGACTTGCCCAACTTCTTTGTTACTCGTATATGATCATACCGATTGGGTACAATATTTGTGTATAATCGATAATTGAAGAGGAATGCATCAGCCAAGTCCTTCCAACTCTTGATACGAGAATGATCTCATGTTAAAAACCACTTTAGTGCTAGACCAATCAAGCTTATTTGGAATAAGTATGCCAATATCCTTTCATCTCTACCGATTGCCCCTAGGGTCCCACAATACAATTTGAGATGTGTCATTGAGCAAAAGACTCCATTTTATATTTTGAAGTTTGGGAACTTAAATTTGGTTTGTAGCTCAACATCAGGATACAAGCAAAGATCTTCAAAATTAACACCTCCATAAGTATCGAGACCTTTTACTTGTCTAATTTCCCCATGAAGACTCTCCAACTTGTTTATATCTTCATCTATAACCCCTTTCCCTTGATGGTTACCAGATTCTCCTTCTCTTTGTCTGTTCTTGTTGGAAAGTATGAATGGGAAAATAAATGGGCTGGGTCGGTGCAGCTGGAGATTGGACTACTGGGGTTACCACAACCAGTTGATTCACTACAACAAATATGGCCATTAGGAACGGTTTATGATCGTTCCTAATCCACAGGCTGTCCTTAATCGAGGCATCGTTAATGAGTTTAGACGGCTGGATAGATTTCAGGATTTGGAACGGTTAAAAGCCGTTCCAGATCTTAGAATTTGGAACAGTTTAAAACCGTTCCAAATCTGAAAGCATTAACTCGAAAAAAAATAACACCTTAGACATCGATTTAAAATACGATGTCTATTAGACTGATGTTCTGAGACGTTAGATATCGGTTTGAAACCGATGTCTAAACGTTTTTAAAAAAAATTTACTTTTGAAATTTTTTTTCTTTCTACGCACCTACCTATTAACTGCAGTCAAAATACACAAATAGAGAACATTGAGGTTCTCTATCACATTCATTTATATACAAAAAGAGTTACAATTAGTCATAATTTACAAAATTACTAAATACTTCACCATCGAAATTACAAAATGTTGCATAATACTACAAACAAACCGCAATTGTCCCTCAGTTGGAGATCCACTACCACCAGGGCTACCATTCCCAAATACTTTACTATTTGTTAGCAATAGAATTGCTTGTCCCTTACACCCATAAATAAATCTACTCATTGAGAAACGTTTGGGATTGGAAACCTTAAGAAAAGAAAGCATGACAAAAATGTCAGAAGAAAACCTAAAACATCATAAAATTGCAATAACTATGAAGCCAATGCCACTTATCAAGATTGGTAAGTATAACTAACAAAACCATTCAATGAAAGATGTTTTCCACCATAAAATTAGCTTACATGTTAGAAATCTCCATTATTACCAAAATCACACTAAAATTTCATGAATAAAAGGACAAGATAGTTGCTACTTCATACCGAATCTGCAGCAGCTTGTAAATAGAAAATCTTTCAGTATTAAAACCCATCAAAATGGGTTGCCTTTGAAATAAAAAATCCATCTCCAAGTACATCCTTCTTGGAGTACCCCTTAAAAGAAGACCAACAAAGCTAATCAAAGTGGACAATGATGTGTTTAACTTTATTCATTAGGTTTAAATATAATATTTAACACATCTCATACAGCTACCACATCTGAACACTTGCATATCTACTCATTTATTAATATTTGATAGAGATTTCTTTTGCTAATGACAAGGGTCCCCCACAAACTTACTACTTCAAGCCAATATTTAGATAAAGATAATTAAGTCGTGGGGTCCAAACAGCTAAACTTCTCTAGTTTTACAGAGTGGAGTTTTATAACATAACTTTGCTAGGGATACACAATAGGATAAATACTATATGGGGTTACAAATTCAAGTGTCAACCAAGCTAATAGGTTAAAGACTAAAGAGCTGGCCTCAAGTGCAACTCAAACAATACCAAGACATGGGTAGCTATTGTATCAGACATAAATGGATATGCATGTTTGTTTATTTAAATGGAAGATTTAAAAAAATTAAAATAAAAAGTGTTTATACAACCTATGGATGGTTCCTTCACTCCTCTTTCATAACAAAATGATAATAAACCAGCAAATGCATAAAATATAGAAGAACTAGTTTACATGGAGAATGGCTTCCCAAACATGAACATCCAAGTTCCAGGAAACAACATGTCTATGTATAGAAAAAGAAAAAAGAAAGAGAGAAACACACCAATGTTGATATGCTGCTATCTGATGATGAGGGGATGGAACTAACAAGCTGCTCTTTATCCAGATCCCAAAGCATGATGGATGATATCTCCCCAGAAGTATACTAATTAATGTCAAAGCGTAAGAGAGACTACCACATAGCCAAATAATATATTTTACTATAGAAAACATTCTCCAAATCTGTAGTTTATACCAAATATACAGATTGTTGCTGCCAATCCACAACAACGTTCACCCCTCGCACACCAGGTCTATGACCCCTGAATTGAACAGAATGCAATTACAAGCTTCTGTCAACCCTTTTGAGTGCAGTCTTTCCAATTCGGATATTTCCATCACCTATATTAAATGAGATGAGAATACAATCAGATTCATTTTGAATTACATTAAAACAGATTGGAAAATAATAGTATACCAAAGGCAAGTGCTGTGATTCCCCTCTCTTCGATCAAGAAACTTCAATGACATGTCACACACACACAAAATTTGGATTTTCACACGCAAGCACACACTCACACACAAAAAAATAAAAAAAAGTAAGAAATCTACTAAATTCAAACAAAACATGTCTAGGAACTACCTTTTACATATATGTTTATATTTATAGAACGAATCAGGATCCAGTAAGGTATCGTGTCTAAGTGGCATGCTTTAATTGGAGTTTAAAACACCTTGGGCTCCTAACTAAATGTCGTGCAGACAGCCCAATGTGTTTGTTCTGCAATCAAAATGTGTTGACCACTACAAAAGTTCCTACATGAACTCTCCATGCTTTCTTCATTCAAAGTTAGTGATGGTGTTGATACTGGATGAAATTCAAAATATATGGTTCTGGATAGAAATGAATGATGGACAAGAGTTGTATCGATGACCCTAAGTAGCTAGAATAAGGCACCATTAATATTGGTTTTGCCTAGTACATTTTTTCTGTTGGGAGGCTTATCTTGATTTTTCTTACTACGGGAAAATATTATTTTTGTGTGTAGTGGGGGGGGGGGGGGGGGGAATGTTAGGATCAAACACCATCAAATATTTTCTGAAATAATAAATTTTTGGAAGGATGTTGTTTACAGAAATTGATTTCTCCAATAAATGTAGACAAGAATGCTACTCTACTTTTAGTAAGATATAGTAAAAAAAAAAAAAAGAGATGCCAACTATAATTCTAGAAGGTCTAACAACCAAACAAAATAATTATAGGAATATGGGTTATAAAAAAATATCATAGTAATCTAATGTAGGGAGAGGACATGATAACTTATGCCTGCCCAAAAGGCCATGTCCTAATGGGTTATAATCCTAGTTGTTTTTTATCTTGTTTTATTTCTCTTTGCTCCTCTACTTGTTTATTCTTTCTTGAAAGTTCAACCCTAGAGAAAACTGTTTCCAAATAGAATAAAACTATAAGCAACAGTAAAGATAAAAACAGAGCAACCCAAGAAGAAAATCAACTTATCCTCGAAAAACCAAACCAAACTCATAAAAAATTTGGCACACCCCTAAAAGTTTCAAGGAAGGAAGCCTGGTCATTCCAAGTAATATACGAATGCACAAAAGGTAGCTTTCTTTATGCCATTAATCAGAGACTGGTTCCTTTGAATCTCTTAACAGATCCATTAAATCTCCTTTGCCCAAGTCCCACCTATTCTTGAGATGAGGCACGTTAAAGAAATTATTGTACCAAACATATAGATCATTATCTTTGTTTGCCAACATTGGTTTTGAATTAGTCGCCAAAGGACATACTATCTATGTTCCAGGCATGGTCATTAAGTTTATTGTAATTTCCAACTAGCTAAAAACTGATTTGGCTACTTTTTAATCCGGGAATTGTAGAAAACTAACCACCTATGGTACTAATACTTAGCTTTCTTATTTAAATCTGAAAAATTCAATGATCTTAAACATCCTAGAATAGGGGAACAACTAGCCAAAGCTTAGATGAGATTTCTTAAGCTTTTGTGTGCCATTTCTGGAAATATTCTTGTACCTACCAGCATTGGTAATATTTGTAAGGTTTTGGTGGGACAATTATTAGGTGGTCGTCAAGCTAATGTTCTTATATAATAAGAAGAATGTTAGGCTGAAATTTTCAAGCCATCAATCGGGTTGGAGTTTTTCAACCTCAAGAAACATTCCTAATGTTCTTCCAATAAGAGATATCAATAGTAGCAAATGAACAAATAACTTGATAATTCATAGAAGATAATAATTCCTTAAAGGGAAAGATTGAAAATATCCATCCATCAAACTCTAATCCATAGCTAATTTTTAAAACCATAGCAAATCAAACACGTACGTCGAATCTAGATTTTGTTTTTAACATAGTAATGAATGTCAAAAAAATTTAGGATATTAAAGGCATGATATTGGTAACTTAAGAGTGCGTTCCAAGTGTCCAACTGGTAGAACTCAAGAATCCATGGAAGATTTGAGCATATGAATCCAACACCATAACCTATTAATAGTTGCAAATTAAGGAATTAACGCAACGGGTGGTAACACTATAACCCCAAATAACAAAGAAAAGGTGATGGGAAGAGTGATATACCCTCAGACACAAGCAGTTCATAGGGATGGACTAAAGGTATTAGCGATGAGAACTGAACTGTTCTAGCCTCAACAACGTCACCAAATTTTATGATCTTAACATCTGGAGCAAGCAAAAAATATAATACGATTTAAAACACAAACAATTCTCCCATTACCCAATTATACAATTCAATGAAGCGTAGATAGAAATGAAAAACCATAAACCACATGCATGAGTAGGATAAGACTGATATCCAATGAAGAATAATACAGTGGCAGATACATAAAACTCCAAACCAGCAAATCAATAGAGTTTAGAGCAAAGTACTTTGACATAAATAACGCATAATAAATAATTATGTTAACACAAAGGTAATAAAATTAAATGGAATACATCTGTATATATTTCGATACAAAAGAGTTCACCATTATTGTGGAACTTCTATGAGCCTTTTGAGGGCAAGCTAAAATTGAAAACACGAAAACCTTTGATGCCATTTACTTAAACGGGTGACCATACTGAATTATTAGCAATAAACATACTGGTGACGAACCCTGTTTTAATCATCTAAAGAAGCTTCAAAGGGATGTACAATGTTAGAAGATGTAAAAGAACATACATTTACTCCAAAGGTCTGCCATTACCATATGAAGAAGTTAGAAGGCCAAGGTGTAACGGTCATATCATCTGTCACCTAGAGTTAGGTGTAAGCTCACCCCGGAGCTACCCGGGAGCACCCAGGTAACAGTATGTAAGGCTCGTTATGAAGCTATGTCAGCCCCCGTACCAGGGCATATCTGTTAGCTTAGAGATATATGTCAGTCTTGTGCCAGGGCACTCTTATTAGCTTAGTGGCATTTTTGTAATAAGGGAGTATGAAAGGCCTCTACTTTTGATGTTTTCTTCTGGAAACCTAGGAAAGACTTAGCATACTCTTTGTAGGAAGGCTGTCAGTGCTATCCCAATCTTCGGCCTACACCCACATTGTTGAAGCCCTTGAAGCCCAGCTTCGTGGAAGTCCCGTGTGTCATAGGATCATCTATTGTTTGTAACGCATCTAAACACACCACCACCACGTACAAACAAGGAACGCATTGAGGTATTAGAAGAGAAGGTAGCCATTCTATTCGGTCTCATTGATGGTATTACTCAATCAGATGGTTGACAGCACACGCTGGAAGAAGAATCCGCGACCCTTAGAGGTAGAGTGACTGACCTCGAGGAAGATGCCCAAGGAAATCTAGCCGCCTTACAGGAACAAATTACGGAGCTCACTACGAAAGTAGGCCTCCTGGTCAGAGCCGTCGGTAATGAACTGCCTACCAGTAGTGATGCTTCTCCTTCGCGCTTGCGAGTACCTGAGCCACGCACCTTCGATGGTGTTTGCGATGCGAAAGAGCTCGAGAATTTTATGTTCGACATGGAGCAGTACTTCCGTGTAGCTCGTCCGAATTCCGAAGAGGTAAAAGTAACAACTGCTTCTATGTATCTTGCAGGTGACACCAAGCTATAGTGGCGAACAAAGTACACCGAGATGGAATGTGGCCAATGTTCCATCGATACATGGGAGGACCTCAAGAAAGAATTGAAGCACCAGTTCTTACCAAAGAACGTGGAGTTCATTGCTCGCAGAACATTGAGGCAACTCTAACATACAGGTACAGTTCACGAGTACGTCAAGCAGTTTTTCGCCTGATGCTTGATATCCGTGACATGTCAGAGAAAGACAAGCTGTTCTCATTCCAAGGACTCAAGCCTTGGGTTCAGACAGAACTCCAACGGCAACGTGTGGAAGATCTCGCATCTGCAATTACAACAACCGAGCGGTTGACTGATTATACTCCCACGGGAGGGAGCCAATAGTATGTACATCCTCAGTCGAAGGGTTACTACCAGCAACCTGAGTACACAAAGAAGTCTTTGAATAGCCAGAATGGAGGGCACAGACGGAGTTCTAGTCCAGGATCCTCATAGAACTCATCTCCTTCACAGAGCAGAAGTACCTCGCCAGTCAAGCGTCGTCACAAGTATGTATGTGTTTTGTGTGGTGGGCCTCACAAAACATTTAAGCGCCCACAGTGAGCCAAACTGACTGCACTTTTAGCTTCCAGAGTGACCCTAGTCACGAAAATACGAATAGACGAGATCATGAAGACTCTCCTCACATGGGAGCCTTGCATCTTTTGAATGCAATGAAACAGACATCTGAGACTCAGAATAGTCAGAAACGGAAGGGTCTTATGTATATCGATATTGAAGTTGGTGGGAAGACCACCAAGGCAATGGTTGATACAGAAGCAACACACAGCTTCATTAACCCTACAGAAGCGAAGCGTCTCAATATCCGGCTCGATAAGGGTTCAAGTCGTATGAAAGCTGTAAACTCCCAAGTCACTCCTATCCAAGGTTCGGTCAAGTCAGTGTCCGTCAAGATAGGTACATGGAAGGGTAAGCTTGATTTACTAGCAATTCCGCTCGATGAGTTCAGAGTTGTCATTGGGATGGATTTCATGCGACAGAACAGGGTTGTACCAATGACATTTGCCAACACCTTGGGTATGCTAGGTGAATATCTAAGCTTTGTTCCCGTCTCCACAGGCAAGGAATATGGAAAGTTGATTTCGGCCATTCAGGTGAAGAAAGGGTTGAAGAAAGGTAAGCAACCGTATATTGCTTCCTTGAGAATTGAATCCGCAGAACAAGGCTATAGTTCAACTCCCACACAAGTTACACAGGTTTTAGTAGAAGTTGATGACGTGATAGCGAATGAGCTTCCGAACATATTACAACCACGTAGGTCGATAGATCATTAGAATGAATTACTACCTGTTGCCACACCTCTTATAGAGAGGCCTTTCAAGATGAATCCTCCAAAACTAGTTGAGTTGAGCAAGCAATAGAAGAAGTTTGGGTCTTCGCAGCGTTGTATCGATTATCGAGCATCGAAAAAGATCACCTTCCAGAACAAGTATCCTATCCAGCTAGTTACCGACTTGTTTGATAAACGTGGGATAGCCAAGTGTTCTTCAGAGTTAGGTCAGAGATCAGGTTACTATAAGATTCAAGTTGCAGAAGAAGCCCCTCAATTACTTCGTCAAAGTGTCAGCAAGAATTGGAATGTACCTCAGAGTGTTGTCAGAGTTAGAGATTCAAGAGTCACAGGGAAGTTATGGGACGGACCGTGCAGACTACTTGGGTTCCAGCTTGATTTTCTAACCAATGTACATCATCAATCAGATTGGCCAACGGAGAAATTCAATTCTGCGTTGGAGTATTTTAGGCATCTTGCCAATGCCGATCATCAGAATTGGGCGAATTTATTTAATTCCACCTTTCAGAAGAACTCTTTTTCCAACAAGAGTAATTTTGAACTTATTACAGGCCGACAGTGTTTAACTTCTCACACTATTGTTTCGGACTACAGGAGACACAGTCCAAGGATGTACAGGTTTGCTAAACTCTGGTTACCGTACAGGTTACGCAGCATCCACTCTGTCATCTATGCAAGAAGTCTCAAGTCGTACCATGTAGATATAGGAGATCCCGCGCGCAGCATTCCAACAAGTACATCTTCTCATTCAACTTTTTAACCAGAGCGTGTTGTCGATAAAGTTCTCAAAGACGTCATTTCAGCAGCAGTTCCATCCAGCAACAGCAGTAGCAGCACATGGAGTACTTTGTCACACAGAACATGCCAGAATTTGAAGTCACACAGGAGAGTGCAGAGAATCTACAACCTTTCAAGCAGTCGATTGAATAGTTTGCCAGGTTAATGCGACGAGGACGTCGACAGAATAGGGGGGGGAGTCTGTAACGGCTATATCATCTATCACCTAGAGTTAGGTGTAAGCTTGCCCCAGAGCTACCCGGGGGCACCCATGTAACAGTATGTAAGGCTCATTATGAAGCCATGTCAACCCCCATACCAGGGCATATCTGTTAGCTTAGAGGTACATGTCAGCCCCGTGCCAGGGCACTCTTGTTAGCTTAGTGGCATTTTTGTAATAAGGGAATATGACCGGCCTTTACTTTTGATGTTTCCTTCTAGAAACCTAGGAAAGACTTAGCATACTCTTTGTAGGAATGGTGTCAGTGCTATCCCAATCCCCGACCAACACCCACGTTGTTGAAGCCCTTAAAGCCCAGCTCCGTGGAAGTCCCGCGTGTCATAGGATCATCTATTGCTTGTAACGCGTTATCCCGTGTAATCAATATTATATCAACAAAGTTGCCTACGGGCTTTGCCTCGTGTTGCCTCATTTACTTGTTTGCTAGCTACGTGTGTGTGGTGTACGATCATTTTACAGGCTTACAAGTGGATTTGACCCCTTTGCGCCGCACGACTTCGCTTCGAAAGAATACGGCCGTGACACAAGGGCATGGAATTTAAACAGTTGAAAATCATGAATATTTCATTGTAACATTTCTAACTAGACATCGTTATAGTCACATTGATGTCTTGTAAATATAATTCTAGACAACAATTTAAATCTAAGATTTTCTTCCATTTTCTACATTACATCCTTTATCATACTTGATTTGACACATATACCAGCATCAAGGTATCATAGGCTATATCTACTACTATACAGTTCCTAGTATGCTACCAGAACAAAACCATGTAATGATCCTAAATCCTATCAAAGACACTTACATGGTGGGATATATCAGCATCCATGATAAGAATAAAATTTATGGATGCATGCTTCAGCCCATGAGAGTAAGCGGTGACTAAAATAAATTTGGGATCGCATATTAGTCACTAATTGTTTATGTTAAACAGAAAACAAAAAAAAAAAAAAGAGGATAGGCATACCTAAACCAAGCTTCTTTGGCCTAGCTCTTAATAGCTGCATTATCGAGAGCAAAACCATGGGTGGTTATCACAAAGCCTGAATAAACCAGCCCAAAAAAATTACAGGCCCAAGTATAACACTTACCATGTGATCTTCTCCATACAGTTGCTGTAACTGTTTTACAACTTCTTGAATACCATTAGGACTCTCATCATCCACAACAATAATTTCAAAATCAATATCCCTAAACCAAGCACAGGAAGGGGTGTCTACTTCAGTTTCAAGTAGTCTTATGGACAACAAATATTGTTTACACTAGTAAGAAAAATAGCATCTCTTTTAAACATGCATGCAGAACAAAAGTATGAGCTAAAAGAGAGATGCGTTGAGAAAGAGCTGCTTACCTGCCAACAACTCTATATGAATACTTCTTGACCCATCAGACCATATTCTATAATCATTGTAAATACTACTGAGGTGCACCTAAGAGTAATGTACATGGGAATGTTTACCGCACGTACAAAAAGATGTGAACAACCAAATGTCTCGGAGCATAAAAAAAAATATGGATATACATACTCTGCAACCAAATGTGTCTCTAAGCTGTGAACAACCTCTTATTGAGTGGTGCCCAAGCTCGGATTATAAGGTTCTTGTGTGTGATGCCCCCTTAATGTAGTTTACCTACCAAAACAAAGCGTGCATGATAAGAATCAAGTGATCCTCTGTCTATATGAGAAATAGCCATTTGTACTTGAGATAACATACGTTATACTTGTCTAGATTTTTCAAGTAGATTGTCAAACCACCATCAAGAAAAATAATCCGAATAAGAAACATTTTAAAATGGTATCCGGTTACGCAATTTAACCGAAGTTTTATCCGTTTGGTGTTTTTTCCTAAATAGAATTTATATGGAAAGAATTATTACGATCACAAATTTATTGGAAATAATTCATAAAAAAGAATAATTATAATCACTACTATTTGAGTATTAAATTTAGTAATATTACCATCAATAATGATAAAAAGTTTCATGCTTCAGAACGAGTAAACCCCATTTATGACGTATAAACTATAGAGTTCTATACAAATCACAATTTAAATTTTTATCGAGTAATTCAAATCTGATACGAGCAAACAAATTATCAAGAGGGGAGGAAGTAAAAGCAGCCCAAATGGGTTTAACCTCGTTCTTTTCCGGTGAGTAAGTCGACTAAGTGAAGAGGGCTTTGAACCCAAGTTGATCACATAAACACTTGCAATGTAGCTAGCCAGCATCCTCAGTGAACCAAGGATCAGTAAACTCACAAAATATTGTTTCAATGCAATGATCCCAACCTAGAACATAGAACAATGTCAATGAAAGGGGGTGCAAGATTGACTGTAAAGACTGAACAAACACAATCAACAGTAAATAAGTTCCCATTATTTCAAGATTAATTACAAAATTAGATGGCTTTGCAAAACCTACATAAATAAATGGTTCGGTTACACAATCAACAGATTTTTGCTGACTAAAAATACAAGGGATATTTCATTTCAACATTTTAGTGTCTCATATCGATCATTGCAAATTGAAGAACTCCACAGCATGATTTAAAAATCAGGAAAAAAAAAATTCTAAACTAAAAGCACTAAATCTTTATTCAAATTGCACATTTAAGTTCAAAATATAAAAACGAAACCCTAACCAATCCTTGAACGAAATCCACCATAGACGCCAAAGAAAACCCGATTTGTACACACAAACTGATTTTCTGAACAAATCTCGAAGCCAAAAACCTTGTTGGAAAGAATACATGTAAATCAATGGTAAATCAAATTAGATCTAACTAAAAATCGCATAATAGGGTTCCAAAATCATAGAAAATGATAGATCGAAGAGAAAATTGAAAGAAAACAATATCTTACATGGGAGAGGAATGGATTTCGACAAAGAATCGATCGACATTGAGGAACGAAATGGATTTTCTCTCAGAAATTGATAAATCTTCGTCAATCCTAAGTTCATCGAGAAACGATTGGATTTTCGTAGCTTTTCAAGCAATTTTCCCTTTCACTCGAGGAATGATCAATGATGTAATGCTATGATTTTTTATTTATTTTTGTTTCGAAACAACTTATGAATATTCTTGGGACTTCCCTTGAACTAATGACTTATGACTTAATTCTAAAAAGAAAATACAAACTCTTTAAGAAACTCTAGTGACTCAGAAAAACTTTGATAACTTTGGAAAACAATCTCTAGTGTGAACTCAACCCAAGTATGGACTCTGGCAACTCTGGTATTGACTCTAGTAGATAACTCCGGTATGAATTATGGAAATAACTAACTTTGGCATGAGCTCTAGTAACTTTGAAAAATGACTTTGATAGCTCTAGAAAAAACTCTAGTAACTTTGGAAAATAACTGTTAGAAATATGAGGTATGACTTTGGATTGCCTCATTCTTAAGGCATGCAATGCTATGAGAATGATGGGCCTCAACCTTGTGATGGTTCAGGATACTTGTGCATTCATGCTAATAGATACTCCCTTTTTTTTTTTTTTTTTTGAACCCATATATTATTGCTCGAGATTAAAGTCTTGTTATTAATGATCTATTCTAGTCTTAACAGTCAAAATTTGGTTCTACCTTGCTCGAGACAAAATAGAAAATTTTACAGCATCAACAAATTCCAGTCAAGGATTACAACTAAAGAACACACAAAAACAAACAATTATAAAATGCATACAAGGTTCAAAGATTGGGATTGATGCCATGATCAACCAATCGTTGTTGCAGCCTTCTTATCATAATTTGGATAAGTCTGGTAGAATCATTGGTTATATTCTTGAGACATTTTTGCAAGAAAACATAGTGTAGGTTTGATTAGGTTTTGGTTACTATTGATCCAGTGTGATTGCAATTTCTCATGTACTCCGGTGAAGTTGTATGATTTAGAATGTGCAAGTCCTCGAATACTAGCTCAATCTGTGGCGTAATCTGGATCAAAGCAAATTGTCTGAGCACTCGAAGAGGGGCATAAAGAGTTGTCGTGAATAGGCCAGTAAGGATCATATGTCTCTTACTTTCCATATTCAACCTTGGATTAATCTTGCACCAATCCCTGCACCATACAATATGATCTAGCTTAAGTTGAGAAAAAAACACCATATATTCAACCCTCGGCCTCTTGCTTGGCCTTAGATCCTTGATGTAATGAGCTCTGGCTGGAGTATATTTGTATGTCTCATTATGAGGAATAGTAGACAACCCTAGATCCTTGATGTAATGGCTTCTTGCTAGGCCTCGGATCGTTTCCGAATTTAAATCTTTAAATCATTTTTTTTCTCAACTCAATCAAAATCTTTATTAATTATTTAAAGAAATGAAAGTAAATTTTTCAATAAATTCAAATGTCAAGATTCATTTTATAAAAGAATTTCTATATAATGACGAAAATGGTCAAAGATAGTTTATGTAGGTACTTCAAGGCAAAACCATCAAAGGTTGATTAAAACTATAAAAAGCTAGTGAAAATTTTGTTAACTGTTGGAAAAATGATTTTTCAAAGTTCTTCAAATTAAAATGGATTTTTGCAAAATGAAAGTCTTAATTAAGAAATTTGACATCATGTAATTTTAAAAGTTTAGTTCGAACAAAAAGTCCAAAAAGTCAAGATTCAAAAAATCTAACAAAAACGTCATAAATCATATTTTGTTCTTAAACTCAAAAATTAGATTTTTCTTTGTTGAGATTTGGATTTTTAAATCATTCTTATTGTTTCCAAATGGGGGTAATCCTTTATTTTCATTAAATATCTTAAAGTAAATTGGAACTTAAATGTTTTTAATGAAACTAAGGTGCTAAAAAGTGTATAAGCTGGTAGGAAAAAACAGTGTTGAAAACAAACTAAACTACAACCTTTTACATAAGGTCGGGAGACTAAGGTAGTTCGGTCGACTGAACCCGAAAGTTGTTAGGACGATAGGTCAATCGACATAACCCAAGAGTTGCTCACACTCAAGTTCTTCATGGGGATAAAGGTCGGTCGACCATGGTAAAAGGTAGGTCGACCGAACTTCCTTAGGTTGACCGAGAAAAAAAGATTGGTCATCCCTTCGACGATTTTTCCTCACATCTATAAAAAGTCTTCAAAATAATTTTTAACCAGAAAATACACTAAACAAACAATTCTATATATGATTTTTATAAGAGATTAATATTTTTCTTAATTTAAAATAAAGTATATCAGGTTTTAAAATCAAAAGCTACGATACATTGAAAATAATGACTATTTGGAAGGTCTAGAAGTTTCCTACCTTACATTGATGCTAAAACTCAAAGAAAAGTGAAAAACTAAGTTGAGTCAAAGTCTTCTCCTTAAGATGGTGATTCAAAGATTCGTTTTTTCGGTTCCCCTTGAAACTTGCGACGAGGTGATCGTTATCCCCTCCTTCGTTGAAATCTAATGAATCCTCTAAGTCTAGAAAAATCTAATTGGAAGGCTTTGTGGAGGCAACGATTTCTCTAGGATTTTATTTAGAAGAGGAGACACTACGTGAAAATACACAAAATTCGACGGCCCAAAATCGTCGAATTATGTAACTATTCATCGGCCCTGACCGTCGAATTGAACTGTCGAATTTTGCCTTGTCGAAAAAAAATTCGACGGCTAAGAACCATAGAAATTTTATAAATTCGACTTGAATTTTATAAATTAGACAGCCAAAAACAGTCGAATTATTAAATTCGACGGTCCAAAACTGTCGAATTTGAATTTTTTAACAGAATTTCGACGGCTTTAGGCCGCCGAATACTATATTTAAAGACTACTGAAAACTCTTTTTTATGCATTTGTCTTCAACCCATACCTACAAAAAAAATCACACATTCATATCCATATTGACATTCACATCCCATCCACACCAATTTGCATTCAAGCATTCAATTCATAGTATCAAAGAATAATAAGATTTAAAAAAAAATATTACTTATATAAGTCAAAATTTTAATCTCACATATTGTAAGAATTCCTGAGATCATGTTCACATACATCAATGTAATGAAGTCTAAAACCTAAAACAAGGTTTTACCATCCACTCTTGATGACATGGACCTAAAACAACCAAGTTCAATCATGTACAATGAGTGTTTTCTCCATTGAATTCAGATTCCACAGTAACTTGAAAGACCTCTCGCCATCGAAATGAAAGAATGGAACCCCTTGTACCACAAATGAAAGAATTTTACATTTGCACCTTCAACTTTTGGAGATCAAAAAACATTCAAAGTACATTGGTTCTAGTTGGCCAACTCAAAGTTTTATGTTGTTTGACTCCATGAAGATGATCCCATAGAACTTGGCATTGCTGTTTTCATTTTCCCAAATGAAAACGGATCAAGTTCCTTGGAAAGTATCCATCCTGAACTTGACTTCATCAAAGTACATGTCTTGAAGTTGCTTCTCATCATCCCATCTAGTGCTCTGCTCTAATTGCTTGGAGAATGAACCTGAGATTGTTCACCTGCTCCTTCATCTGATTCAACTTTAACTCTCCGATAGAACAACACATAAGCTATGGATGTCTTGATTTCACCTCTACTAATAGGAGAAACGTGACTGTCATCAAAATGGTACCACCTGTCCCCTTCAAGTAGCTGCACATTCGATAAAATAAATTACAAATTCTCAATCATACACCAACAAATCCCAAATAGAAGCAGATTCTGGTTTATGTCTCTTACCTTTGCATATGCAGAATAGTGACCACCACCTAGGCTACCATAATGATTGCTGATTGCATAGATAAAATTCACCCATCTAAACAGTCCAAAATCTGAAAAAATAGATAAAATAAACAGTCCGAAAGCCTTTACGCCCAGCCTATTTCCATACAAATACTATATATCTCTTTTTCATTCTAATTAAAGGGATAAGTGAAGGAAAAAAGCCTCCTGGTATTGCCTGGCATCACTTCACAATAAAGATCATGTATTAACGTGTATTTAATGCTGGTCTAAGAGTGCATTTGATAGGTAAAGGGTTGGTGACAAACAATTTTAACCAGGCACCAGCTTATAGCCAGTTAGCTGCCCGGTTCGATTCACAGTTCTTGTGTTCTTGACCTGGAAATATGTACAACGTGCATCATCAATCAAACAATTACACTTCTGTCCTCAAACACAAATAAAGAGCACGCATCTCTACTTAGCCTATTGAGGCTGGAAAAAAAAAATTCATAAGACAGGCACAAAATCAAAAGCATGTCTTTCAGAATTTTAGTAACTGACAGTAAAAATTGCAAATAACAGCATGTGCAAAGATCTTCTAAAGTGAACAGTAGGTAATTTTTTACTATGAAAACAGAAGAAAGTTCGAAAGCACAAAACAAAACACTAACTTTCCTGCCAAATGCAGCATTTACAACAACAACAACAACAAAAAAGTGGATTTGTGGAGGTGACTTGTGGAATTTGTTAGACAAATAAAGCAGGTCAAAATTTTCACTATTAGTATTATTGTGATGTAGTCACTAATGGATCTATAATATATAGTGTAAATTTGAGATACATGGAAGAATAATCGTTCTCCTATAGTCATCATACTCACCCAAAGTTCATTGGTTCTAGTTGGCCATCGAACCCCAATGTCTCACCTGTTGGACCATAGTTGAAATTCCTGCCAACATTTTCAACTATGAGTTCATAAACCTAGAAACAACAGTAAATAGAGACCATGAATTGCATCTAAATAGAGACTATGTTTTGATTTCTACTGAGAATTGATAATGGAACGGAACATTTGATCCCAAAATATTCAATGCTTTCAGACTGTCTCAATAGAGACTGTTTGAGTTTTCATCTTTAGACTACGACAGTGCCTTGAGATGAGAATTTAAACCTTGATGATAACAACAGTAAACAAATGATCCCTAGATTTTTCTAAACCCATCCAAAATAAAAATGATAGGTTTCTTCTCATAATATATGCTTAAATAGATGGCATACTAACTAAGAGAGCTCACACAGAACAAGTGGTTTACCAGTAACCAACCAACCAACCACTTCTAGAAGCATTATTCAACTCCTTGACTAGATGACAGATTCTGAAATCAGTTATAAAAAGACTATAGTGAAATTAAAAAGCCAACCACACCCTTGTGGGAATTTCTAGAGCTTTCCAAGTCCAGCCCCAAGTATTTATCACTTCTATAATCTTAATAGCTAATAGCTATCTTATTTAGTTCAGCCCATGGTTTTGCCACATAGCTAACTTAACAAAAGAGATAACTACTTACGCCTTTATGGTCGCCTTTCGCAGAGGGGAGCAGCCGACAAACCTCTCTCTACATCACCCCAAGGGTAATGATAAAACCAGGGACACTAGCAATGTATAGCATCACTCTCCACCTGCAAACCAGAAAATACACATAAATAAGCAACACTATTTATATAGAGACAGAAGAACTAAAGATGGGCTTGCTTATTAGCATTTAATTACCAATGCTGTGCCTCATGCATAAAAGAATTCCCACAAGAGGCAAAGGACCTATGCACATACAAGCTCTGAAGAAGCCTTGATGCTAACAAATGATAGCAGACATAATAACTACTAATACATCCTCGTCATCAAAGATTTATCCCCAAAATTTGAAGTCACCTGAATGTATCTTGTTCCCCTATACAATTATGTTGAGAGCCATTTCTTACATTAATTCAAATGTCGTCATATTTTATCCTTTTTGGTCATCTCTCTCTTTTATAACCTTCAACTTACACTTCTTTCTAATTGGGGCTGTTATCGGTCTTCATTGCACATGACAAAAACCATATATCAATGGGCTTTCCCTTAGTATATCACCTATTGGGTCGACTGCTAAATCTCATACTGCATTCATATATAATTTTATCATTTTTTAGGAAAGATTGAAGAAAAATATGGAGATATTTGATTGGGAGCTAAGTAAGGAGGAGTTGCAAATGATGGGCCTTATTCCACAAGAAAGGATTTTTAAAGTAGAATGGCTAGTGTCAATTGATGGACTCTTTAAGTCAGTCGTTGATTTATGGGATGGAGAGATATGATGTTTGTATATTTCAGTAATTGAGTTAGTATACCATAACTTAAATGTTTGTCAAGTAATTTAGACTAACCGCTGAAAAGTATACCAATATATTTTAAAGTATAAACTAATTCCTCTTGTTCCTTGCAAATTAAATGATATATCATAATGGTAAATACAGGCTTATTTTGGGATAAATAAAGTACACAAATCTCAAAGAGCGAAATCCCCAAAAAACCTCTACATGAGTAGCTATTTTATTATTATATATGCATTTTAAATATTTCTTAAAGAAATTATATAACGACTAATTCATTAGTTTCAAAAGCAATGTATTAACCACCAACAAAGCAACGAATTCCCCACTTTTAAAAGTGGTGAATTCTCCATTGAATATATCTTTATGAAACACCTAAAATGCATATGCATTTATGTTTGGATTGAAAGTCACACTCAAATGGAGGAACCAAATTTTTGGGATGAGCTTTAATGATAATGATAAGAACAGGAGTTCTGTTCCAGCTATATTGCTAGAGAGGCATAACACCTCTCCCTCCTCTGGTGTATGAGGTTGATGTGACCCAAGACCTTAGCCTCCATAAATTGGTAAGAATCTAGTTCCCTTTTAATCTCCTCTTTCATGTGTACCCTAACCCTACTTGCAACATCAAAAGCTCCTAAAGCTGAGATCTAATACATCCATCACCCTCTCAAATCCTCTTCAAGCAGTCCCATATACACAGCCACCTGGTTTCCTTATTTATTATCCCTTCAAAGCAGCCCATCTCATCACACATTCATTCATTCAGAGTATTGTGACCTGACCCCAACCAAAACCTATTCATACACAATTTCTACCATACTAAACAATACCTTTAATGATAAACAGAACCTCTAGGAAATCTTGTCACAACTCTAGTAGAACCTCAGATTTTATTTTAAGGTATTGTGTATGTCAAATATGTTTTCATTTCAACTATATATATGATTATTTTAGTATAACTCCTTCACATGATATGTGTATCCACATATATGGATGAATTGCAACCCTTTTAAAACACATAATAGCATGCAAAAACAACACGATAACTAAAATTCTACGGATTTTAGAGTTCTAATAGTATCAAGGACAATAAAAAAAATTAGGTATAAGTAACAAAGCTGGTCGTAAAAAGGAGATGATAACATCATTTTGTTAGGGGAAAATATCATATATGATAATATGACAAGCAATATGATATATTCAGTGATTTTCCTTATGTGAATCAGAATAAAAAAAAAAAGTAAAAAATATTGGAGATTGATAGACAAATTAGGTTTTGACATGGAATGTTATCAAACCTCATTCGAAAATTTAGTCACTCAATCAGTCGAAAACATAAAAACATTCTTGGATAAACATCAACAGTTAGATCTACATAAATAATTCAAAATCCCAAAGAAGACCTATTAATTTTAGTATTTGAAAAACCAATTCTCATATTTTAGATCTGCAAATTCACAGTTTCTTAAACAGATCAAAATTAAATCTCAAAGAACCAAATGAAAAAAAAGAATGAATGAAAGAAAGAAAACAGCCCTCATAGATTCAGATAACAAAGAACCTTGATTCTTTCTAATACTTACTTCTTGTTGTGATCACTTAGATGATTGTCAACTCCTCTTAAATTCCTCCTGAGATCTGACTCAAATAATTAAATCTCCTTCTTCTTCAATCAACATTTCATTCAGTTCTTCGATTTGAGCTTCAGTTCTTGGAAGGCGCAGATGACGACGAGATCGAGAGGATTTGAGATTCAGTTCTTCGATTTGAGCTTAAATCGAAGAAGATGATCAGTAATTTTCTGAATCAATCAATCGAATAGGTGAGAGAGAGATGAGAGATCGAGAGACATACAGATCGAGAGAGTTACAGAGAGAGGAGAGATCAGAGATCGAGAGATCGAGACGAGAGACTTACAGATTAGAGAAACTCGAATGAGAGAGAGACGAGAGAAACTCGAGAGTTCGGTAATTAAGAGATGGGCCGTTAAAACGAGGGAAAAGAATTCGGTGCACTAAGCCTGTCGAATTTTTTTAATAGGCCTAAACGTGGGCTGTGGATTGACGAAATATAAATGATGGATTAGGGCCGCCGAATTTAGCGCTACAGTGACATCGAAATGTTACTGTTTTGACGCAGGGAGAGTACGTACTAAGAATAAAATTTATAAATTTGTCTTTATGTTGTTATTTAATCCTAGGGTCATAATGATCATTAATATAATTGTTCTCGTATTTTTAGTAAGTTTGTGTCCCGAACTCTGATTTTTGCAATCTTATAGTTTATTTTGATTAATTTTTTGTTGCACATCTAATGGTGTAATCAAATTTATCAAATTCCAACTCAAAAAAAAATTATATTGGTTGCCTACAAATTTCCTCGAGATATGTGAATAAAAATATGGGGCATTACAATATACTCCCAATTTTGAACATTTAGATGTTTTTTTTTCTTAAGACAATTTATAAAATAAAAAAGAAAAAAAAATTGAAGTTGAAGATTACGTTGTAACTTGTTGACTCGAGTGTCTGTTACGCAACCATGATCTATGCATTTTGGGTATTTCGAGAAGTTTATCCAATATTTAAGTCGAAAAACGAAAAAAAAAAAAAAATGTATCACATTTATAATGTCGAGTTTAACCGTTTTATTGCCAAGTTTGACATTTTTAAAATTTCTTATTCAAGCTATAAATACGACAAATATATAATCGATATATTCGCCACAACAACTCTTATTGTTGAATTCATCAAATTTCAAAAACTATTGAGGGGGACATTTGTAAGAGCTATTGTGGCAGATATGTCAACTACAGTGTGGATATATCCATTACAAAAGCTTGAATTCAAAAATTTTATTGAACTCAATAATAAAAGTTGTCTAACTTGCCATTAAAATGGAGTGAACTCAATATTGTAAATGCGATCCAGATTTTTTCCGTTTTTCTTTTACTTTTTTTCAACTTCAATACTGGATATATATTCTTGAAACATTCAAAATGCATACATCCTAGTTAAAAACGGACACTAGAATCAAAAGTTACAATGTAATCGCCCAAAAATGAATATATATAGAATCTCAACTTCGTTTTCCATTTTGTGTGTGTGTAAATCATTGAAGTAGATCGAAAAAATACATCTAAACGTTCAAAATTAGAAGCATATCATTTTCCATTTTTCATTCACAAGATGAGGAAAAAAGGGTAATTTGAATATTTTAAAAACATTATAATGAGAGATGAGGTTGAAGAAGAAAGAAAAAAGTTTACTACTAAATGGACTACAGTACAAAGGTTTGGGAGGAAAAATATAAAATTATTATTGGCACCGCAACTTTTAACTATTACACACCAATTTCTTAAATTATTTATGACAACTTTTTTTTTTTTTTTTGGGTAGATTAACACACACCATTCAACATTACAAAAGTTTGGTTGAAGTTATTATTTCAAAATTACAAAGAATTATAACATGTTCAAACAACTTCAACAATTGTTTACAATTAGGATTAGGTCTATATAAAATCTTAAATCTAACAAATATAAAGGATTTTTCTCAAAACGTGCGCAACTTATGTCCAAATTCTGATTTGGGTACACTTTTCATTTTAATTCCCAAAACATGTATTTCGAGTGAATTCGTCACTTGTATATTCACTGGTATACCAATAAATTTGTAGATATTAAAAGTGACGAACTCACAAGTTCTTAACTTATAAAAATGACAAATGCATATTTTAATGACAAATTAAACAAGTTGTCTTAGTGTCCAATTCATTTCGGTCTCAAACAAAATTTAAAACCATGTTTGTGGCATTAGATCATGTTTTTGAAAGCCACAAATTGAGGTGGTTAATAGCTACAAAGTATGTAAAGTACCAAATTAATCTTATTAATTTGAATTTTTGACGTGGATCCCGGCTCTAAGTTTTTCTACATAGGAAATTTTATAAAATAAGGTTTGGTTGGTAACAATCTTTATAACGCAAGGGTTCCCTTGGAGTTTGTTAGAACTCCAAAGGAGCTTTCAATAAAAATAATAATAAAAAAATAATAATAAAAAAGGGGGCAATAATTAGGCCTATCTGGTAAAGTCCCCCGATTACATAACGGCAAGATACGAGTACGAGTATAACTAAAATTAGATGGATAAATCATAAATATTGTAATGAAGAGGGTTTCCTCGAAATTTGAAGCTGGCTGCCCGCTTCAAAGTCGGACTCCAATTCTGTAAGTGCTGAGATTAGAAAGATACTTCGTTTTTCTACTCTATAAATAAGGGGTAAAAAATTGATAGATTGAAATCTTTGTAAATAGAGAGAGAGAGAGAAAGAGAAATTATAATGTCGAAGAAAGTGACTTTGAGGAGTTGTGATGGAGAAGTGTTCGATGTGGAGGAAGATGTGGCTCTTCAATCTGAAACCATCAAACATATGATCGAGGTCGATTGTGCAGAAGATTTGATTCCATTACCCAACGTTACTGGTAAGATCTTAGCAAAGATCATCGAATACTGCAAGAAACACGTTGAAACCTCCACCACCACCATTGCTCATAAAAATAACTTCAACATTATCTGTGATGCTGACTTTGAAAACTCCACCACCATTGCTCATAAAACTGACCTCAAGACCTGGGATGCTGACTTTGTCAAGGTTGATCAAGCCACTCTCATTGACCTAATTTGGGTTAGTGTAGTGAGATTCTTTTTTTTTCTCTTCTTTTCGATTTCTAGGGTTTCAACATATTGTTAACTGATTTTATGATTTATGTTAGGCTGCAAACTATTTGGAAATAAAGAGTTTGTTGGGGTTGACGTGTCAGACTGTAGCTGATATGATGAAGGGAAAGACAGCAGAGGAGATTCGCAAGACATTTAACATCGAGAATGACTACACCCCAGAGGAAGAGGCTGAAGTCCGGAGAGAGAATCAATGGGCCTTCGAATTTAACTTAACTTAGGTCTACTATTTATTAGTTATTGGCACCCTAATTAAAAATAAAGATTTTTTTTTTTTTTTAAGGATTTTATAGGAGAATATTGTTTGAATGTGTTTAGGATTTTATATGAAGGAGAATGTTTGAGATTATAATTTAAGCCAAACCTTCATAACGTTTGAGGTGAGGTGTCAACAGAAATTTCTTTTTTTTTTAGTGTTTTATTGGTGTGCATTAAACAATTCCACAAAGCCCAAAGCTTGAGAAATGACTTTCTGGTTATATCCTCATTAACAAACCAAAGTTTTGAATTATGATACATTTTGTTGAACACTTTGATTATCAAATAAGAATAATTTCGGCACATTGGACCAACAATATAATTCAACTGTTCCAAATAAGATGATTTTAAATTGCCCATATAAGACTAGAAAGCACAAAATACACTTTTCTGAAAGAAGCCAAAAGCCAGAAGCCAGAAATTTATTTTCTTTTTTTTTTTTCTTAGGATTTTATAGGAGAATATTGTTTGAATGTGTTTAGGATTTTATATGGAGGAGAATGTTGAGATTATAATTTAAGCCAAACCTTCATAACGTTTGAGGTGAGGTGCCAACAGAAATTTCTTTTTTTTTTTTTTTGTAGTGTTTTATTGGTGTCCATTAAACAATTCCACAAAGCCCAAAGTTGCTTGAGAAATTGACTTTCTGGTTATATCCTCGTTAACAAACCAAAGTTTTGAATTATGATACATTTTGTTGAACACTTTGATTATCAAATAAGAATAATTTCGGCACATTGGACCAACAACGTAAATCAACTGTTCCAAATAAGATGATTTTAAAATGCCCATATAAGACTAGAAAGCACAAAATACACTTTTCTGAAAGAAGCCAAAAGCCAGAAGCCAGAAATTTATTTTCTTTTTGTTGGAATCCACAATAGAAAACAGAATACAATAGTTCCTCAACGAGCAATATTCTATAGATGAAGAACAAATCTCTTTCCATATGGTATTCCATGCCACTTGTTTCTTTTTTAATTTTGCTAAGCAAGGAAGGTTTAGTTGACAGCAGAGATGATTATGAGATCAATGGATTTGAACCCAGGTCATGGTATTAACACTTCACAAACCTTACCAACTTAGCTAATTAAGTCGGCACTTTCATGCCAATCATTAAACCCTATATTTCAGAACCTCTTCCCGCCTGTTTCCTTGGAAAACCAATTATTCGTTTCATTGGTGATCAGAAGTAGGAAGCAACAATTGATCCACCTATCTCTCCATCAAGACAAGGGCAAATTTAGAGTGGGGGCTGTGGTGGCACTTGCCATAGATTCTGCCACAGGAGACAAGAGTTTTCAAATTCTATGGATTAATGTGTTATTGCCATAGGTTTTAGTGGCGAATAAAGAAATCTGTCACTATTGTCTCCACAAATTTTTTTCCACTCTTAGTTGCCCCCATGACTATTTTTTCCACTCTTTGTTGCCTCCATTTAGAGATCTCTGAAGAGAGATCAAAATCACTATATAAATCAAATTAGCTAGTTTCGATGAAGAAAATTTTATGACAATTTGGTCTGATCGAGTATTTGGTCAAAAATTTCAAACTTGTTTTTTATTCTCAAAATTCCTTCCTAGGGACTAGTAGGTCGAAAAAGGAAAATACTCCAAAATAACTTACAGAAAGAAAACTAGCAGAGCTAATTCTAGTTTATGTCAGAAGAAATCAAGAAGTGCTCAGAAATTAAACCTCAAAATTCAATAAATTTGTGATAAAAAAAAAAAAAAACTTTTAATTTATTCGAACTAATTCACCTCTAAATTATGAGGTTTTCGATCCTACATATCAATATGAGAGAAAAATAAACAATAAATCATTGAAAATTCAGGTTTTTAAACTAAATCAAAGCCATTACTGGATTAAAAAAAAACTCCGAAATCGAAGAGAATTAAAGCTTTTATAAAGATTTCTAAGATTCTAGTGTTTAGATCTAAATCGAAATAGGTGGGTTTGTGAGAATGGAGAAGACTGATCTCCTTCTTGAGCTTTAGGGTTCATTCCCTAGACAAAAATCAGAGCGAACTTGATGATTCCTTCGCGAAATCCAAATGAATAGGATTTTGTGAGGATGGAGAAGCTATCTGATCTCCTTCTTGAGCTTTAGAATTCTATTCCCTGAGATAAAGATCAGAGTGAACTTGAAGTTTTCTTCTCGAAATCGAAATCATTGAACGCGAAATCTGATCTTCTTTTCGACTTCTCAAAATCGAATGGGTAGGGCTCGTAAGGAGAGAAACTGCCTCATCTCTTTTCGTTCGGTTTGTTAACTTTGAATGAGACCCAAAACATATTTCTCCTGCGACATTGCTAATCAAAATACACCATTTAGAAACGGTTTTCATTGGTAAAACTGTGTAAAACCGTTTTAAATAGAAACGGCTTAACACTTATTTAAAACATCGTTCCTAATTCCTAAATTTGTTGTTATGGATCCAACACCACAGTCCTCTAGAAAAAGTGTGAAATTTTTTTTTTTAATTTAATTTTGTACTTGATCCAACGTTTTGAAAATGGACAGCTACTAAACTTCCAGTGAACTCCCAAATTTAAAAATAAAATTTAACGGTGAAAATAAAAAAATTTAAGTTTATAGTATTTTGTCTTCTACATCCCTCTGGCATCGGATCATGTTTTTTGATGCCATAAGTTGAGCTCACGCTTAATAAGATTTAAAATATTACTTAGTTAGTGGGAGTAGCTACTCTTGTTTAATTAAAGCACTTTTGGATCTTTCATCTCCGTGTGTGTACGTACACTTACTAGATATCATTATGTGAAAATACTTATTGTATTTTTTATGATATTAGATTGAATTATAAGATTCTTAGTCACAAGATCGAATGTTCAGCGTTCAACCTGGCTTGAAAATTCAAAATTTATATATCAAAGAGAGTTTGGAATTGAACTTATATTTATAAATTAGTAATACCCATTTTCATGGATTGAAGGAAGAAGTCAAGTATTGCAAGGTACAATTTGGACTATTCTTAATAATTTTTCTTTTTTAAAGAATACAATTTAAAATACGGCATCTTCCCATTGTTATTAAATCCCATATATATATATATATATTGAATAGAAAAATCAATGTGATCTAAAAATTAAGGATTAGCATGAGATTAAACAATGGATTTGAAGCCAGGGTTTCATACATTAAAAATAATTACAAAATTTTTTTGAATAGGTTTGGGGAAAAAAAGGTTTTTATCTATTATAAGTTGGAAACAAGGGTATTTACGTAATTTAGTAATGGTGTATAATAATGGATATAAATAAAGGTAGGGCACGTCGTAAGTTAGCATAAAATGGAGCATCTCCAACGTATACCAAAGACGTGGAAGGATTTGTTTCTTATCCGATATTTAATGATTATTAAAGACTTGAATCGGCTTTGACCTAAGCCATATACTTAAAATAACCACTTTATGTGCCACATTAGTGCTAATTTAAGCCATAGATTTTTCTGAATCAACAGTGAGCTATATATATATATAGGGTCCCGTTCAGCACCCTAACTTTTACCACACACTTTAACAAACGTGTTTTGTCTTACATGAGTTAGAAATTTTGGAATGGGCTGATTTTTGGTGAGGATGATCTCTATGGTGAGGAGATCATCCTCACCAAAATCAGTTCATTCCAAAACTTCTAACCCCATCAAAAATGATTTACAAAAAATAGACGGTTCACGATTTTTCAACATGTAAACATGGAGCTAAACATTTCGGAATGGGCTGATTTTTGGGGAAGATGATATTCTAATCATAGAGATCATCCTCACCAAAAATCAGCCCATTCCAAAACTTCTAACCCATGTAGGACAAAAAACGTTTGTTAAAGTGTGTGGTAAAACTTATATATATATATATATATATATTATATATATATATATATATGGAAAATGTTCAGCACCCTAAGTTTTACCACACTTTAACAAACGTTTTTTGTCCTACATGGGTTAAAAGTTTTGGAATGGGCTGATTTTTGGTGAGGAAGATCTCTATGATTAGAAGATCATCCTCCCCAAAAATCAGCCCATTCCGAAATGTTTAGCCTTATGTTTACACGTTGAAAAATCGTGGACCGTCCATTTTTTGTAAACCATTTTTGATGGGGTTAGAAGTTTTGGAATGAGCTGATTTTTGGTGAGGATGATCTCCTCACCATAGAGATCATCCTCACCAAAAATCAGCCCATTCCAAAACTTCTAACCCATATAAGACAAAACAAGTTTGTTAAAGTGTGTGGTAAAACTTAGGGTGCTGAACGGGACCCTATATATATATATATATATATATATGGGGTGGCGTTATTACGACCCCCATTACGACCCCCTTTGCGACACACCTTTTTGTCTTATATGGGCAAAAATGTTTGGAATGGGCTGATTTTTTGTGAGGATGATCTCTATGGTGAGGAGATCATCCTGGCAAAAAATCATCCCATTCCAAAACTTCTAGACCGTCCGATTTTTGTTGAAAAATTATAGACCGTCTAATTTTTGTAAATCAATTTTGATGGGGTTAGAAGTTTTGGAATGGGATGATTTTTTGCCAGGATGATCCCCTAATCACAGAGATCATCCTCACAAAAAATCAGCCCATTCCAAACATTTTTTCCCATATAAGACAAAATGGTGTGTCGCAAAGGGGGTCGTAATAACCCGACCCTAATTTATCAAAACATGCACAACATTTCGAATATTTATCAAAACGGTACACTATAGCAATTAATTCTGAAAACGATAAATTTATCATTTCGGAATTAATTTTTTTTTTACCAAATCGGTAGAAATAGTATTAAAATAATAATAATAATAATTCGAAAATACCATTTTCTTAATTTTGATTGAAATTACGAATCAATCCTTTTCTCTTTCATAAATATATCTTTGGTTTCATTTGTAATGGGTTTTCCTTCGAATAACTTCCGCAAGAGGTCAAAGAGGTATGCAACATCCCTCCCTCTCTCTCTCTCTCTCTCTCCTCTCTCTCTCTCTCTCCATTGGATTTGAGAGATGGAGAAGACAAAGTGTTGTCAAGCAAGATCCTTATGTCAACAGAGAAGACAAGTAAATCCAAGTTCAAATTTTATGGATTTGAGAGATGGAGAAATGAAGTTCAGATTTTCCCCTATTTTTACCGTCGACCAAGAGAGTGAATCCTAAAATTTTGTTGGATTTTTTTATGGATTTGAGAGATGGAGAAAATAAAGTTTAGATTTTTCCTTATTTTTATCGTCGACCAAGAGAGTGAATCCTAAAATTTTGTTGGATTTTGAGTTATTGTGAAGGTTATAATTGTAAATGCATACTTAAAATAAAAAATAGTATTTTCGGTACAAAAATTTACTTTTTTACTGTTTTGGTAAAAAAAATTAATTTCAAAAACGGTAAATTTACCATTTTTAGAATTAATTGCTACAGTGTGCCGTTTTGGTAAATTATTCATTGTATTACTTATATAAAAAGAGAATTGTTGGTACAAAAAAAAATTTTAACCAAAATATCATTTTTTGAAAAAATGTTCCTTTTATGTCCTAGAAAACCTCTTAATCTTCATTTGTTTCAGTAACTTCTCTTGCAACTCATTAAAAGACCTTTTATCTATTACTTATCTTCAATGCGCATAGATGTATCATCAACTCACCTCTAAGAAGATTAATCGGCCTGAGTTCATCATCTCCAAAATGATTTGGACCTTTGGCCTAGGCGTTGATGTGTCAATCTATGATCTTGTGTCGATGGAGGTAGGAAAGACCACAAAAAATGCTATAAGAAGACAAGAAGTGATTGGCAAGCCAGTCACTGGAGGGTCCACCAGTAGACACCTTGTTTTCCATAGCATCTAGACTAGGAACTAATTATATAAACTACAACCAAACAAATTCAGCATAGAAATGCAATATATCACAAACTATAAACAGAGTCTTCGAGAAAACATATTCGAAGTTAACTAAAATAAAGTTCCTCTAATATTCTACCATCAATCTAAAACGTCAGTCACTCTCAACCCATAGAATCCGCTATGGTTTGTCTACCTGATCCGTGATAAAGCACCAAGGAGCTGTGCAACTAAGTCTAGAAGCAGTCCTCACAAATCAACCAATGAAGGATAGTCAACCTGGCTAACAACCCTATGATTAAATATTGAGTTAACAAACTTTAATAAATGAAAATCCTAAGCTTATGCAAGATATACTGCATGGTTTTCTAGCCAAAAAATTAATAAAAAAATTTCATAAGAGTTCAGAATTCCTTTATTTCTTATATCTCTTCATGGATTCATCTTTTATATATTAGGCTTGTTAATGGATAGTTATTGAATCGAATATACCTCTAGGGCTCTATCCAAATTCAAATCTGGAAAAAAAAAAAAAAAATCACTGGTCTCCGAATTTAAATCCAATTAGATACTTATATTCAATATTTAAATTCGCATTCGAATTTTTGATAATTCGATTCGAATCCAATGCCATTGTTTTCAACCTCAACCCAAACCATAGATTTTGCACTAAAAAAGAGAAATGGATCCAAAGCTAATAGAGGTTTCGTAGTTGCTTGAGCGATTCAAAGGAGTTTTTATAAATAAATAAATAAACGATTTCAATACTTCCACGATTTCACGACCGACTGAATGGATTTATAGAGAAAAGAAAAAAAAAGCCTAGAAAAAGTTTAATCTTTTGGTTTTAGAGAGAGAGAGAGAGATGCATCCATTTCATTCGTCTTAACTTGAATCCCTAACCTTCCCATATTCAGATCTACAGTGAATCCCAATAGCCTAAAGAGAGAGAGAAATAGAGATAACTACCTGGAACATTTGTGCTGGAGAAGATGGTGCCGAACCTCACCTGGTCTCGTAACATCTTTGGATGAGAACAAAAACTTGTTAAAAACCTTACGTTAGGAGTGAAAAAGAGAAGATCGCAAGCCCGAAACTCTAAATGTGAAAGAGGAAAACGTGAGAAGAGATTGAAAATCCCGAACCCTAGAATCATGATAGAGGAAATCGAAAAAAAAAAAAAGAGTAAATGGGATTTGTGGTTTGAGATTTGAGATTCTAGGATATTTTAGAGAAAGAACACAAATTAAGTTTTAACATATATAAATGGTTACTACTGAAAGCGCCCTCGATCCGCCGGGTGCGCGGATCCGCTTTTGACCCTAGATTAAAAAAATAATAAAAAAAACCTTACCTTCGATCTGCAAAAGCACTATTCCCTCAGATCTGAAAAACAGTTCCTTGCACTATACTCCTTGCTTCGTTCGGATCTGATTTCTGATCTTCGAGGCAAGGTGTCTCCTTCTTGGATCTGAATGCTTTGAATTTGTGGTGGATTTTTGGGATGTTTTTGGGAGGTTTTTGGGTGTTTTTTAGGCTAAAATAGGAGTAAGGGTGTTAGGGAAGGAATTGGGGCTCCAAAATTAGGGTTTTGGAGGGGTTGTGGAGGCTTCTTCACCTACTTTTTCTAGGATTTTTTCTTTGATACGAAAATAGGGTGTGGAGGCTCCTATTTATAAAGTTTTTAGAAGCATTTAGGGTTTGATTATGGTTTCTTTTAGGGTTTCAATTAGGGTTTTGACTTAGTCTTTAGGGTTTTAGGGTTTTAACTTTAGTCTTATGAGATTGACTTGATTAGTTTTAGATTAGGGTTTGGATTTAGGGTTTGGATTTAGGGTTTTGACCTTAGTCTTATGAGATTGACTTGATTAGTTTAGATTAGGGTTTTGATTTAGGGTTTTGACCTTAGTCTTATGAGATTGACTCGATTAGTACCTTGACTTCAGTCTTACTTGATTGACTTTAATTTTGACTTCAGTCTCACTTGATTGACTTTAATACCTTGACTTCAGTCTTGCTTGATTTACTTTTAATTTTTGGAGAACCCCCTTCTATTATATCTTTAATTCTTTGGCCCCCCAAATGGAGGGGTCCTTAAAGAAATATCCCACGAACCCTTAACAATTTTGCCTGAGAGTCCAATTAATCGATTTTTTAGGTTCAACTTTTTAAATTAATTTCATTAATGTTTCACTTGTTTTATTTACTAATTTCGAATTTTTTAATTATAAAAATTGTGAAATTACCGTTTTGCCCTCGGAGAGGATTTTTTACGTTTTAAGTCGTTTTTCAATGTTCCAAGATGTTTTGGAATCAGTTTTTCGTAAGGAATTCAATGGGAATGTTGGTTTTTGTCATTTATGAAGTTTTTTGTATGAAATGATCGTGAACTTTATGAGGGGTATTTTCGTAATTTTGTCAAATTTTGTGAAAATTGGCGAAGTGGTTTACTTGGTTTCGATTTGTTGTTTTATGTGTTTGAACGGATTTTCCTAAGCGTAATGTAGTCTCTAAGGTTGTTTTGAGGTTAGGGGTATTTTGGTAATTTAATTATTTTTAGTGATTTTTATCTTGAAGCTTCTTTTTGATTTGCAAGATGATGATTTCTATGTTTCTGGGGTCGTATTTTCCTAGCGTAGCGTGGTTTCTAAGTTTTGTCAGTTCGAGATACCTCATCCGGATTTCTGAAACATATCTGGTAACAAAATAAAGCATTGGAATAGACATCCATCATTGGGAACCTTTGCGATCGGGTCGACGACTTGATTAATCAGGCGGATGCAAAAATGGGGTGCCTACAACTACCACCAAATTTTTATTAACGTCACACCAATCGGTGCAACATTAGTAAAAGTTGGTGCAGTAATAGTGGCTCTCTTATTCATTTAATGCAGATTAAATTAGTTGTTTATAATCGACTATTATAGACGTCGTTAAGGGTTAAACAACTGATAAAAATTGTCATATATAAACAACGGCTTTAGTTGTTTGTTTTTTGCGTTATATTTAGTCGTTTTTAATTGTTTGTGATGTAGTGTGAGTTAGTGTTATCGAAATAGATTTTGATCATGCCGGACGATTTGATGTGAGGGATTATCGAGTTTCGTTTTGGGATGAGAGGAGTGAAGACTAAAGAAGATAAAAAGGATTTTCTCCAAGCCATACTCGAAAAGTAGGGGTTCAAGAAATGCCACCAGCTCTGAAATTTTTCAAGAAATACAATATTGTTTATAATAAATAATATAATATAAAAAAATAAAAAGAGATGACTCGGAAATCTCATCTGAGTCATCTCGATTGTCTCTCGATAAATTATGAAGCCTGAGACGCATTGCAAATCCGTCTTGTTGGTGAGTCATCTTTGTCTCAGACAAGATTTGAAACCTTAATTAGGATTTGAACCTTAACATGAAACAAAAATAAATTGGATAAAAGAAAGAAGCCTTCTATCTCTATTATTTTATAATTTTGTTGGTATACTCGAATATCGCAACATTTTTTAATGTTAATTGTCATCTTGTTTGAGAAAAGTAATGCAGTTTCAAAAAATTTATAGCAAAATGATGCAACCAAATAAATGGTTAGGAAGAGTTATACATGAACACGAAATGTTGTTTCATGAATATCATGTTCAAGTGTTTTAATTAACAGAAAAGAAAAAGGCTAATAGTATGATCTATGAGGAACTGTCTTAAAACTTGTCGAGTCAACTAGATTGGATTTTGAGGTGACTCAACCCAATTCTCGGTGGAACCAAGTCATCAAGTCAACATAGCATATTATTGAATCAACCCAGCCGAGTCAATTCAAAAACAGAATCAAGTCAGGTAAAAAACTCGATGAGTTATTAGGCTATATGCTATATAATCTTATGTGGAGAGCAAGAAAAGTGTTTTTGTATATTTTAAGACATTAAAATTGTTTTTTTTAGATATTTGTTTATTTAATATATTTTCATTTGACACATCTAAGTTGGGGATTGAAGAACTTGAAAGTGACTGATTTTGGGAGGAGAAAGTTCAAGGTTTTAGGTTAGAGGTTAAAAAAGGACATTTAAATCATTTTTTTTTTTATTTTTTATTTTTTTATTTTTTATAGTGAATGTGAAAAAGTGGAAGGACTTGGACCATTGCATCTCTTTCTTTGATGATGCAAGCAAGCGCTTGTGCGTATTTTGTAAACAACATTATCAGTCCATACAACCTACATTCGATAAGTTTCATTGATTAATAATGGATAACTTTGTATTGAAGTAGAAGAAATTAGTGTCAACTATCTAAATTAGTGCCTATAACATAATTTCCAATGATTAGGTAACTATCATTAAGAGACTCCATTTGACATATATTTAATAAGAAGCCCAAATAAATTCCTCAGTAAAGTTTGATGTAATTATAACGATATCAAACTATCAAATCACTTTCAAATGCATCACCGAATTGCTTACAAATCTCAACTTACAAATGGTTAGACTTGAACTTGATTTACTCTTTCGTCGTGACCGTAATATGGGGTTTCCTATTCAAACCACAACATTTTCAGCAACTTTGACTATTTCAACTTAATAGATATAGATCACTTTTGCAGAACACTTTTGAATAATTGATGACGACTTGCAAAATACAATAACATTTGCATATTTTACGTTCTATTATTTTCTTGTGAAACAAATTTATTTAATATTCTTAATTCTGTTAATTTTCATGATAAAATTCATCAATTATGAGAAAAAGAAAAAGGACATGAATTATTCATTAATTCCTTACCATAAAAAAAAGAAGGTGGGTTATTCATTGGAATGGGAAGAAGTTCCAATCTTGGAGCTACACACATGCCCAAGGATAGGGGGTTATGTTGCAAGATAATAAATCCTCATTTTTTTTAATCAAGAAAGCATAGATCAGTAGAAGATACGAATAGTTTGAAGTCTAAGTTTAAAAGAAAATGACATCTTCTATGTTTTATTTCTATTGATTGAGAGTTTCGCTGTGTATAAATAATATTGGTTAACCTAAAAGCAGAAACAAGAAAAAAGAACCCAACACTATACAATGAACATAGTTGTGTTGTTCAAAGAGTTGTTTCAAATTTTAATATAAAAAAATGAACAAGAAAGAGATTGTCACCTCATAAATATTGGCAAAGAATCATCACGTTAACCAGAGTTTGCTATGCAGTCACATGTTCGAGCATGCCATTATTTTTAGCATTAACTACCACTCTAGCAAAACAATCATCTTTATTTGCTTCTACCACACCCACACCCGCATTAATGACTATAGGGCGTCCACACATTTGTTGTCTTGTCTTTGTCCTCCTTTGTCAGGATTTCTATAAATCATGATGTTGTAACATTGGCATTGATTGACCAATTTTTTCTTAAATAAATTTAAGTGAGAATAGATAGAAAAAAAAAAAAAAAGGCAAATTTACCAAAACATGCACAAAAGATCGAATAATTCCCAAAATGGAGCACTTTTGAACCTATTTCCCAAAATGATAATGTAGACACCCCATTTTTGCTTAGGCCGAGTCCGAAAATATTAAAAACATTTCGAAAATTGGCTTGACCCAAGAAATTTTTCAAAAAGTTGTAAAACCCAACTTTCAAGAAGTCAAATAGTCCAAAAGCCATTGTCAGAAGATATTTCAAGCTGGGTTTACCTTCGTTCAAGCCATATTTAATCAAAAATTCAAAGGACATTTTAAACCTAGTCGAACCTTACATTCGGTCAGGCCATATTTAATCTTGGATCTTAAGTTTGGCCAGGATTGAATTTTGATTAAATTTGGCTTGGCCGAACCTTTGGTTCAGTCAATTCTGTTGGACAGTTAAGACCCATATGTGCTTGAATTGTTTTTAGGGAAAATGCCCCATAATCCCTCTCCTTAATGACTTTTCCCTCAAGAAATCTATTATTTTACTATTTTATCCTTGCATTAATTCTTTGATAATTTCATCATTTTGATTTTTAAGTATTTTTTCAAGATCTTCTAAAAAGACTCTAAGTCTTGCTTGATCCCCACTCAAGGATAATTACCTACCTAACCCAAGTTTCTTATGACTCATTAAGGTGGATTCTCACTTTTATGCTTATAATCTTCTTCAAAATTCATATGACTCCCATGACATTCGATGTAAATTGATTATCTTTCAAAGCCTATGACTACTTTGTCATCCATAGAGAATTCTCTAAAATTTATGCCAACTTGCAACGCTAGTTTGTTGGAAACTCTATCAAAGGAAGTGACTAAAGATACAAAAACCTATCATCTAATTACATGTCATTTGGCTTGGTTCCCTCACAATTGACTCAGAGCCAAGGTCTTAGGACCACTCTACCCCTCCCAAATAATTTTATTGATTGAGTTTTTACCATTTTACCCATTGATGATCATGATTGATGAGACCCATAAGTAAGTAAAAGACCATCAAGATCAAGGAGAAGAAGAGTAATTTGGTTTCCATAGAGATTTTAATACAATTATCGGGAACTTGAAGAATTATGACCAATTCATCCCCAAGGTCTTCCCAAAATCTTATAAATATTATTTATCGTGAATGATTCCATCATTAAATATAGTATGTCCGGTCTTAATCAACATTTTTTTTTACTCCCCACAACTCTTCCTTAGTCAGGCTTGGGCTGAATAGCAAATCAAGTACAAGTATTAGTAGTATAGCAAAAATGCATTAACATAATCTATTAAATTATGGGATCACCCTCAATCAGGTAGTTTTTGTTGAGACTTCATCAACAAAAAAGGAGTCAAGCTTGCTTATTTTACCTTGATTGATATTGAATAAACCCAAGATTTTTTTCTTCCGTATTGTTATTTTATTTTTTCATCCACACTTTTATTTATTTATGTGGATCATCTATGTAGTGCCAATCTAACACAGGTCCTTTTTTTTCTATATTATTAAATTACATTTCTTTTGGTTTCTTAATGTTCATATTGACTTCCAAGGCAAATGGGAAGAATTCATTTGGTAATCCAAAAATCTCCCTAACCTCTCTAGCCTCCCATTCTCTTAAAACTTCTATCAAAACCTCTAAAAGAAAATTTTAAGAAGAAGTAAAAGGAAAAAAAAGAAGACCAAGGTAGGATTAAACCCTCCATTCCCCTATCTAATTTCCCCCTTCTTACTACTCCCCCTGCATTAATTTCAAGCAATTTCACTTTATTTATATGATTTCTAGTTTAATAATTTAGATTTACATTTCCTTAATTAGAGGCTTGGGAGAGAGAAAATAATTTCTCTTTGAGGTAATCTCCCCCAATAAGTCCTCAATAAACTCCTTGAGGGCATTAGATTAAGTTGTTTTACATTCTTTATTTCTATGCAATTTAAATTTCATAGTGTAAATATTTTACTTTCTTTATTTTTCTTGCACTTTAAGTTTTCTAGAAAAATAGTTCTTTATTTTATTTTTTCCTTAGATGGCAATAGAGCTAGAGAGTAAACCCTTTTACGAGATAATATTTTCTTGCTTAGTACATCCCATGCATATACTTTGCACACACCCACCTTTAAAATGACTACAAGTTAGGATGTACGTCTTCATAGGCTTATATCCAACCTTTAGAACCAACAAAAACAATCTAAAAATGGACAAAATCTCATTCATGTAGTCTTGATTCCTACATAGTGTGATTCAAATCATGAACCTCATTAAAAGATTAAACCAATAAACAAAACCTCCCAAGAGAGCACACAAGATAGTTTTGAAGCTTTGCGACCCCAAATGATGAAATTCATGTGGATTTCCATCAAAGTCTCAATCTCACAAAAAATCTAACAAACATCTACTTTTAACAGTGGCTTGCTCATTGTTTTAATTTGATCATTTTCTAAAATAAAACTATAGTCAATTTTTCTTAACTCTCTCTATAATTTTCATTATTTTCAAAATCCAACACTACAAGAATACGGTGAATTAGAAACAACATTGTAAAACGGATTTTAGCGGTTTCGAATTAAAAAATGCTTTAATCTGCTTCACCCTTAAAGGTCGTTTTAATGTGCACTTATAGACAGAAAAAATTGAGAGAAACCTTTCAGGGCTCTCATTCTAACAAGAACGATAATCTCTCACATCTCTCCCCTCTTATATTTCTTCCATGGATTTCAAAGATTTTTTTTATTCAAATTGATTTCAGCCCTATCCTTCTTTGATTTTGAGAAGGTGAAGTTCATTTCAACCCTATTCATATTCGATTATGAGATAGTGAAGCTCGTTTTTACCCTCGTCATCTTCAATTTGGAAAATGTCAAGCTCATTTCAACCTTATTCATCTTCAATTTCAATAAGGAACTCGACTAGCAAACATGTAAGATCTTAAACAAAAACCCTAGAATTGACATTTATTTTTCTTTGAGTTTTTGTTCTGAATCGAGTTGATCAGGGATTTTTTTTTCAAAATCTGCTCCTTTCGAGATATTTTTTTCGATTTTTTTTCTTGAAGCCAAATGATTCTATGAGATCTGATTGGTTTTGATCTCAATCAGTGTGACCTTTTAATCTTTTTAAAGTTGATATTTTAAAGATGAGTGTGTAGACATCAAAATTGAAATGGGTCTTCGTCGTTTTTTTCAAATTAATGAAAATCCCTTCAATTAAAATTGGGCCCATAAATTTAAATTGGGGCCATTGGTTGGAACAACCCACATATGGTTTGGATTTGGGCTTTCGCAGATAAAGCCCATGATTCAAATAAAATCAAGTAATCCATATGTTAAGTATTGGGCCCTATACCCAAATAAATGAGTTTGGCCCAATAATTATCCATTAAATCCTTAAAATGGGATTTGGACAAATTTAGCCTTCTAACTAAATCAATTAAACCTCTTTAAGTTGGGGTATAATTGGAAAGCTAAATTACCTTTAAGTCTATAAATACAAGAGTCTCTCTCATTAAGAGCGGATCTGGATCACTTTCTCTCAGAAGACAGAAGCTCTCCCTTTAGAGAAGAAGAAGCTCTCAAGCCCTCCTCCAGAGACAAAAGCAAGGTTCTTCAGAGATCCGGACTCCGACTAAAGAGAAGATCAAGCATAAAGTCCTTCTCCGGAATCCAAGCAACCTTCTCAGCCGATAAAGCGCGAAGCCCGGATAGAAGAAGATCTACAAAAGCCTCTACAGAAGATCAAACACAAAGTAAAGCCACCGTTCAAGCAACCTTCTCAGTCGATAAAGCGCGAAGCACGGAGAGAAGAAAAGCTACATACGTCATCATCACTATTTTTGTACTTGACTGTTAATCAGAGGAAACATTGAGATCTGTATCTACTTTTCATCAAAAATCAATAAAATTATTTGCGATCATATTTCATGAATCTCGAGGTAGATCCGTTGAAATTTATTGTCGACAAATTTCTGGCACGCCCGGTGGGACCATCTCAACCTCTCATCTTTCAGTCAACTGCAAGAACATCACCTAAAGCATCAATGGCATCTCGCAACGTCAACGCTATCGCATCTGTAATTACTGAGAAAGGTAAGAAAACCCTTTCTTCCAATCTTGAATCTGATCAAGTTACTAGTCGCGATCATCATGTGACACGAACAAAGACAAAGACTGGTGGAATCAAGCTAATGGAGCCTCTCCAGCATCACTCCAAGAAACGTGCCACGAAAACGGCACTTACCACGAAAGAATCGTGGGCGGACATGGTAGAAGACGACTCGTCAGATTCTGGATCTGATTCGAAGTCAAGCGAGGGATCATCTAGATCTTTATCGATCACTTCTCCGTCACAAACTCACACATCCATCAGAGCAGTAATGACAGCTGGCGCACTAACGATGGAGGAACAAGTTGCTCAGATGGCAGACACCATCAACAAGTTAACAAAAGCAATGGAAGAAAAAGATATTCAAATAGCAACTCTCGCCAGCCGTTTGGAGCAGAAAGACAAAGAGAATGAGTCGAGTGCTGGACCCTCACGTCCTCCAGGATTCACCCCTGAAGCATACATGGCTCCACACGAAGAGGAACAACGAGCAGACTATTCTGGTTCACGAAAAGCTACTCGAGATCCACCACAAGGCTCTGTTGCTTCGCTTTCCGTTCAACAACTGCAAGCAATGATTACTGACACCATTCGTACTCAGTATGGGGGCATGCCACAATCCTCATTGGTTTACTCCAAACCCTACACTCAACGCATCGAACAAATGCGTCTTCCGGCAGGATATCAACCACCAAAATTCCAACAGTTCGAAGGAAAAGGCAATCCAAAGCAGCATATTGCCCACTTCATCGAAACTTGCAATAACGCCGGTACATTCGGTGACTTCATGGTAAAACAATTCGTTCGCTCCCTCCGCGGCAATGCGTTCGATTGGTACACTGACTTGGAACCCAATTCAATAGATAGTTGGGATCAACTTGAAAGAGTATTTCTCGGCCGCTTCTACAGCACTAGAAGAACAGTAAGTATGGTGGAGCTCGCTGCAGTCAAACAAAGGAAGGATGAACCAGTCATTGAATACATAGAGCGATGGAGAAATCTTTCCCTCAACTGTATGGATCGACTCTCGCAATCTTCTGCTATCGAGATGTGTGTTCAAGGGATGCACTGGCAACTCCTTTACATCTTGAAAGGAATCAAGTCACACACTTTCGAAGAGCTTGCTACTCGAGCCCACGACATGGAGCAGAGTATAGCTGTGCATCAGACTCCACGACCAAGCGAGCCTCGAAGGCAAGAAAAGAAGGATGGCAAGTCCTTCAAAACTAAGGAAGTCTTATCCACCACTACCAGCAAACTTGTCAAAATCACAGGTAAAAGAAGAGAAGATCAGCCACGAGCTGATTCAACACAAGAAAAAGGAAAAGCCTGAAAAACTCTCAAAGAGCTTGAGGCAAAAGAATACCCTTTTCCCGATGCTGATGTCTTGGGCATGTTCGAAGAGCTACTGAAGTTAAAGCTCATCGAACTTCCAATACCCAAACGACCCGAAGAAGCAGGTCGCGACAATGATCCGAGGTATTGTCGTTATCACAGGGTGATTAGTCACCCAATTGAAAAATGTTTCGTCTTCAAGGAGAAAATCATGGATTTGGCACGTCAAGGGAAAATTGAACTTGACTGTGCCGAAAATGTTGCTACTTCCAACATGACATCTGTCACATTTGGATCTTTTGATCCAATATTCTTGACAAGTCAGTATGCTACGCAGATTCCATCTCCTCAGATCACCAAAATATTACCTAAACCATCACAACTCATGTCCGTACATTTTGATGTTGAAAAGGCCCATCCCACGCTGGGGGCAAGGCCACATCAAAGAAAAATCATCACCTTTCCCACTTCACTTCAACAAGGACTACAATCTCATTCGGCTTCAAAATCAAAGTCAGACATCTCAGAGTCTGCTTCAGCTGATGATGAAGGGTGGACAGTTGTCACTCGTCGAAAAAGACGTCCTACATATGTGCCGACTCCTTCTATTTCGAAGCCAAAGGGAAAGAGAAGAAAGTCAAAACCAAGTACATGGTCAAAGAAACGAAAGAGAGCAACAAAGAAGAAGGCTTTCCGAGTTCTGCCCGCAGACCCTGAAGACATCTTTCAACAACCTCCCCGTGTGCCGGTTACTCTTTTAGAATTCTTACCAAGGAAGCTCTTAAAGGAAGTCTGCACGGTTTCATGTCATCAAGTGGAAGCGGAGGTGCTTGAAGATGATATCGATAGTAGATCAGAAGAACATCCTGGATCTTTCTGTGATGAAGACCAGAAACTGGAGAAAGACAATAACACCTCGAAAACAGATGATTCGCAGGTCGACTTAGATTTGTCCAGTAAATTTCAAAAAGTTCAACTTACTTCAAAGCAAAGCTCAACTGAATCAAAGTAAGAAGTTCAACCCAACATAGATCTACCAGAAGATGATCTGTGCATGGCCACAATCACCTTTACTGACGAGGATCTCCAATTGGGGTCTCGACCTCACAATAGGCCGCTTTATGTTACAGGTTATGTGAGGGAAATTAAAATTCAAAGAATCTTCCTGGATTGTGGTTCTGCGGTCAATATCATGCCAATTCGTACTATGAAACAAGTTGGCATCTCATCGGATCAACTTGCTCGCAGTAAGTTGATGATTCAAGGCTTCAACTTGGGAGGTCAAAGAGCGATAGGCATGATAAGAGTCAAGCTCTCTATTGCAGATTTGGAGTCAACAGCGCTTTTCCACGTGATTGATTGTAAAACTTCATATCACTTACTTCTCGGTCGATCATGGTTACATGAAACTGGAGTAGTACCATCCACATTACATCAATGCTTCAAGTATTACCAAGATGGTGTGCAGAAGCGTGTAATAGCTGAAGATCAACCGTTTGACAAGGCAGAAACGTATTTTACAGATGCGAAATTCTATTTTGAAGGGGATGTCATTCAAGAAGCACTTCCAGTTTCGGTACCTCCTTCGAGTAAGCAAAAACCTGACAAAGGAAAGCATACTATGAATGACGCCGATAAGATTTCTCCCGGTCCTCTGCTTCAAAAAGAACGAAGTAAGAAGCAAGAACCAGAAACTCGACAGATGAAAGTGAGTCAATCAATGGTGGACGCGTCATCCACAGTTGTATCGCCAACCCCAATGCTTCGCTACGTGCCACAATCGAGACGGAAGCCGGGACAATCACCTTTCGAAGAGATTTCTTCAAAGACCAAACCTTCTGTCTCTAAAATCGAATTGGAGACGTTGAAAGAAGAGTTAACCTTTCCGGTTACATCTCTCCAAAAATCTTACGTAGTAAGGACACCCATGAAAAGTATTATCCCAGCTACATCAATCACGAACAGCATCGCGAAGGTTGAGTCTGAAAGTTGGTTCGGTCCTAAAACTTTAAAGTTATTCGAAATTCCTAGTTATGGAAAAGGTGAACCCGTACGATTGGGCGAACTACTACCAACTGATCAAATTCATGGTTTGACTGCAACACAAGTCAAACTCGTTCGAGCTGGAGAAAAAGTTTCATTCACACGAGCGGGACTAGGTTATACGTCAGAGGCTCCAATCAAAATTTCTAAGATGAAGACGGCTTCTTCACAACATACTACAGTAGAGGTCATCGATGAGTCTGTAGAAGAAACACCAATTTCACGAATATCGGTCTTTGATCGAATTGGTGGCCACATCTCGACCACGTCGGTATTTGATCGATTGGGTGCTTTAGATGATCGTCATGATGTAAAAATTCATAAATCTCATGCGTCTGCTCTATCTAGACTTGGTCAAAAGGTTGGAGTAAAAATACGAAGAAAATCACGACATCAACCGAAGCAAATGAATAAACATATGGAGCATAAAGATAGTAGTGGCTTGCATAGCGCTATTCCATCTCGCATGAAACGACAAGCAGCTTTAGAAGTCTCGATATCAGATGCATTGGTTGTGAAACGACGCACCATCATCCTCACAAACCAAACGAGCAACAGCAGAACTTCAACTGTTGAAACAGACAATTCCGAAGATGTCGTTTTGGTAAATCATATTACCATTGAGGAATTCCCTGAAGAAGATTCTACGTCGTCAGATGAAGAACTCGAAGATACTCCACCAGTTTTTGAAGAAGGCGGACAAGCCACTGTAGACGACTTGAAAGAAATAAATCTTGGGACAATTGAAGAGCCGCGACCCACGTTCGTCAGCACTCTTCTAAACCAGCATGAAGAATCCGAGTACCTCAAGTTGCTACAAGAATACAGAGATGTATTTGCTTGGACTTACAAAGAAATGCCAGGACTTGACCCGAAGATCGCTGTTCATCAGCTCGCAGTTAAACACGAAGTTCGCCCAATAAAACAGGCACAACGTCGTTTTCGACCAGAGTTGATACCACAGATTGAGACAGAGGTCAACAAGTTGATAGAAGCTAGCTTCATCCGAGAAGTAAAGTATCCAACCTAGATTTCTAACATAGTTCCAGTAAGAAAGAAGAATGGACAAATTCGATTATGTGTCGATTTTCGCGACTTGAATAATGCATGTCCAAAAGACGATTTTCCGCTCCCCAGCACGAGCCTAAACTGTTTGACAATGCTCCTCGGCACAAGCGTAAACTGTTTAGCAATGCTCATTATCGTACGAGTTTAAACTACATGATACTCCTGACCCGCATGAGTTAAAACTGTGAACGGTCCAAAAAAAAAAAAGAATTAAGCTCGCTAGATTGAAAACCCGAGAGGGCGATCTAGGCAAAACTTAGAGCATCCATCTGAACTACGTTATGGTTTGATCCCGTTTTTGGGTACGTAGGCAGCCTGTAAAGTTACTTCAGGTTCAACCACATCAACAAAAAAAAAATATACTCGTATAAGGAAAATGGGGAATTTTATTAATTTCAAATGAAATAAACAATGTTATAATTTCCTAAGTCCTATACAGTAAAAATAAATAAATAAATAAATAAAATAAACTTAATATAAAGAAGTAAGATTCCAAAACTTCTTCTTCAAAGACTCTCTCTCTGCTTCACAAGCAGTTATTTCATCATCATCAATGATTGGAGCATTAGATAGGCGAGTACACTCCGCTTCAACAGTAAGTAGAGCCTCCTCCTCTTCCTGAACTTGAGTACTAAGAGATTCTTTAAAAGCAACGATTTGTTGTCGCATTTCTCTGATCTGAGTCAACTCGTTTTCTAACTCAACTTCTCTTTTAGCCAGTTCAACTTCTTTATCTTTAACTTCAGTCAGTTGCGTACGTAAACCATCCACTGATTGACATTTTAGCTGAGCTTCCTGATCTAAGACAGATAGCTGAAGATCCCTATCATTTGCTGACAAAGATGACAAAGCCTTCTCTCGTCTTGAAAGATACGCTTCTACTCCAGTTATAAGTGATTCAAAGAAGTTAGCAAAAGGCATAGGATCAGTTCTGAAAGCATTCTTGAGAGAAGAGATGATGGCAGGCATATGAAGTGATTGCCATTCTCTTAGGTTGGAAAAGCCAATATTGAGCATCAACTCAACTCTAGATCGAAGGAATTCATCACGAGCTCTATGTAATGCTTGTTGAACGCATAAGTCGATGTCACTATCATGCAAAGAAGCTTGTCGAGTTTGGGTAGAAACAGTAAGCATTCCACGTGACTTCGGAACAATCACAGATGAATCAACCAACTTATTAGAAGTAGGTAAAGCCAATGCGATAGGAGCCATATGTGTAGTTGAAGTTGATGAAATGCCATGGGAATTTTGACGAGGACATGAAGAAACCTCGTCCCCATCACTCTTTGAGGGGTCTTCAGTATCAACCAATTTTGAAAGCCCTCTACTAAGATGACTGGCATTCCAAGCATCTTCCATACCCGAGAAGACAGGGAGGATTGGAAAATCTTCTGAAGCGAACAAATCGGCAATGGAATGTATATTGGTTAATGATTCTGCGAGATCAATTAAATCAACAAAAGATTATACATTTTTTTTTAAAAAAAAACATGAAATTTCTAAGAAAGGAAAAAAGTGTGTAAAATTACCTTTCCTAGGAGACACATCATTCTCAACTTCAGCTTCTTGCCTATCTGGAGTCACACTCGTATCTTTAGACTCAGTCTGAACAACAGGCTTCAAAGAACCCATTGGACTTGATTTATGAACAGCTTGTTCTACATTTACCCCAACAATGTTGGCCTGTTCCATCTGAGTAGTCGCTGGGGTTGGTAATAGTTTTTTGAAACGCAATTTCAATCTAGAATCCGTAATGACATTCTGCGTTTCGTCAATATGTGTATGTTCTATTCTTCTTTTTCGAGAAGGTTTTGGCGTGGCAAGCAAAGTACGACGTGCCTTACGATCTTCAAATCCTTTTCTTTCATCAAAATTAAAGTTCGGAACGGAGACACTATCTTCAAGAAGACGGAAATCAAGGGCATCCAAGTGAGGTAGTACATCTTGAACCCACCAATCCTTATAACTCTTATCAAATTGCAGGTTCATGTCTTGCACTTTTGGAGGAATAAAAAAGTTGACTCGACTTTTGGTCTGAGTCAAAGACAACCATAAACTATATAACTCTATCCCATCTACGGATCTTGTGAAAGGAATCGGAGTTCCGGGGATACGTTGACAAAAGCCTTGTTGACGAGCAAACCTGTGAGGGCTATACATTTCCACCTCACAAACATCACCATATCGAAACATAACAAATCCAGGATGACAGCTTATCATGAAAGCTTGAACTTCAGAAGGATCATCACCATCATCAGTCCGCATCCTTCTATGACCTTTTGGCGACCAAATCTCTTCCGGATACCATTTAAAATCACTAGAATCCATGGTGCTGATCAGATTCCTTGCATCTTTAACACTATCTTCCCAATAAAAGTATGAGTTGGAAACACCAGCTGTGCGAACCAAATACGGAGGTCCAAAGTCAGCATCAATGCTACTAAATACTCCCCGAGGAAAATGAAGTCCAACCCACCCAAACAAGTAATGAAGAGGACAATAACTCGTGGAAGCACCTACAACACTTTGTGTTTTCATACCCCAATAGGTCTAAGTTAGACCCTTGTACAAACAACACAGAAGTGGAGGTACCAAACTGAAGGTAGTACCTCGAGTCATCAATGCTGCTATCTTGAAAGTACCTGGACGAATAACATCATCATTCTCACAAGGGAGAACAAAACGACACAACCACAAGGAGAGGTATGCAGCTGTCATAGCTTCATCTTCAACATTCTGATTTGCAAGAAAACCGAGCCTGATAAATGGATTTTCTCCCTCTTTACGACCCCCCTTAGCCAAAGTAACTCGAGAAGAAAAGGGTCTTTGTAATTTTGTTCTAGGATACTGACGGCCATTACGATTAATGTAGAACGATTTTACCCTTTCTTTATACTCTACTGTCAGACGAGGATTAGAAATTCGTTCAGCTTTAACATACCAGAAATCAAGCCACTCACTGTGACTAACACAATCACTCCCTTTTTCAAGAATCAGTAAAGCATATGCCTTGAACAGATACTGACAGGAAAGAGGAAGTCCTGAAACACCGTTGCAACCCATGAGTTCATTGAGACTGGGTACTACTTCTTCATAATACTCACCGGTGATAGAAAGCCCAGAAATCTTCTGCATTTCCCATAAAGAAATGCCAACTTCCCCACGACCTGTCACAAAAGTATTGGTTTCGGGACACCAAAACTCACACAAAGCCCGGTACATACCATTAGGACGACTGTACTCCTTACTAGCTGCAAATATAGCTTCACCAAGGGAAGCTGTCGACTTTCTGCTTTGTAGTTTATGGCTCACGTCCAAACTCCAGTCCCAAAAACCACTGAGATATCGAATGTCGCCTCGAGGTTCAATATCTAAACCCTATCGAGTGAAACGTTGCATGATTTTCTGTGCCAAAACAGCCTGTGGACAATTACGAGTTCGATCATGATGTGGAGGATGGCATAAAGATGGCTGATGCTCCGTATCAATCTCATCTCTAGGAAGTAGGTCAACCGTTGAAGGATATTCATTCAAAGCTGTCAAATCAAGTGATGTGTCCCTTTCTGTATCATGTGCCTTCAAAGGACCAGTCATCGGTGTGTGCACTGCAAGTTTCAGCTCCATAGATGAAATATTTCCTCCTTTTGAATGACCAGATATCATAACATGGGGAAAACAAAGCCATTTTCCTTTCTGAGAAGGATCTGCATGGTCATCTACCCAACCTTCACGCGGTAAGCTTCGTTTGGAACGATTCTTATTCCTTAAACCTTTGGAAAGGGTGTCCCTAGCCATCTCTGCGAAATTTCAATGAAAAAGAAAAGAATAAACACATTTATTCAAAAAAAAAAAAAGTCTTACTAAGTACTAGTGTCACATTGACTAAAAGTATATAAGAGTATGAATAAAAATCCATCATGTTCAATAGTGCTATAGCGCTAGAGATTAGCCAATTGACGTTTGTCCACTCTTAAGCACTAATGATAAATGACTACTTTAGAGCTTGACCAACTAACTGGCCAAATAGATCGTCGCATGGTTCTTCTACTTGAACAAATCCTGCTTCAAGTAATTTTTCTAGCCAATTGACGTTTGTCAGCCAGTTGACGTTGTCACCTCTTAAGCAGTACTGATGAACAGCTATGCTAGAGATTGGCCAACCGGTTGGACAAATAGCTCGTCGCATGGTTCTTCTATATGAACAAATCTTACTTCAAGTGATTCTTTAACCAATTGACGTTTGTCAACCGATTGACATTGTCCACTCTTAAGCATTATTGATGAACAATTGCTTTAGAGATTAGTCAATTAGTTGGACAAATAGCTCGTCGCATGGTTCTTCTGTATGAACAAATCTTACTTCAAGTGATTCTTTAGCCAATTGACGTTTGTCAACCGATTGACATTGTCCACTCTTAAGCATTATTGATGAACAATTGCTTTAGAGATTAGTCAATTAGTTGGACAAATGGATCGTCGCATGGTTCTTCTGTTTGAACAAATCTTGCTTCAAGTAATTTTTCTAGCCAATTGACGTTTGTTAGCCAGTTAACGTTGTCACCTCCTAAGCACTACTGATGAACAGCTATGCTAGAGATTGGCCAACTAGCTGGACAAATAGATCGTCGCATGGTTCTTCTTTTTGAACAAATCCTGCTTCAAGTAATTTTTCTAGCCAATTGACGTTTGTCAGCCAGTTGACGTTGTCACCTTCTAAGCACTACTGATGAACAGCTATGCTAGAGATTGGCCAACTAGCTGGACAAATGGATCGTCGCATGGTTCTTCGGTTTGAACAAATCCTGCTTCAAGTAATTTTTCTGGCCAGTTGACGTTTGTCAGCCAGTTAACGTTGTCACCTCCTAAGCACTACTGATGAATAGCTATGCTAGAGATTGGCCAACTAGCTGGACAAATGGATCGTCGCATGGTTCTTCGGTTTGAACAAATCCTGCTTCAAGTAATTTTTCTAGCCAATTGACGTTTGTCAGCCAGTTGACGTTGTCACCTCTTAAGCACTACTGATGAACAGCTATGCTAGAGATTGGCCAACCGGCTGGACAAATAGCTCGTCGCATGGTTCTTCTACGGGTACATATCTCATTATGCAATTCTTTTGACAAATCAACAATGTTCGCCCCAAACATGATTAATGTACCATGTTGCAAATCATTGTATACAAGAGCAAAAGGTATTAAAAATTTCAAGTCTGGGATATTACTTTGTTTTGGTAATGACAGAGACTAAAGCTTTAAGTTGCCGAGAAACTCTAAGTGACTGAGAAGCAATAACAAGGATTAAAGCTTTTAGTTGCCGCTCACGTTCCAAAAATCAAGAGAGAACCTGAATAAAAAAAAAAATTCGATGAGGAATTTTGAAAAAAAAAATCTTTGGTTTGTTGCAAGCAAAAATCGATGTGCAAATAGACATCCCTTTTTGGTGTGTTACAAATAAAGGCCGGTCCATTAATAGAACTTCTAAAAAAAAAAAAAAAACCTTCTGTTGAGGGATTTGTAGAGTTCACTCCTCATCTTCTTCAATCGATCACTCGGATAAAAGTGGATGAAAATCATGGATCATCGTAATCGGTAGAAGATGACGTTGTTCAGGCTATTGAAAAAAAGAAGACTTCTTTCTTTCTTAAATTTTTATTCAAGACGAGTTCTTCTCTCTCTGTCCTGGAAGAACAGAAAGGATGAGTTTTATGAGGTGTGGAAGCAAAATCTGAAGAGCTTGAAAAGTGGAACCAAGAGTTTGATTCTAATTAAATGTCTGATAAGACAGACACTTGATTTACATAAATCTGAACCTCAACCAACGCATGGATACGCTGATAGTTCTACAACCTTTAAAAAAAAACAGAGAAAGGACACTGGCTACTTCCAATTCTTTTCAGTAAAAAAAAGCAGAGAAAAGAATACCCCTTTAGTATATCTTGTAAATATCAAGATTCTTTGCTTGAAAAATTCGACAAAATTAAAATTCCTTGAATCCTTACATACAGTGATTATATATATAATCCAAAACGTGCAGACGACTCACTTTTAATGATAAAAAGATTTTTTTTTTATCTTCTCTTTCTGCTTAAAAAAAAAAAAGAAAAAGAGAGAGAGGACCTGTGAAAATGTACAACATGTACATATACATCTGCGTATCAGTGGATGCGATGTGGGCTATGCGTACATGTATGTGTTGCAGTGTGAATACAAGATGCAGAGTCTGTTTTGGTAAATAAAAAAATTTAGAAAAGAAGAAGGAGAAAGAGAAGAAGTACCTGCCAGCATATGTCACTCCAAGGTTATTGCTGAAACGTTGGAGAAGTTCCCAACGTCGGCTGTTGGGAATGACTCTGTTCGAGAATCGAACGGAAAAAAGAAAAAGAAGAGATTGAACGAAGGAGAGAAGCCTTCAACACATAAACAAACCCATCCAGTCTCTGCGATTTATTTATATAAGGTTAGAGTCCAACTCCTCTTTAAACTCGTTGTCGAGTTTGGGTGCAACAAAAACTCTAGTTTTAAAGAAGACGAAGAGGACAGAGGACATACCTGCTGATATTCTTTCCTCAAAATCTGAAACTTGCCGAAGGTAAACCTGTTGCAGCCATTTTGGATCGTTTATAAAGAAAAGATACGTGGAGTTTTGTAACTCTATGTTAGTGTTTGGGTTGAAGTGGAAGAACTAATCAAAGTCGGACTCTTTGATACGTTGGAAAGCAAGGGAAATTTGGGTTCTTCAAGTAAATAATTTTCTAAATTTAAAATCCAATCTTCCGACGTAAACAATGGCGATCTCAACCACAATTCCGTTAAAACAGGGCCTTAAACGAGTTGAACTCTCTTTAAAATAGAGTTTTAAATGAGTTGAATTTACTATCGAAGGTAGATTTGTTTGATCGGGCTGACCATCAACAGCAGCCGCGCATTCTGTTTGTTAGAAGAAGAATCCTTCTTAAAACCGTAGTTGGTGTTTAAGACGGAATGGAAAAGCTTCCGTGGCTGTTAAAAAGAAGAAAAATGCTGAAATGAGTTTCATTAAAACATGGGATGTGCACATAACCATAGATGTGCTTCCTCGCGATACGAGTAAACCCATCAACGGTTATGTATGCATGTCCACGTCATAATTGTGAGAATTACAGTAATTCTGTGTCACCCCAGCACTACTCAAAAAGGAAGATGCTGAAATCAGTTTTATTCGGACTCTTCGTGGGTAAAGACTAGCCTTACCAACTTGTAAGATTCCTTATCTTACTAAGATCGTTGAGTTCGCCTAGCGACAACCAAGTACATGATCTGATCTAATAGGGCCGCAGAAGGCAAAATTCTTCGAATTAAAAAAAAAAGGAAATCGGGCTGATATTCAACCAATTTGAAGCCCATTGCGAGTCAATTCTTTTCAGCCCAGTTGGATATTGAAATAACTCGGTCATAACTCATGTGTAAAGAATTTTATGACTCAACTCGGATTTTTGGACAAACTCAACGCGACATCTTCGTCATGGGTAAACATGAGTTGAATATGACTGTACAGACGTTTTTGACAAATCTTTGGCTTGCTAAGGTTAAAAAAAAAGGTGGGGAAGAATGGGGTTTTGATTCCATACATCTCACATACACAAATCATATATGTAACATTGTAATAGTGTTAATGTGGTTGGATCAAGAAAATGATGAGATGAGGGATTGACCCCATACATCTCAATACACCAAGACTTTATGGGCAAGGGTGTTATGATAGAAGGAAATGAGAAAATGGGGGTTTGATCCCATACATCTCAAAGGTCCTAAGTTGCAAATCAAGAACACAATTTCTGAGTTTGAATATTCGGAGTGTTTATCCCATGCACCTCAGAGACACTACTTTATGAAATTGGATATCGTGAGGTCCATAAATCATCACTTTTATTCCAAACTCATGGGCCGAAAAGAATTCTAATTTCCAAGGCCCATACTTAAATCTACAGCAAATCTTTGAAAGATGCATGCTCACAATGATCTTCAAATTTTGACACTCATAATTTTCAAGTTCAAGTCCTATACAAAGTAAATATAATTAATAGCTACGGAAGTGGACCCAAGTTCTCAATGGAAAAATGGAGGCATCAAATATATCTATATTTGTCAATAGTGGCACCCTCATCAAAAGAATTAAGGATACATTATCGTCCGATATACTTCCGACAAAGCACCCTTGAGGGGGCATTTGTAGACATCAAAATTGAAATGGGTCTTCGTCGTTTTTTTCAAATTAATGAAAATCCCTTCAATTAAAATTGGGCCCATAAATTTAAATTGGGGCCATTGGTTGGAACAACCCACATATGGTTTGGATTTGGGCTTTCGCAGATAAAGCCCATGATTCAAATAAAATCAAGTGATCCATATGTTAAGTATTGGGCCCTATACCCAAATAAATGAGTTTGGCCCAATAATTATCCATTAAATCCTTAAAATGGGATTTGGACAAATTTAGCCTTCTAACTAAATCAATTAAACATCTTTAAGTTGGGGTATAATTGGAAAGCTAAATTACCTTTAAGTCTATACATACAAGAGTCTCTCTCATTGAGAGGGGATCTGGATCACTTTCTCTCAGAAGACAGAAGCTCTCCCTCTAGAGAAGAAAAAGCTCTCAAGCCCTCCTCCAGAGACAAAAGCAAGGTTCTTCAGAGATCCGGACTCTGACTAAAGAGAAGATCAAGCATAAAGCCCTTCTCCGGAATCCAAGCAACCTTCTCAGCCGATAAAGCGCGAAGCCCGGAGAGAAGAAGATCTACAGAAGCCTCTACAGAAGATCAAGCACAAAGCAAAGCCACCGTTCAAGCAACCTTCTCAGCCGATAAAGCGCGAAGCACGGAGAGAAGAAAAGCTACATACGTCATCATCACTATTTTTGTACTTGACTGTTAATCAGAGGAAACATTGAGATCTGTATCTACTTTTCATCAAAAATCAATAAAATTATTTGCGATCATATTTCACGAATCTCGAGGTAGATCCGTTGAAATTTATTGTCGACAGAGTGATCTCTCTATTATTTTTAGGGATTTTGAGACCTAGATTCAGATAATCACTTTAGAACTTTCGCTGATATTTCGATAGAGGTTGTTAGATTTGAAGTGTGCTTTGGTTGCTTTGATTCGTAAAAGAAGAAATCTAGTTTTGCTTGATCTATTTGTGATGTTCTGGTTGATTTTGTTTCTCTCTTAACATTTGCAGTTTTGTTATCAAAATTTTCAATCTGTTAGATTTGCATGTTGATGGACACACTAACATTTTCAAAAAGCTAAACCTGAATTTAAAACCCATGTTTTTTATAAATCTAGTCTCATTACATTCATAAGTCAGGGATTCAATAAGCTATCAAACAGTTTGTAAGGGATTCAAAGTTTAAAGAAGTCCTTAAAATATTTCTATAAATTAACCACAGATGAATATGTTAGTGTTTGGTTTAGAAGAAAGCATTTGTATTTGGTCTCCACTGCTTTGCTAGAAAGTAGGAATTTCTTCTTCATTACATCATCCAAAATAAGTGGGAATTTATTCGAAGATAAATGTTTCTATGAATTATCTAAGAACAAATGCATTAGATAGTTGGGTTGGATACGACTGCTAATTCTCATATAAGTAGAGGATCACTTGATTTTTATCATGCACACTTTGTTTTGGTAGGTAAGCTATATTAAGGGGGCATCACACACAAGAACCTTAGAATCCAAGCTTGGGGCACCACTCCATAAGAGGTTGTTCACAGCTTAGACACACATTTGGTTGTAGAGTATGTATATCCATATTTGTTTTTAAGCACTAAAACATTTGGTTGTTCACATCTTTTTGTACGTGCGGTAAACAATCCCATGTACATCACTCTTAGGTGTATCTTAATAGTATTTACAATGATTATAGAATATGGTCTGATAGGTCAGAAGTATTCATATAGCGTTATTGGCAGGTAAGTAGCTCTTTCTCAACACATCTCTCTCTTAGCTCATACTTTTGTTCTGTCTTTAATCACTACTCATTGATTGATTCATCAAATGTTGGTACTTGGTATTAGGTATCAAAACATTTCGCAAGAATAATTACAAACTTTAAGTTGTTAAGTAATGTTGTTGTAATTTTTATTTTAAATTTATGAGATCTTGATTTATTTTTTATACGTCTCTTGGGTTGATGGAAACCTCTGCATTTATGTTGTAATTGTAAAGTTAGTCCATCTAAGTTTGTCTTACCCCTTTCGAAGTATGATAAAGCTGTATTTCACACTCTCTATCTATTGGGATGCATTTACGGATGCTCTCTGAGGCTAAAGAATCAAGTTTCGCTGGTATAACCATATAGTTTAGTAGTATGACAACAGACTTTTTATCAACTTAATGCCCTCTTGAATTCTGTGTGAACTGTACATGAACTTTTGAAGTCAATATAGAACTATGCATGTATCAGTAAAATTTCCAACTAACTTTTTGTATTATGTTGGGCTTATATTTGAGGGAACTTATTACTTCTGAACTTGCATTGAGGCTCATTTCCATCTTAAGTGAAGATCAATCAATGCCAAACATGGTCACAAAATTTCTAAACAATACACTCTAGAAGTTTGTGATTAAGGTAACAGTGTGGGATAAAATTAGGAATGGGTTCAATGGCTGGTATCTTGGCTTGATTATACTTACAATGTATAAAGAAATCATTTTCAAACATATTTATAGACTTCACTTCTTCCCTACTAGCAGCCTATAGGTACCAAAATGGGTTTCATACAGTTGCTCTATTATATTAGAGCATAGTATGAGAGACTTGTTTTTTTTTTATGAGTGGTCTTCCAGCAAAAGAATCTGACCAAATTAGTCCCATAAAGTTTTGGAAGCAGAACCTGACTTTTTTTTTTGAGTCACTATTGTGTAACATAATAAGAAACCTTACAAATAAACGTGTTATTGGAAGTTCAAGTTTGTTGTATTTTGGGTATTGGATATTCAAATTCTTAAAATTAACTTCTACATTCTAACATTCAATTAGAAATCAATGTACTTGTTGGGGGTAGGAGTTGGCCCTTTATACTTTTCATGCTTGTTGATTGATATCCTATGTTACTTGGATATTATGTGTTTATTTTTATTTTTTTATGGGTAAGCTGGACTTGAATCCACGACCTTGGAGTTTTTTTGCAATGTGTCTAACCAACTGAGCTATGGGTCTACACCTATCTGAGTGTTAAGGGACCAGTATTCATAAATGAAGGAAAAATAAAATCAAGATGTCATATTTCTTTAGAATCTTAATATGAGCATATGGTTTTTAATTGGTAGGTGGATTATAATCCATATGAAGAGAATCTATCTGGGAAATGCTCCTTTTAGTGAACCTACTCTCCAAATCATTTGATCCACATATATGGGTCAATGTGCACTCCAGAATGGAGGTAAGTGTCATTCATATTGTTAAGAATTTTAGGTGGTGTGCTCCTTTCTTGTTTTTGCCCTCAATCGCTTGTGTGACACTAAATCTAGTCAAAGCACCCTGTGCATTTTCAATACAGGAACACTTAAAGAGTTTAAGTTTATTTAGTCCAAATAATTTTTTTATTTTTCTGCATATTACCAGCACTGCTATTGATTTTCTAGCTTCTCTTTTTAACTTTCTCCTAATAACCCTCCATTTTCCCTTGTTTTCTTTTCTTTTATAAATATCATCTCTTATCCTTTCCATCATATTTCACTCTTACATTGATATTGGTTCAATCAGGCTTTGATTATGCCATGTGATCACAAGTACACAACCCCAGATGGACTGGCATCACATATAATGAAGACGATGCTCAAAGACGTGAACTATCTTCACTACAACGACCAATGCTTAGTTGGGTCTGGTGGTAGCTCTATTGGGTTTGTATTCTATTATATACTGAAAATAAAAGAAAGCCATGGACATGAGGTTCCCATAATTCAGAAGACCGGCAATTATTTTACAACTAATTACAGTAAACCCAAATATGGAAATCATTGTTTGGCATTTTTATAAAAAGAAATTGGCATTAAGAAGCCTAGAATGCATTTTTAGTGAATCACAGTAAAGTCCCCTAAAAAGCTTTTTTTCTTTATTCCAAGAAATAAGGGATATACATGAAAAACCCCGAATTTTCAATTCGTATCTCGAGAAAAAATAAATAGTGGAATTTTGAGAAAATCGTGAAAGTGGGACTTAACGATAAAATTTTAGGAGGTTTTTTATCATTTTTAAGAAAATATAACCTTACAATTGGATTCAAAATGATTGAAAAACATATTTTAGTCTGTAAACACGCTCAAATGCGAATCCTAATATAAAAGTCGCAAAATCCTCGATTATCGAATCAGACAAGGCTAAAATAGTGACTTTTTGTTAGAGCAAAATTTTTTAAGATTTGATCAAACCATTGGATTCGTAATGAAAAATTATTGAACATTAACTAGTTATTTGTCATTTTTAAAGCATAGAAAGTCGAATTATCATCAAAAACGAAAATAATGTCAATTTTAGGGGTCATCTCAGGCCAAAAATGTAAAATTTTGTTAGAGATAGAATTTGTAGAAATTGACTACACCATTAGATCCAGAATGAAAAATTAGGCGAAATAGAGTATTCATTCATCACTTTTGGAGTCCGGACGGTCAAGTTATCCTCGATCGAAAGAATAGGTAAAATATCGATTTCGTCCCAAGATATATATAAATAAATTTTTTTAATTTTTTTCACTTTCACCTTCGTTTTAAATGACCCAAAATCAGCCAACCTTTTAAAAAAAAATTTCTCCGATTTTCAACCTCAGATTCATTGCGAATGGCCCGCTTTCGATGATCGACGATCGACGCAAAAGGAAAAAAGGTCCGCAGCCTCGACATCTACAAAATCCACCCAAGATCTCTTCATTTCATCTTCTCTTTCACCCCATATCATTAAAAATCAGTCGTATATATATACGGGGATTTCAAAACTTCGACCTCGGATTTCGCCTATTTCGGGGTCAAACTGTCTTCCGTCATAGAAGGAAAAAAGGACGACGGCATCGAGATCTTCAAAACGACCGGGTCATATTCAAAAATCAATCACTTTGAAATTCGATCTATCTTGATTTTCGCGTCGATCACTTCGATTTTCAGCACACACTTCAATCCTTCCGCACAGAGATTGTAAGGAACTTTCAATTTCTATTAGTAATCGTAGATTGTAAAAATTGCATTTAGGATTTTATTAAAATTTTATGATGAGTTTTTAAAACTATAGAATTCAATTGGGTATTTCAAATTCACGTCAGAACTTTCATATTTGATATGTTTAATTTTATTTTATGATAAATTATATGTGGGTAGGATATTTCAACGAGTTATTTCTTTCAATTGGGTCCTGTGCACCGTTCGGACCCCGTTTTGATCTAAGTTTTGTATTTTTTCAATGTTATTGGTAAAAATGAATTTCATTATTGAAAAAATAATTTAATATTCAATTAACTTATATTGAGTTGATGAATATCAGAAAGTGGATATTTTGTTTGAGAGATTGAAAATTGTAAAATTCGAAAAAAAGCAAAAAGGGTATGAAAACAGTAAAATGTCATAATCACACCCAAGGGGTGATGTCTGCATTTTACATTGTTATGTTGTGTGTAGATTGATGAACAGGTATCCAGGGATAATATTACTGGTTGCATGTTTATTTACTTTTTGTTAGCACGAGGCGCTATTTACTTTTTTATTATGTTGTTTATTTTAGGCCGGGTGGCCACAGTTGCATGGTAAGAAACTAGATATCCATTCTCAACCTTGTATTGTTAATTTCTATTTTATTTTTAAATGAAAATAATATATATATATATATATATTATATATATATATATGTAGTTACTTTGTGAGCTGTTAAAGACTCTGTGAATGCCTAAAGGGAGTGTGTCATATCATCCGGAGTGGTGTACTATCCTGGGATGTACGGTAGGGACCACCAAGCTCATACGTGGTATGGGACACGTATGAGAGTGAAGTCACAATTTGAATCCAGGTTATTTCTCTCTATCTTTACTAGTGAACTTGTAATGTAAAGGTGGTCGTATACGAATAGTTTGTATATTTGGAAATGACATGCATGCCTGATAGGCATAGACGAAGATGATTAGTCAGTGATCACTAACAATCTATAGTAGTCGAACGTTCTGACACATCGAAAAGAAACCAATTTCTTATAGTCATCTCAAACAGTCAGCCTGAACCGGATAAATGGTCCCACAAGTGTGGTAAACAGCGACCAATCACAAAATCAAGAACTAATACCTTAGTATGAAACATCATGTCCTGATTAGGAACGATCCAGTCGTAAATCCCAACTTTCTAATTCTACTACTTCACCATTGTGTATTATGTATCTATTGCCTTATTTTGATATGTAAAATGAAATGCATGTTTAATGTTTCCATTTAGTCAATTAGATTTGTATAAAAAGAAAAATATTTCCATTTGGTTAATTAACTTTGTATAAAAATAGAATGTTATAGTAGGTACTGTTGATTGATGTAATATGAGTTTTAAAATATTTAGTTGCTCATCCCTGATTATATGTACCAGTTAATCGTAGTTTCTTCTATAAAATTTTACATATTTTAAAATAATTTAATATGTTTATTCGTTCATGTTAGGAAAGGTTACTGACAAAAATTGTTGGCTTCCCTACTAGGTAATAATTGTTACTCACCCTTTCTTTCTCCATTTTTTTAATTTCAAATTCAGAGCTTGGTTAAGCAGGTATAAAGTTTGAGTGAGGATCATCTGGTGGGTCAGATAGACAACTAGAGTTCGTCACCTAGTGAGTACTGGGGTTATTACCCCTAGTAGTGTCAATTAGACCAAAAGAATAAAAAATTTGATCTGAACGTTATGACTTTTGTTAGAGTTAGGAATTTATGTATAATCATGTATATAAATTTCTTCTTTCGTACTCTGATCTATCGTACATTATTAGATATATATAGGTTTCCGCTAGTATTATATTTTAAATGTATATATGCAGGAATGTGTGTTGTTTATCAGGTGCAGATTGAACGCCTTGGAATGTTAACATAAACAGAAGAGACCATGCCGAAATTTCGAGGTGTCACCTAGTACCTCGAGATCTAACATGGGGATTTGTGTTAGCGTTTGGCAGGGCACCACAATACAAGAGTGACTTATTGATGCTCCAATGATGTTTCGTCTTCTTCATATGTCAGAATTTTGAAGTCTTTTCCTAATTATATGCATTTTACACAAATTTTATTCTTACCTAAGAACCTTAAAAAATATAGTCCATAAAGATCACTTTTCTCAACATCTGCATTGGTCGAACCTCAAATTACATAGTCTCAGGGGTGTCAACACCAAGGATTCCTCAATACCCTTTGTTTGAACCATGTTGATGTGATCAACCAAAATGTGTAGTGTTTTCACCATTTATACCGTGGTATTCTAAATCAAAAAGGTTCTAGGTATGGGTTCACGACAATCGGTAGATCAGAAGGGTTCTTGGTTCTGGCGGTTGTTTCTCTGGGAGATCAAAATCACTGAGATTACAAGCCCACCCAAGGTAAGTTTATATTTTTGAAAAGTTCATGAGTAATCTAGGGCCATTGTTAAGGAAATATTCAACTAGTATGACTCAGGTTACTGAATGTCTATGATTTTTTCGTTTGTATGTTCAATTATGGGGAAAAGTTAATTTTTCTTAGAAAAAAGATGCATGGGGTTCATTTTGGTTTGTTACCCGCACCTCACACTTGTGCTTGTTAGCCATTTTACTGATAGATGAACACCATGAAAGGAATACCTGGGCAATGAATAGAAGCATCACTTCATTGGATAAAATATAGGCTCATTTTCTATGTAAATATGATGTCCCAACCGACAAAAACATGAGACAATATTGTTCATTCTTCGAGAATTTAGGAGTGTAGCACTGAGGAGCTTAGATAACCCCTCTACCCAAAATCAGCTTTTGATTCATCTCCATTTATGGTAAGTGAGACTCTTTTTTTTTTCTTTTTCTTTTTTTTCGTCAGGTACCATATGTACTACTATCTTTGGTGAGGGCATAAGGGATAAAGGCATTGGATTGGGCTAAGGAGATCGTTTCATTGATTCCATCAACAGCTGTGACTGAGGTGGAGCGATCAAGATTTCTGCAACCCTTATCTAAGGCGGCAATAGGGGGTGATATTTCTATTTTAACAGTTCTAGTTGAGGAGCTATCAGATGATTGCCATCGCAATATAGGAGTTCCAGAGATTGTTCAAGGAGCTTTGAGGCCACATGAATTGAATTTTGTACCTATAACTCATTGTAACCTTTTTTTTGTATAAATTAATGTGATAGAGAACCTCAATGTTTTCTGTTTGGGTCTATTTTGACCACGGGTAATAGGTGTGTAGAAAAAAAATTAAAAATTAATTTTTTTTTTTTAAATTTAGATATTAGTTTATGACCACTTTAGATATCAGTTTGTAACGGATGCCTTAAGTCTTAAGACTTAGGACATCACTCTTATAAACATCGGATTTTAAATCAATGTCTCAGATAATTTTTTTTTGTTATATAAATGCAAATTTGGAACGGTTTTTAGTCGTTCTAAATCCTAAGATCTAGAATGACTTCTAACCGTTTAAATTCATTAATGACGGCTCAATTAGAGATCGTCTGTAAACTGTTTCATACTGGCTTACGAACGATTTATAACCGTTCCTAATTGCGATATTTGTTGTAATGCAAAAAAATGAGTTTCTAATTTCACATTTGATCAATCTATTGGTAACCATCTTAGGATGGAAGAGGTAAGGTGCTTAACACATTTTTTGTCCCTCAATCGAAACTCATTAACTTAATTCTCTAGGTAGATCAAAATCCCTTATCCTTTGGATATATAAATCATTATAAATCAAGAAAAAATAAATTTCAAAACTATTTTTATAGTGCCCATTCACACCTTAATTGAATGGTGGCGACTCCTAAACATATGTAGATTATTTCAAACCCCCAAAGGTTTCGAACCCTACGTATCTATAGGTAATTTATCGTTTTCGAAAATATTTTATTTTACCAAAATGGTATAAACAATAATTTTCAGAATTTTAGTACAGAAAGTACATTTTTTCATAAATAAGTTCAGTGTCAATGAAATCCTTTTGACACTATACAAAATAAATTTTAATCTCATGTCAAAGGGATCATGTTGACATTGAATATTTTTATTTAAAAAAAAAATTCAGTGACAACGGGATCCTTTTGATATTGTAAAAAAATAAATTCTGATCTCATGTCAAAAGGATCATATTGACGTTGATTCTTTTTTGTTTTAGGTTCTTTGTCAATGAGATCCTTTTGATACTATTCAAAAATATCACTTATATTTCTTTGTGTTAGCCAATTCATTAAGAATCACTAACCTGCAACTCTACCATTTCAGAATTGCAAGTTAATTTATATAGCAAATCTAGTACCAGTAGGATTGAAGAGCATAAATGGAGCAATTACAACCCATGGTAGAGCTTCCAACGATGAAAACACTGGATTCACATTCGTGAACTGCACCATAGGAGGAATAGGCCAGGTATGGCTAGGTCAGGAATGTCGGCCATTTTCTTGAGCTGTTTTTGCCTACATATCCATGTCGGAGATCATCTCACCTGAAGGATGGAATGACTTCAATGATACAACTCGAGGTCAGTAAGGATTCAAATTTTATCATTCTTTAATTGCTTAGGCATCATTTAGTGCCATGGTTTCAAATCTTATCTGAAATGGAGATGACTCACCTAAGTCATCTCAGTATCATTCACTAACGAGACAGATTTGCAAAGCGTCTTGGGCTTCATACCATCTCACAAGACAAACAAGATGACTCATACAATATTTTGAAAATCTCAATCTTGTGATTAATGATCTTATAATCTACCTTATTTTATAATAAAAAAATGTAAATATTTATTTGTAAATATATTTTAATAAATAACTCCACTACGTGAAAATTTGATGGGCCAAGGCCCACGAATTTTAAAAACTGAATTTTATGTTCCATGTCTGTTGAAATTTTGATGTTCCCCAGATTTGATGGGAGTCGTCGAATTTCTCCTATTCTCCATTAATTTGATAGTTTCGGCCCGTTGAAAAAAAATTGACAATGAAAAATTTAACGCCTTAGTCCATCAATAAATATGGGGTTTTACATGTTGTGGTTAAACGGTTTATCTTGTCCAAGACAAGATGATTCATTCAAGATAACTCGGTTTTGTCCATGAATGAGACGATTGTCAAACTGAGATTTGAAAACATGTTTAGTGCAGCCTTACTTTCAAGTGCTTCTATAGAGTCAATTCTATATGGAGCAATCACAATTGCTACATAGATTGTTTGGTGATAGTGTGAAATGAACTAAGGGTGGCCTTATTTGTGAAACAAGACTACCTTCTATGGAGATTACATGTGCAGTGGTAGAGGAGCAAATATGGCTATGAGGGTGCCTTGTGCTCAAATACTAAATAACACCCAAGCTTCTCCTTTCCTGAATTTATCTTTCATTGATGGAGATCAATGGTTGCAACCCTTTTAATTGAGGGACTTTTTCTCTTTCTTTCCATTTTCTTGTTTCTTCTTACCAAGTGTCCCTCTAAATGTGTTTTTGGGTTTTTATTATTTGTCTGACAATAAGCAATAGTCTCAAGTAGATCATGTATCCATTAATTGCGATTGATTATCGTAACCATATGATAAAGTGTATTATTTAAACACTAAAAGGACAATTCATGCAGAAAGTAAAGGTACTAAGACATTGATTTCGACAATAATTTCACTTTATACATCGTCATCTAATTAGCAAGCAAAACAAAAAATACTTTAATCAATCAGACTTATATTTCTCTAGGGAAATATTAGAAGGAATTTCTTTTCGAATATGAATTCCTCGGGAAATTAGTCATGGAAGTGGGAAAATCATTTCTTGGGAGGTGAGATAGAAAAACATTTTCCCCGCAAACGGTGAACAATTCATTAGGGCGTATTATGTTTGTGTCTTGTGCTCTGCTTGTGGAATTATATTAGGGGAATGGATTGTACACCAAGAAAATTGCTTCGTGTAATCTTTTTCACCTTCCGTAACTTTTTTTTCATAGGAGCAATTCCGTCTCATGTACGGACTATAAATTTGTAGCCAACTCACTCTAGGATTTCTACGAGGGAAATTTTCATCTTTAGTGAGAAAGTCAGATTGTATAACATTGGTTTTCGTGGAAATAGTGGATCTCATCTTCGCCTATGGACCAAAGTAATCTTGCCAAACCTCATAAATTATGTGTTCTGGTGTTATGTTTTTTTTTTTTGGTATGCATTTTTTTATTGTTATCGCTGGTTCTTGTGCCCGGATTTTCTACAAGACGAGAAAATGAACTTCGTGACAATTTCGCAATTATACACCTACTGGGAATTGTTTTATTTCCATGTGCAATCATATAAATCCCAAGTGATTATGTGCTTGAGGTATGTAAGTAAAGACCATTGAAAACAATCACATGTGGTGTTGAATAATGAGGAAACACGTGAAGTTTGTGTCTGCATGCTTCGAACATACATATGAGCACATGACCCGTTTTATTAGCTACCTCAATCATAGAAAACAGGCAAACTTTCTTACCGAACTCTAAAGGTGTTTCCTTTCTAAATACCCCCAACTTTTTGTGTGGTAACTCAACGATCTAAGTTTACCAGTCTAGTTACTAAACCTTTTTCAATTAAATGCCACATTGAGAAAAGATATTATACCCAAAATAATCCTTCAACACACCTTCACTCATAAAATCTGTGTGTTCCCAACAATGAGATTGGGACAAGTAGATTGTTCCCTACTAAAAATGATTATTGAAAAGGTTGAAGGCAAGCGTCCCTACATGTCTCAAGGCAATGGTGGGACATATCGTCATCTAGAAAGGGAGTAGTTGTTTAGGTGAAAAATGTTCGGGGCGGATTTACATTGGGGGCTGTGGAGGCACTTGCCCCCACAAGAATTTTCAAAGTCTATGGATTACTGAGCTATAGCAACAGATTTTAGCAGTGGATTAAAAAAAATCTGCCACTGCTACCCCCCAAAAAAAAAAAAATCCACTCTTAGTTGCCCCCACAAATTTTCTTTCACTCTTAGTTGTCCCCACAAAAATTTTTATACTCTTGGTTGCTCCCATATGGGCAAAATCCTGACTCCGCCCCTGAAAATGTTATTAAATACTAACAAAGCATGCGTCACCTCGAAATCCCAAATGAGTTTAATTGGATCCAGGGAAGGAAAGTGCAATACCTTGGCTTGAGACATATGATAATACTTAAATTTTGCTTATTTTCACATAATTATCTTAGCATTATCATTTTTTTTATCAGTAAGTTTGGGCTATAATAGTGACCCCCATCCTATTGCTTTAAAAGGGTTGAAATATTTGGTACATCCCAGAAATATCCTTCAAACCAATCAACAATAAATCAAGAGGGATATTTGAGGATTCAAGAGAAATACATAAACCATTACACAACACTCCTTCCTTTCCAAGAAAATCTGCCACATCATTTATTTTAAAAAAAAAAAAAAAATCATTTTCCTATGAACATTTTCTTAAAGAATTCATATTCCCTTGAAAATGAATTCCCTACAATCACATGGACATAAAATGTTGGGTATTTTAGAATCTCCCCCTGTAAAATTGGTGATATTAGGTTAACCCCCTTGAAAAATGCAAGATTCCCCTTTGACCACAAGTCAACATTTCTTTTCTTGATGATTTAACGGTGAAATTATGATTTTTTTACAAAATACTCTTTAAATATTTAAATTACTAGATCAAAATTTCACTATTAAATCATCAAGAATAAGCAATCTTGACTAACTATTAAGGGAAGTAAACCTAGTATTGCATTTTACAAGGGAGTAAACCAAATATCATTAATTTTACAGGGAATTAATGTTTTTAAAATACCCTAAAATGTTTGGTAAAGAAAACAAATCTACTAAATGGGTAATAACCCAAAACATACGAATTGAAAAATTATGCACATCAAGGAAGAGAAAGACATAAGACAAGTGATATATGATTTTAAAGGATTGATAGGCTAATTGATGCATGGTTAATCATCACCATTAACTTAAGTAATATTACATTTAAAAGAAATAGGCATAATGACAAACTGTCCAATGGATGGAGGACCAAGATTAGCATTCAACGATTGGATTGTTGGAGAATATCGATCGATGAAATAATGAATGATAATTGACTACAAAACAATCAATGAAGTGGTGAATGTTGTGGAAAAAAATTCTACAAATTATTCATTTAATTCCTTCATTACATACATTATTGGAATTGAAAAGCAATAAAAAAAATGATGGTGATGGAAAAAACCTCAAGACTAAGACCCAAATAAGGAAACAAGAATAAGGCCAACACAACCTACACGTTTAAAGTGCAAGTTAGGTGCCAAAAATTGCCCTTACATCTCTAATAAATTACAATTGTACCCATCACAACAAAAAAGGAAAATTTTAGTTATTTGGTATCAATTTGATTTTGAAATGTGGGCCCTGCTTGATACACAAATGTTTTGCAATGAAAAATTTGTTATTACATGGTAACTACCAAGGAATCTCTAGCAAAAAAAAAAATTCATTTTTTTTTTATTGATATATTTTATGCAAACTTTTGCAGTGATTCCTCGGTAAAATAAAACATGAAAACAATTTTAAGGTAAACGAAAACATCAAAAAATTATTCAAATTACAAAAATACCCTACATTAACATACATATGAATTTACAAAAATATCCTTATATTTTAATATTGTAACATGGATATTCAAATTTTAAAAATACTTATCATTAACGAAATCATTAAAATTACAAAATACCTTCCACACTTGGCACAATAACATGCATATGAATTTACAAAATACTCTCATGAAAAAGGATATTTTTGTAATAAAATTAATTATGGGTATTTTTGTAACTTTCATATGCAAATAAATATATTTTTGAAATCATATGTATGCTATTGTACCGAGTATTGTGGGTTATTTTTATAATTTTAAAATTCCTTTGATAAGAGGTAATTCTATAATTTTGAAATAGAATTTAATTCATTTTGATGAGGGTATATGTGTGTGTGTGTGTGTGTAGTGCTCCATAGACAGTCTTAGGGGGGACAACATTGGGAGAAAAAAAAATTCCTATATGGCTTAAAAGTTTCGGATTGGGATGAATTTATGTGAGGGTGATCTCTATGGTAAAGAGATCATCCTCACAAAAAATCAACCCAATCTAAAACTTCTAACCCCATCAAAAGTAATTTATAAATTAATGATAAAATCGATGGTCCACAATTCTTCAACTTTGTAAATCACTTTTAATGGGGTTAGATGTTTTAAGCCATATAAGACAAATTTTGTCTCCCAACGTTTTCCCCCTAAGATTGTCTGCCAAACGCGAGAGAGAAAGAGAGAGGGGGTTCAACAGCCAAAGTTTTGTCTTATCTGGACTAAAAGTTTCAGAATGGGCTGATTTTTTGTGAGGATGATCTCCTCTCCATAGAGATCATTCTTACAAAACATCAGCCCCTTCCAAAACTTCTATCCCCATCAAAAGTTATTTATAAACTAAAAATAAAAATTGCGGTCCACAATTCTTCAATTTATAAAATGGGGTTAGAAGTTCCTGAATTGGCTGATTTTTTGTGAGGATCATCTCATCACCATAGAGATCATCCTCACAAAAAATCAGCCCATTACTAAACTTTTAGCCCATATAGGACAAAACACTTTAGCTAGGACTTTAGCAATCGAACGCTACCCTGTATATATTGTTGTGATAAGTGCAAGGAGTATTTTAGTAATTTGATTAATTTCTTTGATAAGGAGTATTTTAGTAATTTTGATATGCATAGGTTGGGATTGAATAATTTTGCAAATGATTTGTGTTACTTTTGCACCGCAAATCATTTACTGAAATTTCTTTAAGAATTTATCACATTCAACCATTTTTTTTTTTTTTTTTTGCAATGCTAATCATTGGCATTATGTAACCAAGCATTATAAAATTTCAAAAAATTATTTTCATTTGCAAATGATTTGCAAGTATGGCCGCAGAGGTAACTATTTTGAAAGAAGCTTAAACATTAACTAATCGAACCTAACTCTATATATAGCCAATGTGTTTTGTCCTATATAGGATAGAAATTTCGGAATGAGATGATTTTTTTGTGAGGATGATCTATATGGTGAGTGATTAGGGCATAGAAAGTTGATTCTATTTATAGAGAATTTAAGGTTGAAAAATGCATAAAACCACCTAAATAGACAAAATATGATGATAGTACATAATTATTACTACTTTTGAATAAATTGTGTATTTTCGGATTAATTATGGTTATTTACGTATATAGGTCAAAATCACCAAAGCCAAAAGGATAAATCATGACAAATGAAGAGGTGCACTGCAATCTAAGACCCAAGAAAAAGTTGTAGACCAAAATTCAGGTCTATTGGGCCCACAAGCATCATGGCACCATGAACCCCTTGGGTGGTGCAGTAATGTCAGCATGATTTTCCTCGAGATTCATACATCACTAAGGCAGTGTGATTTATATCAAAACAAATTAGGTTTTTTAGTTTTTGTAAAACATAGAAGTAATTTGAATTCTAGATAAACCCTAATCTGATCTCTATAAATAAGAGACCAGGCTAGAACCAAATCTCATATCATCTCCTTTGAGATCATCTTCGAATTCGCTCTCTTTTCTCAATTTATAATTTTTAGGTTACTTTGTGTGGAAAGCTTTGTAAACAGAAAGAGTACTCTGCTAGATTGAATTCAAGATTAATAAAAAGATATTTTTTCTCTTCCCTAATTTCCTATTCTTTTATTTCTATTTTTTTTTTTTTATTATGATTGATATGATTTGTGATTAAACCTCTGATAGAAAGGTCGATGAAGCCCAAATAAAATCATATTAGATAGTCATTTATTTCGATTGTGTGTGAATGTTTCATTATGATGTCAGTTTCTTAAGTAGTAATCATTGAATATAGTAAGTAGTCTCATGATTTTGATAGTTTAATCTTAGATAAGTTCAAGATAAACTATGCTTAGTTAGAGATTTGATATTTTACCTTGGATTTTGTCTTATTAAATATTATCATAAATTTTTGGGATTGATATTTGGATTAACAGATTTCATCTTTCAATCCAATGACATTAACTTTGTTAATTTGATTGAAATAATAAGAAATAAATAAATTGATAAGCTGACTTGTTTAAATGGATTTGACTGATCTAGTTTTTACATTGTGAATAACGTTCCTATTTATTTTAGATTAGTTTAATTTAGTTTTCTTAGATAATTTGAACCTGATTGATTGTTTTAAGTCAAAATAAATTGTTAGGTCAACGTTGTCTCTGTGGATCGATCCTTATTTGCCAAGGTTTTATATATTTTTGTTGTGCTATTTTTATTAATAATTTACACCAAACAAATTCACCACAGAGCCTATATTACCTTGGACAGCGCGATGAAACCTCAAGATACGTGAACATTCTTCTTCATAGAAAATTTCTTCATTGATTCTAAAATCAAATGAAATCATTAATTTGCAATATGTTAATGTCATATTTGTCTATTATTTTCAGGACGAAAAATTAACATGAAATGTTAATTGCAGTTTTATTTGGTCACCCAGATCAAATTCTTCAACCAAGAAGCAAAATCATTTTTTTCTTTTCTCTTCTTTTTCTTTTCAAGGTCAGAATTATAGTAGGATTTTAATTTAGTTTTAAATAATTTTTTTATTTATCTGAGAAGGCTCGAAGTATAATAGTTTTAAGGAAGGACGATAGTGGGACATAAGTGTTTTGACCCATCGAGTTCGTACACTTAGATTGGTGTCGATAGTCCGAGTCAACTTAACTAGTACATCCCTTGTCTAAAATGGCAAGTAAAACTCGTTCCCCCCACAAAACTACTGCTAGTGGGTTTCTACACTGCTTTTATTTGATTATTCCTGCACACTTGAATTTGTACTTAGTAGAAAGGGCATCCTTACGAGGATGGCACCATAAGATAAGAATCGGATTTCATCACCAATCACTTATCTTGTTAGGTTAATTGAATCCACATAACAATCCTAAATAATTTAAAATTGGATAGACTTGACTTCAAGTCATATCGAGCTCAATAGGCAAAGTTAGTTTAAGTTGCACCAATTGCACTTCTTAATTAAGGTCAGTACCTAATGTAAACACCCCATTTTTGCACTTGCCTGATTAATCAACTCGTTAACCCTGATTTCAACAGTTCCCAATGATGGATGATCATTCTAATGCTTTATTTTGTTACCAGATATGTTTCAGAAATCCAGATGAGGTATCTCGAACTAACAAACTGTAGAAACCGCACTACGATAGGAAAATATAATCTCAAAAGCTTAGAAATCATAATTTTTCAAACAAAAAGAAGCCTCACGATAAAAATCACTAAAAAATGAATAAATTACTAAAATACTCTTAACCTTAAAATAGCCCTAGATCCTACGTTACGCTTAGGAAAATCCATTCAAACACATAAAACAACAAATCAAAACCAAATAAATCATTTCGCCAATTTTCATAAGAATTCAATAAAATTACGAAAATACCCCGCATAAAGTTCACAACCATTCCACACAAAAAATTTCATAAATGACACAAACCAATATTTGCATTGAATTCCTTACCAAAAATCGATTCTAACACATCCTAGAACATCAAAAACTAACTTGAAACACAAAAAGTCCTCTCCGATGGCAAAACGATAATTTTACAATTTTTATAATTAAAATTTTTGAAATTAATAAATAAAATATTAAATAATTAAAGTGAAATATTAATAAAATTAATTTAAAATTTTGAACCAAAAAAATCGATCAATCATGCTCTCAGGCAAAATTGTTGATGGTTGCCAAGATATTTATTCAAGGACCCTTCCATTTTGGGGTCCAAAGAATTAAAGATATAATAGAGGGGGGTTCTTCAAAAAATTAAAGTCAATCAAGTAAGACTAAAGTCAAGATATTAAAGTCAATCAAGTAAGACTAAAGTCAAAATCTTAAAGTCAATCAAATAAGACCAAAAGTCAAAATCCTAATAGAGTTCTAATTAAATAATAATTCTATTTAATAATCCTAATTAAATAATAACTCTATTTAATAGAATTCTAACTAAAATATAACTCTACCTAAAACAATTCTAATTAAAATATAACTCTAACTAAAAGAATTATAATTAAATATTAATTCTATCTAAACAAACACTTAAAGAATCTATAAATAGGGGTCCTCACAACCTATTTTCGTATCAAAAAATAAATCCTAGAAAAAGTATGTCAAAAAACTTCCCTAACCTCCCATAAACCCTAATTTTGAAGTCCCAACTCCTTACCTAACTTCCCTACCCCAACTTTAACTCAAAAAACACCCAAAAAGCCTTCTAAAATACCTTAGAATCCATAAAAAAAAAAAAAAAAACTTACAAATTCAATAAGAAGATACCTCAACTAGGAGATCAAAAATCAGATCTGAAAATAGAACGAAGCAAGGAATTATGTACAAGGAGTTGTTCTATCAGATCTGAGGGAACAAAATCGTTGCGTTCGGAAAAGGTAATCATTTTTATTTTTTTTATTATTATTTAGGTCTTATTAGCAATATAATTTTATTTGGGAATTAGTAGAGACCGGCGTTTACCGGGCAGGGTTGGTGCTTAACACCTTCCAACCCCGTAACTTGATCCCCGAACTTAATTTGTTTTGGTAGATTAGTTGTTTTATCTTTTTAGAGTCAATGTTCGGTTCCTAGACCGTAATAACTAGGTGGCGACTCCCAAACCTCAAAGGTCAAAAGCGAATCCGTGCACCCCGTGGATCGAGGACGCTTTCACCTAAGTAAAATCCTGACCCGTTGTACCCCGTTGTACGAAGGGAATAGATTATATTTATTCTAAAAAAGAAGGTGATTTATGAGTGTCCTTGCTTAGCATTATGCGCCACCTCTTATCTAGGAATTGAACTGGTTAACTTTGATTTCAGATAACTGGGTTGAAGACTTAGACTATCATTTTAAAACAATTAGGAGTTGTCTAAAGTTAGGCACCCTACTTAGGTTTAGTCTTTTTTTGTGATTTTTAGATTTCCTATGTGTGTGCATATTTGATAAGTAATAGTAGAGATAGAAACTATATTTTAGGGAGATCAAATAGAATTTATGTCATCATGGAGTTTAGAAGAAAATCATGGATCTCGTGCATCTTGTGTAATAATTATGGTCATTTTTTTAGTATTGTCTAAGTCTGTCCATGCTTCTTGTTACGCAGACCAATATGTGTCATTCTCAAAATTCTTATTGGATACGGACACCTAGTTTATTCGATCAACCATATCATATAGATAATTGATTTTCATCAGATGTCATACCTATACAGAATGAGTTTACTTAGAGTAGTCACTTTGGTAACCATGAGAATTTATATATGTATGCTCGATGATGAATAAAATTATAATTCCCCAACAATTCTACGATTCTCAATAATTATTCAAATATAGAGTTGTAGAGTCAGACTTAGCATCAAATCACTCATATTTGCCCTTTCTTCCATCTTCGTCATTAGAGTCTTTGATGACTGAGTTGTCAAATCAACAACAATAGCTCATCTAACAACAACAACAACAGGACATTGGTCAAGCCTTTGTCAAAATGGAGACTCAATTAAGTCATTTAACATTATCTTCAGAAGAAGGAAAATTTGATTAATTCAAAAATAAGAATATTTCAATTCTAGAAAATTCACCATTCTCTAAAAATACCCTTAGTGGCCAGAACCACTTGTGTAAGGAATTTGATGATTGTCTATCAATGACTGATTACCATTTATCAATTGAAATTCAAACACAAATCGATGAGGTTACAGATCTAATCATAGCAATGATGGAAGTCCAACCAAGTTAGTTAACATTGCCCTTGAAAAAAAAAAAGAATGATCGATTTTCAAATGAGATAGCTTCCAAGAGTCAAGCTGTGTTTCAAAGAAGAATGTTGTCGAAAAGGAATTGAGGAACTACTTTGATTTGTTAGTCACACCAATTCCTAAAATTCTAACCACTACCAAGTATGAAACCTTTTTGGAGGTCAGTAAAACAGCTCAAACTTTGTATCTATCCAACAAATAGTTTTACAAGATTATAAAGACCTTGGTTGTCTTACAGTTTTCATTTTCTTCGAGAACACGATAGTTAAAAATTATCTAAAAAATATTATGATTGAAGACATACGTAGGATATTGATCATTTCGCAAAATAATGTTCATGTTATCATAACAATACAAATATGTTTGATTAACATCTGGGGTAGAAAATCAATTGAAGTATTCATCAAATTAGATGTTAGGAAAATTCCCAGGAATCAAACTTTTTAATAGGTTTGGCTGAAGATGTTAAACTTAGCGCTTCTGATAAGCAACCTAGTCTTCTTTTTTTTAAGGTAAGTAGTGTACTTAAGATTTCTTTGTTTTCTTGTAATTATAGGCTTCCACGTAAGACCTTAGTTTATCTTTTTTTCTCTCAATTTGAACTCACCAAAAATGGGTACAAAGGTTGAAAATTTTAAGAATTTTTCTTTAAAAATTATCTTAGCAAATTTATTTTCTTAGAATTTCCAAGGGAAAAAATTTATTTTCTTGGAAAAATGTCTACTTAAAAATCCTCAAACCCTAATCTCTTTCTTTTTTTCCCAACTCAGCTCTCAACCAAACTAATCAACCAGCACTAGTAGGATCTACAGACTGGTTAGCATTTGTTGATTGAGCAGCAGAGGCAGATGGTGGCTTATATTAAGGAGAAGACTAGTTAGGTGCTTGAGATGCTCAAAGTTCAGATTGAGATTAAGATGTCTTTCTTTCTTAATTAGGATGTCATTTTAGTTAAATTACTTTTTCTATTCTTAGGTAGGATTTCTTTTATGTAAAATTTTTTTAGAAATTATCATTGTTATAAATTTCACTCTTTTCAAATTAGTTGTAATAATATTTTGCATATTAATGCCCAATCTGTTTCAAGTGTGATTTAAAATTTTTCTTTATTTTCTTACTATTTTCATATTAAGGACAATATTTCATTTAGGTTTAGGAGTACTAAGTTGGCTCACAATTGCATTGTTAATTTATTTTCAAGTTTTCAAAAAATTTTAAAATAAAAAAAAAAATCAAAATATATATATAACACTTTTAAAACATTTTCTTCAAAATCTTTGTATATACTTTTTATTTATGAATTTCAAATCTCAATCTCATGTCCTAAATTTGTGATCACAAGTCCTTTTTAGTATTCCTCATTAGAAAATCATAAATAAATAAAAGATTGCTTTGAAAAATCCCTGTCACTTTTGATTTCAACTACTTTCAAAATTAGATTCCATAGAACAAAAGTTTACCCTCTTCTCTGTCTAGAGTGTTAAGGAAAACCTAGTCTAGTGAACTTTGACTTCTTTATCCTTTGATTGGTTGGTTAGAAGAAAAATAGAACTGGAGTTAATATGACTTGGACAACAACCATAGGATTAGACTGGGTACTTTGAAAATGGTTACCTACATTTTGAAAAAAAAAAAATTTTAAAATAGTTATATATGAAAAAAAAACACACACAAAAATTCAAAAAATTCAAAAAAGACCAAAGCAAAGCAAAAAATAGTATAACTGAAAAAATGCAAAAAGAAAATAATCTAATGAGGTCAAATACAGTGTTTTTAGTTGGGTGAAAGTCTTTAATGGTAAAAATATGAATAAGTTGAAATATCACCTATAAAGCTCCTCAGAGATATTAAAGTGAACATCCACACCTCTCATTATAGGTAGAACCAACCATTCACAGCAGCTAAGAGGTAAAATCTTGTTCTGAAAAAGTTTTTATTCTTAAAAGTCAAAAATTTGCATACGTACTCAAGCTATTTCTGGAATTTTCTAAAGTAAGAAATGGAAACTTAGAGCTCTTTTCAAACGTAAAGGACCTTTGTCCGATTTGTAAAATATCGTTATGTTTTCATTGCTTACGTCGATTTTGATTTTTGTTAGTTTTATAAAGTGTTCGAATTTTATGGTTATATTCATTGAAAACCCTCATGAATCAAACTTGTCCATTCGGAGTTTAAGGGCTTACTGTATTCATTAAATGTAGTTGCGTAACCTACGAAAATCGAATTTTAATTTTAATTTTTCTTTATTTTTACTTGGGACAAAATAAATTTAGGTTCGGGTGTGATAAAAGCCCAAAAAGTTGATTTTATAGTCCTATTTACAGAGAATTTAAAGTTGAAAAATGTATAAAATCCCCTAAGTAGATAAAATATGTTGATATTCCATATTTTTTTTTTTTTTAATAAATTGTGTATTTTCAAACCAATTATTATTATTTACGTGTAATAGATCAAAATCGCAATAGCCAAAAGGATAAACCAAGACGAATGGAGAAGTGCATTACAATCCAAAACCCAAGACAAAGTTGTAAACCAAAATTTAGGTATATTGGGCCCACAAGCACCGCGGCACCATGAACCCCTTGGACAACGCAATGATGTCTGCATGATTTTCCTCAAGATTCATATATCAATAGGATGGTGTGATTTCTATCGAAACAAATTAGGTTTTTATGTTTTTTTAAAACATGGAACTAATTCGAATTCCAAATAAACCCTAATCTGATCTCTATAAATAAGACATCAGGCCATAGCCAAATCTCAACGCATCTCCTTTGAGATCATCTTCCAATTCTCTCTCTTTCTCAGTTTATAACTTTTAGGTTACTTTATATGGAAAGCTTTGTAAAAAGAATGAGTATTCTACCAGATTCGATTCAAGATTAATAAAAAGATATTCTTTCTCTTTCCTAACCTCCTATTCTTTTATTTCTATTTTTATTATGATTGATATGATTTGTGACTAGACCTCCATTAGAAAGGTCGATGAAGCCCAGACAAGATCATTTTAAAATGGTCATTTATTTCGATTGTGCGTGAATGTTTCATTATGATGCTAGTTTCTTAAATAGCAATCATTGAATATAATAAGTAGTCTCATGATTTTGATAGTTTAATCTCAGATAAGTTCAAGTTAAATTATGTTTGATTAAAGATCGATATTTTACCTTTGATTTCGTCTTATAAAATATAATCATAGAATTTGGGATTGATATTTGGATTAACAGATTCCATCTTTCGATCCAATGACATTAGTTTTGTTAATTTGATCGAGATAATAAGAAATAAATAAATTGATAAGGTGACTTGTTTAGGTGGATTTGACTGATCTAGTTTTTACATTGTGAATCACATTCTTGTTTATTTTAGATTAGTTTAATTTAATTTTCTTGAATATTTTGAACCTAATTAATTATTTTAAGTCAAAAGAAATTTGTTAGATCAACGTTGTTTCTATGGATCGATCATTGATTGTCAAGATTTTATATATTTTTGTTCTGCTATTTTATTGATAATTTACACCGAACAAATTCACCACGACGCCTATAGTACCTTGGGCGATGTGGTGAAACCTCGAGATACGTGAATATTTTTTTTCGTATAAAATTTCTTCATTGATTCTGAAATCAAATGAAATAATTAATTTACAATATTTTGATTTCGGATTTGTCTGTTGTTTTCAGGACAAAGAGTTAACATGGAATGTTGATTGAAGCTTTATTCGGTCACCTAAATAAAATTCTTCAACCAAGAAGCGGCATCACTTTTTTATTTTCTCTTTTTTTCTTTTCAAGGTCAAACAGTCCACAATTACATGCTCACAAAATATCAGCCTAATCTGAAATTTCTAACCTCATCAAAAGTAATTTACAAATTAATGATAAAAATCAACGATCCACAATTCTTCAACTTTGTAAACCACTTTTAATGGGTTTGGAAGTTTTAAGTCATAAGGGAAAAATTTTTTCTCCTAACGTTGTCCCCCTAAGATTGTCTGTCAAACACTCCCATATATATATGGGAAATGTTCAGCAACAAACATTTGGCAAAACATTTTTCAAAACATGGGTTAGAGGTTTTGGAATGGGCTGATTTTTGCTGAGGATGATCTCTACAGTGAGGAGATCATCATCACCAAAATCAGCCCATTCCAAAACATCTAACCCCATCAAAAATGGTTTACAAAAAATGGACGGTCCACGGTTTTTCAACTTGTAAACATGGGGCTAGAAGTTTTGGAATGGGCTGATTTTTTATGAAGATGATCTCCACGCCTCTAACCCATGCTTTGAAAGTTGCTGAACGGGACCATATCTATATATATATATATATATATATATATATATATATATGGGAAATGTTCAGCACCCAACCATTTGCCCAACATGTTTTTTTCCTACATGGGTTACAAGTTTTGGAATGGTCTGATTTTTGGTGAGGATGGCTAATTTTTGGTGAGGATGATCTCTACGGTTAGAAGATCATCCTCACCAAAAATCAGCCCATTCCAAAACTTCTAACCCCATGTTTACAAGTTGAAAAATCGTGGACCGTCCATTTTTTGTAAACCATTTGTGATGGGGTTAGAAGTTTTGTAATGGGCTGATTTTTTGTGAGGATGATCTCCTCACCATAGAGATCATCCTCATCAAAAATCAACCATAGAGATCATCCTCACAAAAAATCAGCCTATTCTAAAACTTCTAACTTATCTAGGACAAAACATGTTGGGCAAATTGTTGGGTAAATGATTGGGTACCGAACGGGGCCCTATATATATATATATATATATAAAGAGAGAGAGAGGGGGGGGTTCAACAGCCAAAGTTTTGTCTTACCTGGACTAAAAGTTTCAGAATGGGCTGATTTTTTGTGAGGATGATCTCTATGGTGAGGAAATGATCACCCCATTCAAAAACTTCTAACCTCATAAAAAGTGGTTTATAAAATCATCGGTAAAAACTAACAGTCTATGATTCTTCAACTTAAAAACTGGATTAGAAGTTTTAGAATTTGTTGATTTTTTGTGAGAATGATCTCTTTACTAAATAGAACATCCTCAAAAAAAAATATGCGTACACCGAAAGTTTTAGCCCATATAGAACAAAACACTTTAGTTAGGAATTTGGCAACCGAATGCTACCTATATAGGTTCAACATCCAAAGTTTTTTCTTATATGGGTTAAAAGTCTCCAAATGGGATGATTTTTTGTGAGGATCATCTCCTCACCATGGAGATCATTCTTACAAAACATCAGCCCCTTCCAAAACTTCTATCCCCATCAAAAGTTGTTTATAAATTAAAGATAAAAATTGACAGTCCACAATTCTTCAATTTATAAAATGGGGTTAGAAGCTCCTGAATTTGTTGATTTTTTGTGTGAGGGTCATCTCATTACCATAGAGATCATCCTCACAAAAAGTCAGCCCATTCTTAAACTTTTAGCCCATATAGGACAAAACACTTTGGCTAGGACTTTGGCAATAGAAAACTACCCTATATATATTGTTATGATAAGTGCAAAGAGTATTTCTGTAGTTTGATTATTTTTTTTTATAAGGAGTATTTTAGTAATTTTGATATGCATAGGTTGGGATTGAATAATTTCGCAAATGATTTACGTTACTTTTTTTGCTGCAAATCTTTACTGAAATTTCTTTAAGAATTTATTACATTCAAGCAAAATATTTTGCAATGCTAATCATTTGCATTCTGTAATCAAGCACTATAAAATTGATTTTCAAAAAATTATTTTCATTTGCAAATGATTTGCAAGTATGGCTGCGGAGGTAAATCTTTTGAAAGAAGCTTAAAGATTAGCTAACCCAGCCTATAATATGTTTTTTCTTGTCGCACGCCACGCAACTTGCTACTTATTACCAAACACCCCCCAAAAGCCTATATATATAGCCAACGTTAGGGAGCTAACACATTTGTCCTATATGACTTAAAAGTTTCGGAATAAGTTGACTTTTTGTTAGGATGATCTTTAGGGTGAGGAGATTATCCTCACAAAAACTCAGCTGAATATGAAACTTCTAAATCCATCAAAAGTGATTTACAAATTATCGGTAAAAAATCGACGGTCTACAATTATAAACTACTTTTGATGGGATTAGAAGTTTCAGATTGGGTTGATTTTTAGTGAGAATGATCTCCCCACTCACTAAAAGTCATCCCAATCCAAAACTTTTAAGCCATATAAGACACATGCGTTGGTTCCCTAACGTTGGATGTCAAACCTGACTCTATATACTGCCAATGCTTTTTGTCTTATATGGGCAAGAAATTTCAGAGTGTGGTGCTTTTTTTTATGAGGATGATCTCTATGGTGAGAAAATAAACCTCTCAAAAACTTCAACAGATTCTTCAACTTTAACTCCAATTTACAAATTGAAGAATCGCGGATCATCAATTTTATCGTTAATTTGTAAACCACTTTTGACAGGGCTAGAAGATTCGGAATGGGCTGATTTTTTGTGAGGATGATCTCCTCACCATATATATATATATGGGTGGTGCTATATTGAATGGTGGATATACCAACCATAGTTTTTTAACTCTGAAACTTGAATTTACTCGTCTGGCCATCGAATTGAGTCAACTCAAAAACTCACAAATTGACTTGGATGAATATTTTGTTAATCTTATGAAGATTTTTTGATTGACCTTTTTTTTCACTAAATGGATCAACCCTTTTTTATAAGAATTTTATATCTATAAATAAAATAGGACGTTGCCTCTCCCACTTATCCACGTACAAAGAGGGGTTGGGATTTAATCTCGCCATGAATCTCAAGAACAACTTTCAATTTTATTGTCTTTTCCTTTTTTTTCCCCTTTCATATAGTGCCCCTCCAACCTTGTTGTATTTCCTCTTCTAACCCACCCATACCCCTCATTCCAAGATTACTCCTCCAACAATATATATTTCATTTCTTCTTCTCCCCTTTTTTCGGTAATAGTCCTCTGTCTTTATTCCATTTCCTTTTGTGCCTCTTTTACCTAGCTCAAGGAGGATGCTCGTGCCTATAAGCGCACAAAAACTCGAGTGTGTGTATGTGTGTGTGTAGAGGTGAGGGGATGACGACATTGAAGACCTCATGGAGAAGTTAATTAACATTCTCCATAATTTCGGATTTCTCAAAATGCATTTAGATTTTGTTTTCTAGTACGAAAAGATAAGGGAATTTTAGTACTCTAAGGGTAGGAATTTTGGTACTATTAGTGTAGTATTTTTGTTAATATCACTATTGGGTGCAAATCAATTTTATTAAGAAAATAAATTAAGTACAGAATTAAATGAAAACTTAAGTTGAATACAAATTAAATATTAGAAGAAAAATTTTAAAAGAATTTATAAGTTTTGTAGATACGTGATTCTCGATTACGATGGCCACATCTACTAAGGATTGGAGTCGTCACCATTCATATGATAAATGGGTGTGAATGGTCACTCGATGTATATTTTTTGAAAAATTGACATTTTGGTGTTTAGTAACTCACGATGGATAAGGTACTAATCAAACCTTGAGATCAAGGTAAGTGACTCGTTTGGAGAAAAGAGAAGGTGTTAGACACCATTTTCTCCCCGTCAAGTGATGGTAACCTCAACTCAACTCAATCATTTTAATTGAAAAAAATAAATAAAATGAATTACCACGTGTTGGGGGCTTATACCCTAAGTAGGGATTTAATGTTGGCTAAGGCTATAGGGAATATCGCATTGAAAGAGATGACCCATATAGAATTGTAGCATTTACATGCCATACTTTCGAAAAGTGTTGGCTAATGGATAGGGTTCATTCTCATGGATTGAGAAGGATCCAAATCCAATTGCCTCAAAACAGTTTTTGGGATTAAAATTGATTTTGTTTTAAAAAGGATTACAACCCTTATACTTTTGACCAGACCGAAGTCCAATCTACCGGAGATAGGAGAGGGAAACATTAGATCCTAAGTCCTTTTCAAAATAAAATAAAGAGATGAGGGGGATTATAGAAGCGGGGATGAGGAGAGGGTAAAAACAATGAGGGAGGGTGATCCTTTTGACCCACCTTGAAGCTTAAATTTTGTTTTTCTTTCTCTTCTTTTTTCTTCTTCTATGTCTTCCTCTTGATGGAGGAGGAGATTATATATTTTTTTAAAGATTGATGTGAAAATGTGAGAATAGAGGAGAGATGAGTGAAAAGTTGGATTGAGAGATGATTTTTTTTATGTGAGACTTGGTAACCTTTTTTGGAAGGGAATGATGGGTATTTATAGGTGGTTCTAGGATATTTTAGGGATATAATAGGGTGAAGGGTTGAAAAAGAGTAGAATGATTTGGGATTGAGTGTGAAGGGTATGTAATTTTGAGTGGATAGGAGGATAATTTTGAGTGGATAGGTAGGGTGTTTGGTGAGATGAGATGAGTGATGGAGAATGGTGGTGTAAGAGGTTAGGTGTTTGTTTGAGTGTTGGGTTGATAGAAAAGGTAAGGTGTTTAGATTTGGGGGAATGGGTAGTGTAAGAGGTTGGTTGGTTGGGTTTTGGGAGAATTGAGAGGATGATGACATGTGGCAAATGAAAATATAATAGTGAGATGATGAGATTGGTTAATTGGTGATAGTAGTTGTTTGATTAGAGAAAAGTGTGAGTTGGTTTTGTGAGAATGGTTTTGTAAAAAATGATGAGGGGGTTTGAGTTATGATGTGAGTTGGTGGAGTGGGTTAGGGTATAAAGGATATGAGTTGTGATATGGGTGGTTGATTGTATTAGAGAAGGTGAGGTGGGTAGGTTAGGGAAGGGTATGGGTTGAGGTGATTTTTGGAGAGAAATGAGAGGTTAAATGGATTGTTTAGAGAAAGGTGGTAGGGGTAGGTGATTGGATGAGGTAAGTGAGATGGGGTAATGACATGTGTCATTTTTTATGATCAAAATGATAATTAGTTGATGTTGATAATGGTTAGTGGGTTAGGATTATGGGTATGAAGGTGCATTGGATATAGATAATAGTTTGTAGGCTTTTAATGTATTGGTTTGGGTTTTAGGAGGGTTGTAGGTTATTTTGGATTGGGTAGGGTTTGTTTTGGATTGGATTTTTTAGGGTGGGTAGGTTTTAGGGTTTAGGTGATATGGGATTAATTTTATGTTAGGGGGTAAGGTGAGAAATTAGTTTTTGGAAAGTTGAGGGTTCATGAGCTTTAGGTGGGCTTAGGATAATTCGATTCGGGAGCAGAGTAGTGAAGGTTATGGAGGGTAGTGGATATCCCAAGTCTCATTTTGTATCATTTATCTTTTTAGAAATTTTGGAGATCATTGGATTGATCAAAATGCCACGTGTTAGCAAATTGGGCTTTTTAGGCTCGTTGGTGACTTTTATTGAAATACAGTATTGTTGCTTTCGAAAGCGAAGCGGTGAAAATGAAGTATACCAAATCTTTTTGGGTGGGTCCACTAGACCCTTAGGGGGTCTTAGGATACTTCAAATTGATCAAAATGTCGCATTTTATTGATTTGGGCCTTTGAGGCATGATAGCAAATTTTGTTGTCGTTAGTAAATTTTGTTGAAAAATTGGTAGTTTTGGCCAATTTCGAGTGGGGGCCTGTTCAAATTGGGGTGTCTAAAAGTTTGTATAAGCAAATTAAAATCAATGCTTTATGTTGAACGCAATGTCTTTAAGACAGATTTCACCCTTGCTTCGGTGCCAACAGTTCGTAAACATCTATCTCCCAGGATACAATGGTCTATAATATAGAAGGTAGCACTCCAATATTTGTTTATGGCAAACTCAAAATATTTGGTACTCTCTTTTTAATATCTCACAAATAATAATAAAAAAAGAATAATTTAAGCGTAATCGATTGAATGATTTTAGACTCAAGAATTTCACAATATTCTTTTTAGAATAAATCGGAAAAAACAAAATTAATTGATCTCCTTGGATTAACTCCACTAAACAAACTATGGGGGGTTCCCATTGTTTCAAAGATTTGTGAAGAAGAAGTGTCAAAAATTGGGGTGCCAATAGGCAAAATTTGAACCAACACATTAGTTTGAAAATGACGTCCCAAATAAGAAGACGTTGGAAGAGTTAAAAGAAGTTATAACTTCTTAAGGAATGATCCCATGATTAGAATGTAATTTATTAAGTTACTTTCATCCAATAAAACAAAATTTTGATTTTCTAATTCATTTTTATTAATTTATTTTACAAAAAATTCAACAATCCCTCGCATGAATGCAGAAAATAAAATAAAAATCAATAAAATTAAAAAGTATATTTATATAGAGAGTATACAATGAAAATCATTTGCAACAGAATAGGTGTCTTTTGAACTTGAATTTTCCCTAGTGATTGGATTTACTTGGTTATTCAGTGAACATGATGTTTTGAACTAACTAACAGTCCTTATAAATCTATACAATAGGTTTCACACAAAGCCTTTTCAATACAACAGGTTCTTACGTTTGTGTTCATTACGGTCATAAACAACTCCTAGATTCATAAGTGCTTTAGAGAATTTAGCCTTTAAAAAATAATTCTCATAGAAACGACTACACTTCTTCACTCATATAGATAACACCTATTAGGAGTATCCTATTATACTCCACTTAAATTAATAAGATAGGCATCATTAAAATAACCATTATTAACATTATATAATTGCAGATAGTACTTTTACATCATAGAATTTAGGTATAAAGATTTTTCTCTACTTAGTATCATCTTGGAATTACTTATAACTTAGTTGTCCTATTGAACCTAGATCTTGGGATCTCCAGTCAACTAGGTTAGATTTTCATTAAGGTAATTTATTTATAAGCTTTAAATCCATTCTCCTCGATGTATTATAAACTTGCTCTCTAGATAATCCTTTAGTAAAATGATCTACTAAGTTATCTTAAGATCTCACAAAATCAATAGAAATAATTCCATTGGAGAACAGTTACATCACAATATTATGTCTTCGACGTATATGTCAAGACTTTTCATTATATACATTATTATGTGCTCTAGAGATTGCTGCTTGACAATCACAATGTATACAGATTGCAAGCATTATACTTGGTCAAAGAGGGATATCCTCCAAAAAATGTCTTAGTCATTCAACTTCTTCACCAGTCTTATCTAATGCAATAAACTCTAATTTCATAGTGAATCGAGCAATACAAATTTGTTTGGAAGATTTCTAAGAAACAACTGCACTCCCAAGAGAAAATACATACCCATTGGTGGATTTAGACTCTTTTGAGTCTGATATCTAATTAGCATCATTGTAACCTTCAATTACAATGGGATACCTTGAATAATGTAAATCATAATCAAGAGTATATTTTAAATATGTTAATACTCTTATTAAAGTTTCTCAATGATCATATCCTAGGTTACTAATGCACATACTTAATTTATTAACAGAATAAGCTATATTAGGCCGAGTACAATTCATAATATACATTAAGCTACCAATCACACGGGAATATGTTAATTGTGATACATTATTTCTAATATTTTTCTTAAGATTATAATTTGTATCAAATAGAGTTCTAACAGGTTTACAATCAAATTAATTAAATTTCTTAAGTATCTTTTCAATATAATGAGATTGTGATAAAACAAGACCATTAATATTTTTAGATATTTTAATACCTAAAATAATATCTACAAGACCTAAATCTTTCTTATCAAATTTTTTTGATAAAATTCTTTTAGTAAATTGAATAATATCAAAATTAGTATCTATTATTAACACGTCATCTATGTATAAACAAATAATCACATGTGAATTATTTATACTTTTTACATATATACATATATCACACCCATTTATATTAAAACCATTAATTAACAATACATTGTTACACTTTTCATGCCATTGTTTAGGAATCTATTTTAGACCATCAAAGATTTAACTAGTCTACAAATTTTATGTTCTTGACTTTTAGTCACAAACCCTTCAGGTTGATCTATGTATATTTTTTCATTTAATTCGTCGTTTAAGAAAATGATTTTAATATCTATTTGATGAATTTTTAAATTATACAATACCGCTATTGCTATTAACATTCTAATTGATGTTATTCTAGTTAATAATGAATATATGTCAAAAAAATCTAGTCATTCTTTTTGTCTATACCCTTTAACTGTTAGTTTAGCCTTATATTTATCAATAGACCCATCTAATTTTAATTTCTTTTTAAAGATCCATTTACATCCTATTGTTTTACTATCAGGAAGTAAATCCACTAATTCCTAATAATTATTTTGCATTATAGATTCAATTTCACTATTAATGACTTCTTTCCAATAAGGTGTTTCTGAATTAGACATAGTTTCTTTAAATATTTGGGAATTATTTTTAGTTAAGTAAGTTAAAACATCAAGTCCAAATGAAATTTCTATTCTAGCCCTTTTACTTTTTCTAGGTTCTAAGTTATTTGATTGTTATTTGAACCTTCTTCTAATTTTCTTTTAGGAATAAGTTTAAAATTATCTTTCTTTAAAGGAAACATATTTTAAAAAAATTCAGCATCTCTAGATTCAAGAATAATATTTTTCTCAATACTTAATACATTAGATTTGAAAACAAGAAATTTGTAAGCACTACTATTGTTAGCATAACCCATAAACACACAATCAATAGTTTTAAGTCCAAATTTAGTTCTTTTAGGTAATGGGACTATAACTTTGCTAAACACCCTCACGCTTTCAAGTATTTAAAAGATGAAATTTTTCTTTTTCAAAGTTCATAAGGTGTTTTATCTAACTTCTTTAGAGAAATTTCATTCAAAAGATAATTTATTGATAAAACTGATTCACCCCAAAAATTATGAGAAAATCATGAATTATTTAACATTGCATTTAATATGTTTTCTAGAGTTCTATTATTTCTTTTCGCTATGCCATTTTGTTGGGGAGTATAGGGTGCAGAAGTTTGGTAAATTATTTTATGATTTTCACAAAATTCATTTACAAAATTAGAGTCATATTCTCCACCCCTATCTGATTTAAGAATTTTAATTTTTCTTAAAAGTTGATTTTCTACTTCATTTTTATAAATTTAAAATTTATCTCGTGCTTCATCTTTACTACTTTGTAAATAAACATAACAAAATCTAGTGTTATCATTAATAAAAGTAATAATATATTTTCTACCGCCTCTAGTTTGAGTAAATTTAAAATCATAAAAATCACTAGAAATTAATTTAAGATGTTCGCTAGTTATTTCAATAGAATGAAAATATTTTTTTTGAAATTTTGATTCTATGTAAATTTTAAATTTATGTTTTCTATTTATTTAAAACTTAAGTAAAAGTTTTAAATGAATCATTATTTGCAAAGATCCAAAATTCACATATCCTAATCTAACATGTCAAATATTAAATAACTTATGAATAAAGTAAAAGAAACAATTTTTTTATTTATTTTAATAGATACATTTAGTTTAAACAATCCATCACTTTCCCACAAACATCTTATTCTTGGTTAAGACAAATTTGTCTGACTCAAACACTAATCTAAAGCCTTTCGTATTCAGTGATGACCTAGACATTAGATTTTTTTGGAATCTCTGGTACATTTACAACATCATTCTATATGAGAATTTTTCCTGAAGTAAACTCCAGCATAATCTTTTCATGTCTTACAACTAAGGAAGCAGAAGAGTTTCCCATGTATAATTATCAGAGCAGATGTGTCTAGTGGCCCCAATGTCCACCCACCAATCTTTATTTTCATTCAAAAAGTTTACTTCTGAAATAACTGCTACAAGATTTGTAGTGCCCTGCCGAACGCTAACACAAATCCCCATGTCAAAACTCGAGGTACTAGGTGGTACATCGAAATTTCGGCATGGTATCCTCTATTTATGTTAGCATTCCAAGGCGTTTAACCTGCACCTGATAAACAACATACAATCCTGCATACATATAGAAAATATAATACTAGCGGAAGCTTATATACGTCTAATAACGTACGAAAGATCAGAGTGCGGAAGAAGAAAAATTATATACAGGATTATATAAAATTTCTCACTCTAACAGAAATCCTAACACTCAAGACAGAATCCATAAAACTACCTGGAGAAACTAACACCACTAGGGGTATAGCCCTAATACTTACCAGGTGACGGACTCTGGTTGTCTATCTGACCAATCAGATGATCATCATTCGTGCTCTATACTTGCTTCGCCAAGCTCTGAATCTGAAACTAAACAAATAGAGAAGGAAAGGGTGAGTAACAATGGTTACTCAGTAGGGAAACAAACAATTTCTGCCAATAACCCCTCCTAGCATGAACTAATAAGCATACTGAATCATTTTAAAATAATCAAAGTTTTACATAATAAACTACGATTAACTGGTACATATAGCCAGGGATGAGCAACTAAACATTTTAAAACTGACATTACATCAATCAACAGTACTCACTATACCATTTTCTTTATGTACAAATCTAATTGATCAAATGGAAACATTAAACATGCATTTCATTTTATATATCAAAGTAAAGCAACAGATACATAATACACAATGGTGGAGTATTGGAATTAGAGTGTTGGGATTCACGACTGGATTGCTCCCAGTTGGGACATGATGTTACAATTTCTCTCTGGCTTTTAGTTCCTAATTTTGTGGTCGGTCGCTGCACTTACTACATTTGGTTGACCATTTATCCGGCTCAGGCTGACCGTTTGACGTGACCGTAAGCAATGGGTCTCTTTTCGATGTGTCAGAACGTTCGACTACTATAGATTGTTAGTGATCACTGACTAATCATCTTCGTCTATGCCTATCAGGCATGCATGTGATTCCCAAATATACAAACCATTCGTATACGACCACCTTTACATTACAAGTTCACTGGTAAAGATAGAGAGGAATATCCCGGATTCCAGTTGTGACTCCACTCTCATACGCGTCCCATACCACGTATGAGCTTGGTGGTCCCTACCGTACATCCCAGGATAATACACCACTCCGGATGATATATATATATATATATATTATTTTCATTTGAAAACAAAAGAGAAATTAATAATACAAGGTTGAGAATAGATATCCAATTTCCTACCATGCAAGTGTGGCCACCCGGCCTAAAATAAATAACATAACGGAGCGCCTCGCGCTAACAGAAATTTAAATAAACATGCAACCAACAATATTATCCCTGAATATCCGTTCACCAACCTGCACACAACACAACAAAGTAAAATGCAGACATCACCCCTCGAGTGTGACTTTGACATTTTACCGTTTCATACCTTTTTTCCTTTTTTCCTTTTTTCCGATTTTTACAGTTTTCAATCTCTTCATAAAATATCCATTTTCTGATATTCATTAACTCAATATGAGTTCATTGAATATTAAATTACATTTTTCAACTATAGAATTTATTTCTATCAATAATATAAAAAAAATAAAAATTTCATATCAAAACGGGATCCGAGCAGTGCACAAGACCCAATTTATAGAAATAACCCGTTAAAATACCCTACCCACGTATAATTTATTAAAAGTACAATTAAATATATCAAACATGTAATTTCTGACGTGAATTTTTGAAATAACAAAAGAATTCTATATTTTAGAAATACATCCAAATTTTTTCGATAAAATCCTAAATGTAATTTTCACAATCTACGATTACTAATAGAAATTGAGAGTTCCTTACAATGTCTAGGCAAAAGGATCAAAGCACGTGCACGGAAATCAAGGCAATTAGCACGGAACTCGAGATAGATCGAACTTCAAAGCGGCTGATTTTCGAAACCGATCCGATGGTTTCGAAGATCTCGATGTGCTCGTCTCTTCTCCCTTCTACAGCGAAAGACGGTTTGACCCCGAAACTGATGAAAATCGAGGTCGAAGTTACGAAATCTCCATATAAAAATACGACTGATTTTTGACTATACGGGGTAAAAAACACGAGAAAACGGAAGGAATTTGGGTGGGTTATGTAGAGAATGAGGCTGTGAACGTTTCTCCCTTCTACGTCGGAAGACGATTTTACCCAGAAATGGACGAAATCCGAGGTCAAAGTTTCGAAATTTTCGTATCCAAATACGGCTGATTTTTGATGATATTGGATGAAATAGAAAGTGAAACGAAGAAAGGTTGGGTGGATTTTGTAGAGAACGTAGCTGCGGACATTTCTCCCTTCTACGTCGATCGTCGACGGCGAGCCATTTGTGAGAGATCTGAGGTAGAAGATCGAAGAGAGAAAAAAAAATTCATTTTTATATGTCTCAGCTGTATGGATGCGTTGGGGAAGATGAGTTAAAAAAAATAAAAAATTTATTTATATAAAATTTGGGACGAAATCGGTATTTCGTTTATTGTTTCGATCGACGATAACTTGACTGTCCGGATTCCAAAAATGACGAATGAATACTCTATTTCGCCTAATTTTTCATTTCGAATCTAATGGTGTAGTCAATTTCTATAAATTATATCTCTATCAAAAATTTACATTTTTTACCTGAGGTGACCCCTAAACTTGATGTCGTTTTCGTTTTTGACGATAATTCGACTTCCTAATCTCCAAAAATGAAAAATAAATAGTAAATGTTGAATAATTTTTCGTTATGAACCCAATGGTATAATCGAATTTTAAAAATTATTACTCTAACAAAAAGTCACTGTTTTAGCCTGGTCCGACCCGGTAATCGAGGATTTTGCAACTTTTATATTCGGACTCGTATTTGAGCGTGCTTATAGGCTAAACTATGTTTTTTGATCATTTTGAATCTAATGGTGAGGTCAGATTCCATTAAAAATGATCAGAAACATCCTAAAATTTTATCCCTAAATCCCACTTTCAAGATTTTCTTAAAATTCCACTATTTATTTTCCTCGAGATACGAATAAAAAATTCGGGGTGTTACAAGATTCTTTGTTTCGGTCACATTCACTTGAACAGGCTTGTTAGTTTTGAACGAATCGTGTCCCTTGCGCTTTTGGCAATCTTTTGCTCGATGTCCAGGTTTCCTACACACAAAGTATTTTCCTAACATTTTCTTGAAATTCTTATTTTTGGGACCATTATTCTTCCATTTTTTATTTTTATGAGAATTGGGTTTGAGTTTGGATGAATCTTTTTCCACAACATTTACTTTGGATTCCATGGATGAAATCATAGTTTTCTTCTCATTATTTCTATTATCTTCTTCAATTCTTAACCTCATAATTAAATCCATCATAGACATCTCTTTACATTTATGCTTAAGGTAATTTTTGAAATCTTTCCAAGTTGGTGGAAGTTTTTCAATTATAGATGCAACTTGGAAAGATTCACTGATTGACATACCTTCGACATGAATATCATGAATTAAAATTGGAAGATCTTGGATTTGATTTTCAACTGTTTTGGAATCCACCATTTTAAAATCTAAGAAACTATCAACAACAAATTTCTTTGTTCTGACATCTTCCGTTTTGTATTTTTTTGTCTAGGAATTCTCAAAGTAGTTTTGCCGTTTGAATTTGTGAGTACACTTTGTACAACACATTATTTAGCTCATTCAAAATATAATTTCTACATAAGAAGTTTGAATGATTCCAGACTTCTAATGTGGCAATTGTAATTTCATCTCCCACATTCTTATTAGGAATAGGAAGATATGTTTTAAGGAGATAAGCCAGATTCAAGGTAGTAAGATAAAACAACATTTTTTGTTGTCATCTTTTAAAGTCACCATCAAATTTTTTTGGCTTTTCTTGATGATTAATTTTCTTAAAAAACACTAATTTACACTTAAAGAAATCTATCTGAAGATTGTTGGGTACAAATCAGTTTTATTAAGAAAATAAATCAAGTACATAATTAAATGAGAAGTTAAATTGAATTCAAATTAAATATAAGGAGAAAAATTTAAAAATATAAACTTTAAAAGAATTTATCAGTTTATAGAAGCAAATTAAGATCAAGGCCTCACGTTGAAAACGGTGTCCTTAAGACAGATTTTGCCCCTGATTCGGTGCCAACAGTTCGTAGACGTCTGTATCCCTAGATACAATGAACTATAACAGAGAGGGTAGTACTCCAATCTCTATTTATGGCGAACCCGAAAATATTTGGTACTCTCTTTTAAATATATCTCACAAATAATAAATAAATAAAAAAGAACAATTTAAGCGTAACCGATTGGATGATTTTAGACTCCAGAATTTCACAATATTCTCTTCAAAATAAATTAGAAAAAACCAATTTAATTGATCTCCTTGAATTAACTCCAATAAATAAATAATGAGGAGTTCTCATTGTTTCAAAGAGGTGTCAAAAATTAAAGTGCCAATAAGCAAAATTCGAACCAACGCATTGGTTTGAAAATGACGTCCCAAATAAGAAGACGTTGGAAGAGTTAAAAGAAGTTATAACTTCTTAGGGAATGATCTCATGGTTAGAATGTAATTTATTAAGTTACTTCCATCCAATAAAACAAAACTTTGATTTTCTAATTCATTTTAATTTATTTATTTTACAAAAAAATCAATAATCACAAATCTTAATTATATTTAATCTATGTGCAATTGATAATTTTTTAAAGAATATCATTGAGATTTATGATATTTACAAAAATATCAATCTAAAAAGACCAAAATGCCTTTATCTTTTGCTAGTACAAGATAAAATTCTAAGGGCATTTTAAATCCAAAGTCATGAAGAATGCCACCATCCGGAGGTCTTGGAGGTTAGCATATATTTCAAACACATAAAAGGGTCAAGGCTTTCTCAGATCAAAAAATTGATCCAAGAAGTTATCAAACCTGATTTTATCGAATCCTTATTGAAACCCAAATATTTTATCTTGACTCATAGTTATGATATAAAAATGTATTAGATTTTGAGTATGATCCGATCCATTAACAACCCTAAAACGATTTGTATGAGTTGCAGTTCATCCTTTATTAATTCATTATTTGTCTAGAAAAAGAAAAAAGACAATTTAAAGGCTCAAAAGTAAATATTTTAGTAGAAACACATGATTTAAGCAGGTAAGTCTGCCAAACTTCTAAAAAGAGTGAGGTTTTTATAATTAAATGATTATTTTATTTGCGGAGACATAATATAGGTTGAAAGTCAAAATTAATATTAATTTATAATTAAATTAATATTTGTGGGTAGCTTCATTTCAATTGATGCCCTCTCAATCATTTTAAGGCTACTTAGGGAACGGGCACTATGTTATGCAGGTGGTACCATGGTCAGGGGCAAAGCCAAGATTTTGCCCAATTGAAAATGTTTTGTGAGGACAACAAAGAGTAAAAAAAAAAAAAAATTGTGGGGAGGGCAACTAAAAGTGGAACTTTTTTGTGGAGGCAATAGTGACATAATTTTTTATCCGTCATCAAAATCTTTCGCAATAACTTACTAATCAAAAGGCTTTGAAAATTCATGTAAGGGCAAGTGCCTCCAATGTAAATCCACCCCTAAGTCCGTGGTACCATGGTAGACACTCGCAAACACTTAAGCACTTACCCGTCACATTTTATTACTTATTTTCTATGGAATTTAAAATTGGAAAAATTACTTATTAGACCCTATGGAAGGGCTTTCTTTCTAAATAATCTCTGACTTTTAGGCGGTATCTTAATAGTCCATTTAATGAACTTTTTTATATTTAAATGGTATTGCAAACCTATCACCCCTTATAATATTTTTGGAGTACCCAAACTATGTTTCTCTCATCTTTTTTACTTAGGTTTTCCAACCGCGACTGCAATCATTTTAAAGGTTTTTTTTACGGTGAATGAAGAATGATATAGTCCTAAATTTTAATATTTAGATGTATTTTTAACTATACCTGTAATAAATAAATAATTTTTGGGTTATGTCTTCTATTCTTGTATATGGAAAGTTGTCATGGATTCAACCCAGATCTTTTGATGATCCGTTAAGAGCCCGTATGACTCGTTGGTTTGGATTTGGATCCGACATGTTTAACCTCTTTATTACCCTAAGTATATAAAAGGTAAAAAATGAAGCCCTAAGGGGTGTAAGAGATATACTAGAGGCAAAGAGAAAATTGTAACTTAGTTCTTCTTTGGTTAATATAGTGAAATTATCGTTTTCGCCAATGGACGTAGGTGGATGCTTTAATCGAATCACATATATCTTATGTCGAGTGAGATTCTTGTGTTCTTGTTGATCTATACTTTGAATCATAGGATTCTTTCTAACAAACTAGTATCAAAGCTATGGTTGTAAAGCATGATATCGAGAAATTCGACAGAATAAACGATTTTAATTTATGGAGGATTCGAATGAAAGTTTTGCTTGTTCAACAAGGTTTATTGAAGGCAATGTTGGAAAGCAATAATTTGCTTGAATCGTTGAAACCAGAATAGAAAGAGGAGATCATGGATAAGGCACACAGTGCGATTATGTTGTTTTTGGGGAATGAGGTCATGTGAGAGGTTAGTAATTCAGACAGGGTGAATCTATTATGGACAAAGTTGAAAACTCGATATATGACAAAATCTCTCACAAATCAGTGGTATCTAAAAAATGATTTTACACCCTGTGGATGCAAAAAAGTACTTCTATTCCTAATCATCTTGATGAATTTAATAGTACTCTTTTGGATTTAGAGAATGTTGGTATTAAAATTGATAAAGAATATCAGGCCATACTTTTGGTCTGTTCTCTACCACCCTCCTATGAGAATTTTGTTGATACCCTAATGTATGGAAAAACTACTATTTTAATTGAGGAGATTAAATCTACTTTAAATTTTAAGGAATTGAAGAAGAAAATATATAGAATTACAGAGAACTTAGGCGAAGGTTTGTTTGTTAGGGGGAAATCAAATCATAAATGGAACCATAATGAAAGAGGACGGTTTAGATCAAAATCAAATACTAGAAAGTTAAAGTGTTTCAATTGTCATCAAGAATGACATTTTAAAAGAAATTGTATGGGGCGTAAAGGAAAGGGAAAAAAATTATAATGATCATGATGCTAGCGATGCAGCAGTGGCAGATGAAAACAGTAATAACGGTGATGTACTCTCAATTTTTACCAATCTCTCAAGTGAGAAATGGATTTTTGATTCAACGTGCACTTATTATACATATCCCAATAATGACTGGTTCACAACCTATCGACCTTTTGATGGGGGTGAAGTTCTCATGGTAAGCAATGCTGCTTGTAAGGTAGTGGGGATAAGTACAGTTCGGGTGAAGATGTTTGACAATATTATGAGGACATTATCATATGTCAGGCACGTTCCCGATTTGAAGAAAATTTTGATTTCCTTGGGTATGCTAGACTCAACTGGCTATTATTACTAGGTAAAGGGTGGAGTTATTCGGATTTCTAATGGTGTTCTTGTCATAATAAAAGGGCTAAAGAAGAATGGGTTGTATGCATTGCAAGGACAGACAATTATAGGTACGGCGTCAATATCAACAGCAAATTTAGACACAACCAGATTGTGGCATATACGCCTCAAGCATATGAGTAAAAGATGGATGCCAGTATTGAGCAAACAAGGTTCACTTGATGGAAAGAAAATTAGACTTCTATGAGCATTGTGTTTTCAGGAAGCAGTGTAGAGTAAAGTTCAGTACGGGTATTCACAGAACCAATGGTATTGTGAATTATATCCATTCTGATTTATGAGGTCCAACTCATGTTATATCACATGGTGGAGGTAGATACATGTTAATGTTCATCGATGATTTTTAGAGAAAAGTCTGGATATTTATTTTCAAGAGTAAAGATGAAGTTTTTGTCAAATTCAAGTAATGGAAGACAATGATAGAAAAACAAACTAGAAAACAAATCAAGAGATTGAGGATTGATATCAATTTAGAATTTTGCTCTAAAGAGTTCGACGAGTTTTGTAAAAATAAGGGTATTGTGCGGCATCACACAGTACGGAAGACTCCGCAATAGAATGGGATTGCAGAATAAATGAACAAGACTTTATTGGAAAATACGTGATGCATGCAATGAAATTCTGGTTTGCTAAAATAGTTTTGGATTGAAACTGTTAACATAACTTATTATCTAGTGAACAGATCTTCTAACAATGTTATTGAGTTCAAAACGTTAGGGGAGGTAAGGTCGGGGTTTCTTGCTACATATTTTGGGTTGAGAATATTTAGGTGTCCAGCATATGCTCATGTAAATTATGGTAAGCTTGAACCGAGGGCAAAGAAATGTATATTTTTTGAATATCAGGCTGGAATGAAAGGTTACAGATTGTGGAACCCAGATGCAATAAGGAAAAAATTTCTCATCAGTAGGGATTTGTTATTCGATGAGTCTTTCATGTTTAGTGCGAATAAGATACTCAATACTAAGAGACCTCATGGTGTCATTGAATAGGTGGAGCTAGAGGATCTTGTTTTGAAAAATAATGGTATAGATGATCTAGATGAAGAGGATAAAAAATCACGATAGGATCCTAATATCGGGTATGATGTTCAGTTACAATAATACAACTTGACTAGAGATAGACAAAGGAGGTAGGTTAGGCCACCTTAGAGATTTACTCATGCAGATTTGGTGGCTTATGTACTCGGTGTGGCAAAGACTATGGATGATAAAGAGCCATGTACCTATCAAAAGGCCATCACATGCGAGGAGTAAACACAGTAGTGTGTTGCCATGAGTGAGGAGATCGAGTCTCTTCAGAAGAACCAAAATAGGAGATTGTTGAGAAGCCAAAAGGTCAGAAGATTGTGGGATTCAAATAGGTCTTCAAGAAAAAAGAAGGAATTCCAGGAGTTGAAGTGCTAGGTTCAAAGCACAATTGGTAGCAAAAGGGTATACGCAACGGGAAGGTGTGGATTTCACTGAGGTTTTCTCACTTATGGTGAAACATACTTCTATCAATGTACTCCTTATATAATTTGGAACTTAAACAACTTAATGTAAAAACTACTTTTTCACATGGTGAGTTAGACAGATTTATATACATCAACCAAAGGGATTCATTATTCAGTAAAAAGAATATCATATATGTTTTTTGAAAAAATCTTTATACGGCCTGAAGTAGTCTCCTAGATAGTGGTATAAGAGGTTTGATACTTTTATGGTAGGAAACAACTATACGAGGAGTAAATACGACAATTGTGTTTATCATCGGAAGCTCACAGATTGTTCGTTTATGTACTTACTATTATGCGTAGATGACATGCTAATTGCATACAGAAATACATCTGAGATTAGGAGACTGAAGGCTTAACTCAATAGTGAGTTTGAGATGAAAGACTTAGGGGCTACAAAGAAGATTTTGGGTATTAAGATTCATAGGAATAGAGGAGCGGGTAGATTGCATGTATCACAAATGAAATACACTGATAGGGTGTTGGATCGCTTTGGGATGCAAGAGTCTAAATCTATGAATACTCCTCTAACAGCTCACTTTAGACGCTCAGCTCAAATGTCACCGTAGACAGAGGAGGAAGTAGAGCACATGTCTCATGTTCCTTATGCTAGTGTTGTTGGTAGTCTTATGAATGCCATGGTTTGTACTAGGCCTAATATTTCACATATGATTAGTGTAGTCAGTAAATACATGGATAAACCTAGGAAGATCTATTGGCAAGCAGTCAAATGGATATTGAGGTACTTAAAGGGTACTGCACGAGTTGATTTGCTATATGATAAAAGTAGTAACACTTCTGAGAGTGTTGTTGGGTATGTCGATTCTGATTATGCTGGTGATTTAGACAGGAGAAGATCTTTGACGGGTTACGTTTTCACTATTTGCGGTAATACAATCAATTGGAAAGCAACTTTGCAATCAACAATTGCATTGTTTATCACATAGGCTGAGTATATGGTAGCTACAGAAGCAGTGATGGAGGCAATATGATTGCAGGGCTTGGTTATTAATTTGGGTTTTGTAGACACCCCATTTTTGCATTCGCCTGACTAATCAACTCGTCAACCTGATCGCAACAATTCCCAATGATGGATGTTTATTCCAATGCTTTATTTTGTTACCAAATATGTTTCAAAAATCCGAATGAGGTATCTCAAATTAACAAAACTGTAGAAATCACGCTACGCTAGAAAAATATGACCCAGAAACATAGAAACCATCATCTTGCATACCAAAAAGAAGCTTCACAATAAAAATCACTAAAAATGACCAAATTACCAAAATACCCCCAACATCAAAATATTCCTAGAGCCTATATTACACTTAGGAAAATCCTTTCGAACACATAAAACAACAAATCGAAACTAAATAAATCATTACGCCAATTTTTATAGAATTTGACAAAATTATGAAAATGCCCCTTATAAAGTTTACGACCATTTTACACAAAAAATTTTATAAATGATAAAAACCAACATTCCCATTGAATTCCTTATGAAAAATTATTTCTAAATATCCTAGAACATCGAAAACCGACTTAAAACGCGAAAAGTCCACTCCGGGGGCAAAACGATAATTTCATAATTTTTATAATTAAATTTTTTGAAATTAATAAATAAAACATTAAATAATTAAAGTGAAACATTAATAAAATTAATTTAAAATTTTGAACTAAAAAAATCAATCAATCAGGCTCTCAGGCAAAATTGTTGAGGGTTTGCAAGATATTTCTTTAAGGACCCCTCCATTTGGGGTCCAAAGAATTAAAGATATAATAGAGGGGGGTTCTCCAAAAAATTAAAGTCAATCAAGCAAGACTAAAGTCAAGGTATTAAAGTCAATCAAGCAAGACTAAAGTCAAAATTAAAATCAATTAAGCAAGACTAAAGTCAAGGTATTAAAGTCAATCAATTAAGACTAAAGTCAATCAAATAAGACCAAAAGTCAAAACCCTAATAGAATCTTAATTAAATAATAAATCTATTTAATAGAATTTTAACTAAAATATAACTCTACCTAAAACAATTCTAATTAAAATACAACTCTACCTAAAATAATTCTAACTGAAATACAACTCTAACTAAAAGAATTATAATCAAACACTAATTCTATCTAAATCAACCTTTAAAAAAATCTATAAATAGAGGTCCTCACACCCTATTTCCGGATCAAATCATAAATCCTAGGAAAAGTAGGTCAAGAAGCCTCCCCAACCTTCCCAAAACCCTAATTTTGAAGTCCTAACTCCTTACCTAACATCCATACCTCAACTTTAGCTCAAAAAACACCCAAAAACCCTTCCAAAACACGTTCAAATCCATAAGAAAAATCAGAAAACTCACAGATCTAAGAAGAAGATACCTCAACTTGAAGATCAAAAATCAAATTTGATGACGGACAAATAACAAGGAAATACATACGTAGATATTCTTCGTTGGTGTTGAGGGAATCGTTATAATCAGCAAGGTAGCTTTCTTTTATTTTTTTTATTATAATTATTTGTTATTTTTAGTCTATTTTGCAATGTAATCGATTTTTGGGAAGAAGTAGAGACCGGCACTTGTCGGGCGGGGTTGGTGCCTAACACCTTCCAACCCCATAACGTGATCCCCAGACCCGTATTTTTTTTCGTAGATTAGTTGTCTTTATTTTTAGAGTCAATAATCGGTTCCTAGACCGTAATAACTAGGTGGCGACTCCCAAACCTCAAGGGTCAAAAGTGGATCCGCACACCCAGTGGATCGAGGGCACTTTCAGAGGCGACTCCACTGGGGACTATTGAGGATTAGACTTGAAAAATCCCAAGTATGGGAGCATTGCCAGGATGACCTAATTTTTTTTATATTATTTAGTTCGATTTATTTTATTTATTTATTTATTTATTTATTTATTTATTTATTTTTGTGGCTTGATTGTGGATGATTTTGGGTATTGCATTTTTTTTTCCAATTAAGGATCACTTTTGATGACCCCTAAATAATGAAAGATCCAAATTGACATATGAAAATGATGGAATGATGAAGGTTGGACAGAAATGTTAAAACGTTTTTACAAAATATTATAATGAGAATTAAGTCTAGAAACCTATTAATAAAATTTAGATCTTCTCGAGTAGATTAATTTAGAACCTAAGTTCACTCAATTTCGTTATCAGAAGCCTTAGATATCATCGATGCAAGTTCAATTTGTAAATCTGGAATTATTACTGAATGAAGGTTGGGACAGCAATATTAAAACATTTTTATAAAATATTCTAGTTATAATTAGGTCTGGGCACCTATTAATAAAACGTAGATCTCATCGAGTAGATTAATTTAAAACTTGAATTCACTTAGTTTCGTTATCGGGAGCCTTAGATATCATCGATGCAATTTCAACATCTAAATCTGAAATTGTTGCTAAATGAAGATTGGGATAGCAATGTTAAAACGTTTTTACAGAACATTCTAGTTAGAATTAGGTCTGGGCACCTTTAATAAAACGTATATCTCATCGAGTAGATTAATTTAAAACTTAAATTTACTCAATTTCGTTATCGAGAGCCTTAGATATCATCGATGCAAGTTCAATATGTAAATCTGGAATTATTGCTAAATGAATGTTGAGACAGCAATGTTAAAACGTTTTTATAGAATATTCTAGTAAGAATTAAGTCTGGAAACCCTTAATAAAATGTAGATCTCATCGAGTAAATTAATTTAGAACTTGAATTCACTCAATTTCATTATCGGGAGCCTTAGATATCATCGATGCAAGTTCATTATGTAAATCTGGAATTGTTGCTAAATGAATGTTGGGACAGCAATGTTAAAACGTTTTTACAGAAGATTCTAATCAGAATTAGGTCTGAGCACCTTTAATAAAATGTAGATCCCATCGAGTAGATTAATTTAGAATCTAAATTCACTCGATTTCATTATTGGGAGCCTTAGATATCATCGATGCAAGTTCAGATTGTATATTCCTAATTCACATAAAATTTGAATTTATCTAGTGTTAACACAGTTAATGTTCCTGAGAGCGAGCTCATTTGGCACTAAGATATTTCTCTTTGATTTTCCTTTGGGATGTATTTCTAGTTTTTTTTTAATTTAAAAAAAAATGTTCATCGCTCCTCATCTTAACAATTATCATTCTATCATCTATTGGAATCTTGATTTATTTAGGATCACCCAAAGCAACCCTTGATTGGACCATAAAATTACAAAAATTTTGTCTATTGCAATGATTGGATCTAATTGATTATTATATGCTGTACTCATTGATTAATCTACCATAATTGATGTATGCAAGAGATGTGCATGTTTAAATCTTAAATTGAAGTAGATGAATATGTTTTTGATCAATGCATGGCTGCACTTGTATGATTTAATATCCTCTCTTGTATGGTTTAATTGGACCCATGACTTAATCTGTTTAAAAAAGGCCCCAGGTACACCCAACCCTGTTTTGCACACACCACATGCACGTTTACTATTTTGCACACTTACACGTCTTATATAGCCAACGTGGAACTAGTGCGTGGCCCGGTCTCTTCGGAGATGCGACGTCATTCATGAAAACCACAATTTCAGTCACGTACCTTAGGGTATATCAAACTGGGGCATCAATACCGTCTGATCAGGTGATTCTGATAAGTATATTGGTACACCCAGGCTGGAAGGACCTGAGTCTTTTACCTATTATGAGCCACATAGTCACATGTCCCGATTGCCAACGTAGTACTAGTACGTGGTCGGTCCCCTCGTGGGATGCCAAACCATTTATGAAAGCTACAACTCTTGACTCGTACCCATAGGTATGTAAAAGATAATCTAAGTATATCAATTGCACTTCTTGGCCAAAATCGGTGCCTAAGCAAGATCTTGCCCCGCTGTACCCTACTGTACGAGGGAGATAGACTACGTCTATTCTAAACGAGAGGTATTTAAGTGGGCCCTTGCTCAACATCGTGCGCCACCTCTCAATTGGAGATCAAACTGGCTGTTTTTTACTTCAGAGAAGTGAGTTGAGGTTTTAGATTATCACCTATACGGTATATCAAACCAAGTCACCACGTATCGAGAGGTATATAGGTGTATTTAGGCAAGGATGGCCAGATAAAATGCATTGCACGTAGTAAGCTGAGAGTTTAGAAACCTTCCTTGTAAGTCATGACCCGAACTGACTATGGGTGTTTCCGGGTTGCTTTATTCAATCCAACCAACAGGTAAGTAGGCGGACCGATCCAGAATAATCAAATAGAACCCACAATATCGGTCCGACCCAATCGGTGAAATGTACCGATTAATTTGAACCACTTAAAACCAGTTGGCCCAATTGACAAATGGATCAAACTGATCAATACCAAATCAGTTGGACTAATTGGTTTCACTTTTAAAGATCCAGACCACTTTGTATAGAAAGATTCGATCTTAGGATCAAATTAATTTATCTGATCAAAGGTTCAATCCCAATCAGGGGTAAACCCGTGTCTAACCTTTCTCACTTTCTTGGTCACCATAGACTTATAGTATATTTGGATTCGATATTTCCCATCGAACTTGGGTTATTCTATATCGAAACTTTAATCATGTGGTTAAGAGTTAAACCTTCAGAATCGATGGTTAATCTTAGGTGCCCCTAAACGTTCTAAACCCTCATCTGTGTCATTTTGGGTCCGTCAAAAGAGTCGTCTAGTCAAAGTACCAATGTCAAGTCCAAGTAGTCCATCCACCTAGAATGACCTTCTCACTTTGTAGATAATTGTCCTTGAGTTTTCTTTGAGTTTCAATCCAGTTTTCGTCAGTCTTTAAATCTAGTTAGTTGTTTCAATTACGTTAGTCTTTCTTCAACTCTCGAGTCTTCGACGAGTTTATCAGTCTATATTTTTCAATTTCAATAAAATATAGAAGCTTCTGATTATCATGGGTGTAATAATGATTTGAGCATAATATCTAACATGAGGATTGACTTAAAGCTCACTAATCAAGTTTGATAAATATTGGAATTAAAGAGTACACTCAAGAAGTGTAAATTGGTGATACATTATTCTCAAGGGAATATGAGAAAATAATAAACTTACTTGAAAAATTCAACAATGTTCCTATATGATCTCATGAGGATAGATTGTACCAAAATAGATCAAGCCATAAAGTCAAGGGTGAACTTCAAAATTAAAGATTATCGATCAAGAATGATGTAGTTCAAACCATGACAAATGTGCCAAGACCCACAAGAAGGTATCCATCATGTTTTTCACTCAGAGAAAAGAATTATCATTCGCAAAAGAACATAAGATTTTCTTTGAAATTTGGAAATTGTTGAATGAGTCAATGTCAAATACAAAGAACTCAATCACACTCAATTTCGTAGAAGAAGACTGAAGATTACTCATTCTCAGAAGAAAATTGAAGTTACTCCTTCTCAAAAGAAGACCTTACTCGACAAAGTAATCTAGATATCGAATTCTTGAAACTTTGACCAAGTCGAGCAGCATTCATCAAAGGAGGCTTCATTTGGTCGAATCATTTTCCTGTCTTACTAAGAAAAATACAACCTTCTAGTCCCTCGCAACCTTTAAAAAATTAATAGCCTCTTCTTTCTAAACCACACCAACTAACCTCGGGAGGGATATCTTAGTATGAACTACTTTTTGACCTGATCCCAAAAGCAAAAATAAATATATTTGGGGTACGTAGGCAACCTGAGAAGTTACTTCAGACCCAGTCATGGAAAAAAATGTATTCTCTTAAGGAAAGTATCGTCCAAAAGGAAAATCCCCTATTAAAATGTTCAAAAGAAGATAATGCCAAACTAGGGGCCTTTTTAAAAAAAAAGAAGGAAAAGAATGCCAAACTTAGGGCATTTAGAAAAAATCAAAATAATTGACAGAAAAGATAGAATATCAAACTAGGGGCATTTTGGGAAGTTGAGCCTTATATCTTTTCTTTCTGAACCATATCCTAAGCCCACCTATTAAGTCCTCCTGAATGCTAATTGACTCGGTTAAGGTACAGGGAACCAAGAAGTTGTCGAGTTGGTTATTCAAGATCATCAAGAAAAAAAAAGAAGTCCACTAAGTCAAAAATTCGAAAAGGCGATTTAGACAAAATTTAGGACATAACCATAAAAAAGAAAGTCTGCTAGGCTGAAAACATGAAAATGTGACTTAGGCAAAAATCAAGGCATCATTAGAAAAAGAAAAAATAAAGCCCGCTAGATTGAAAACCTGAAGAGGCGATTTAGGTAAAAATTAGGGCATCATCAAACAGGAAGAAATGTCCCATTAAGAAGAAAAATTTAGAAGGAAGCTTGTGCAGAAACTAGAAAATGCAGAATCATTTAAGTCACAATATTCATTTTTCAGCCAAGAGCTCACATCCGACGAAGACAATGTTGTAGTCGAAAAAATTAGGAGTTATCTTGAACATTGTAGGATATTCAAAAGTATGTTTACTTGTTCAAGTGTTCGCTAATGGAAGATGTAGAATCATCAACCACTTTGAAGAGGAAGATCTTCTATTCTAATATTTATCAAGATTTTTTAAGTCCAGCTCAAATATTTTTCAAAAGAAATTCGAAAGAAAATGATCAATCCTTTATTGCACATATGATAATCTTAAGAATCTTAAATTTAAGGGAATGTCAGTTCTTTTATCTATCATACATCAGAGTTCATATTTGTCAAGTGTAATCCATTCCATCAATCTTTTAGTCAAGCTTCAGTTAAAACCAACCTTGAAACTAAGGGCATCTTTGAAAGTCATTTAATTCCAAAGTTTTGTCCCTAATCACATGATAACAAGGAAAATCTTACTTAAAAGTACAATGAAGTCCAATGATAATTATGAATCCAGATGCATGATAAGCCAATAAAGACCCGATCTTTCAAACTTTGAGCTCAATTTTAAATCATAGAACGAATTAATAAGATTGTTTAAGTTCCTATAAATCTAAGCCTAAGAAACGTGGCTGGGTAAGTTCGAGTCCGAGAAATGAGACTTTAACTTTTTGAATCATAGAATGAATAGACTTTTTGAAGTGCCTATAAACCTAAGTTCGAGTCCGAGAAATGAGACTCCAACTTTTTGAATCATAGAATAAATAGGCTTTTTGAAGTGCCTGCAAACCTAAGTTTGAGTCCAAGAAACGAGACTCCAACTTTTTGAATCATATAATGAATAGGCTTTTTGAAGTGCCTATAAACTTAAGTTCGAGTCCGAGAAACGAGATTCCAACTTTTTAAATCATAGAATGAATAGGCTTTTTGAAGTGCCTACAAACTTAAGTTCGAGTCCGAGAAAGGAGAGTCCAACTTTTTTAATCATATAATGAATAGGCTTTTTGAAGTGCCTATAAACCTAAGTTTGAGTCTGAGAAACGAGACTCAAACTTTTCGAATCATAGAATGAATAGGCTTTTTGAAGTGCCTACAAATCTAAGTGTAGGTCCGAGAAGCGAGACTCCAACTTTTTAAATAATAGAATGAGTAGGTTTTTTTGAAATGCCTACAAACTTAAGGTCGAGTCCGAGAAGCGAGACTTCAACTTTTTGAATCATAGAATGAATAGGATTGTTTAAGTTCCTCTAAACCTTATTCAGAGTCCGAGAAACGAGACTCCAGCTTTGTTTGAATCATATTGAATTAATAGGATTGTTTAAGTTATTTAGCCCGAGAAGCGTAGTTACAATAGGTTTGAGTCCGATAAACGAGATTCATATTTTTTTGAACTCTAAAAAAGAATTTCAAATAGGATTTAAAGAAGTTTCTACAATGTTATGACTTTAATTACCTCATTCTTCGACCTTTCCATGATTGTTTTCATTGCATAAGCACATTTCAATTTTGAATCATTATTGTCAGTAAGAGAAGATCTCTAGGACCTGACACATTTTTACTCAGTAAGCATCACACCATTGCACACATGTGCACTTTTATATTAGTCAGGGAGAATTTTTTTAAATTCGAGGATCTGATATCGTCAGTGAGAGTTCAAGCTCGAGGACATGATAACATTTTGTTCGGGGAGAGTTTTACGCTCAAGGATCCGAACACCCTAACGAATTGCTAAATCAGGCTGCAAAATGAACTGTCACTAGCTTTGGCATTCAGATATCGCACTATCTACCAAAATAGATTTACTATCTAGTTTGCTTCAACCCTCTACCAAAGAGGGGCATCTGTAAACACCCCATTTTTGTATTCGCCTGATTAATCAACTCGTCAACCTGATCGCAACAATTCCCAATGATGGATGTTTATTCCAATGCTTTATTTTGTTACCAGATATGTTTCAGAAATCCGAATGAGGTATCTCAAATTCACAAAATTGTAGAAACTACGCTACGCTAGGAAAATATGACCCTAAAAACATAGAAACCATCATCTTGCAGATCAAAAAGAAGCTTCACGATAAAAATCACTAAAAATGACCAAATTATCAAAATACCCCCAACATCAAAATATCCCAAGAGCGTATATTACACTTAGGAAAATCCTTTCGAACATAAAAAAATAAATCGAAACTAAATAAATCATTACGCCAATTTTCATAGAATTTGACAAAATTACGAAAATGGCCCTCATAAAGTTTACGAGCATTTCACACAAATTTTTTTATAAATGATAAAAATCAACATTCCCATTGAATTCCTTATGAAAAATTATTTCTAAACATCCTAGAACATCGAAAACCGACTTAAAATACGAAAAGTCCTCTCCGGGGGTAAAACGGTAATTTCATAATTTTTATAATTAAAATTTTTGAAATTAATAAATAAAACATTAAATAATTAAAGTGAAACATTAATGAAATTAATTTAAAATTTTGAACTAAAAAAATCGATCAATCAAGCTCTCAGGCAAAATTGTTGAGGGTTTGCAAGATATTTCTTTAAGGACCCCTCCATTTGGGGGTCCAAAAAATTAAAGATATAATAGAGGGGGGTTCTCCAAAAAATTAAAGTCAATCAAGCAAGACTAAAGTCAAGGTATTAAAGTCAATCAAGCAAGACTAAAGTCAAAATTAAAATCAATTAAGCAAGACTAAAGTCAAGGTATTAAAGTCAATCAATTAAGACTAAAGTCAAAATCTTAAAGTCAATCAAATAAGACCAAAAGTCAAAACCCTAATAGAGTTCTAATTAAATAATAACTTTATTTAATAGAATTCTAACTAAAATATAACTCAACCTAAAATAATTCTAATTAAAATACAACTCTACCTAAAATAATTCTAACTGAAATACAACTCTAACTAAAAGAATTATAATCAAACACTAATTCTATCTAAATCAACCTTTAAAAAAAATCTATAAATAGAGGTCCTCACACCCTATTTTCGAATCAAATCATAAACCCTAGGAAAAGTATGTTAAAAAGCCTCCCCAACCTTTTCAAAATCCTAATTTTGAAGTCCTAACTCCTTACCTAACATCCATACCTCAACTTTAGCTCAAAAAACACCTAAAAATCCTTCCAAAACACGTTCAAATCCATAAGAAAAATCAGAAAACTCACAGATCTAAGAAGAAGATACATCAACTTGAAAATCAGAAATCAAATCCGGTGACGGGCAAATAGCAAGGAAATACATACGTAGATATTCTTCGCTGGTGCTGAGGGAATCGTTGTAATCAGCAAGGTAGCTTTCTTTTATTTTTTTATTATAATTATTTGTTATTTTTTGTCTATTTTGCAATGTAACCGATTTTTGGGAAGAAGTAGAGACCGGCACTTGTCGGGCGGGGTTGGTGCCTAACACCTTTCAACCCCGTAACATAATCCCCAGACCCGTATTTTCTTTCGTAGATTAGTTATTTTTATTTTTAGAGTCAATGATCGGTTCCTAGACCGTAATAACTAGGTGACAACTCCCAAACCTCAAGGGTAAAAAGCGGATCCGCACACCCCGCGGATCGAGGGCACTTTCAGGTTTGGAACAAGGTGTTATTACAGTATTTTGTGACAGCTAGAGTGCCATACATCTGACAAAAAATCAAATGTATCATGAGAAGACTAAGCATATTGATGTTAGATTGCTCAGGGTGCTATTGTAGTGAAAAATTCAGCAGATTTAATGACTAAGGTCATCCCAAGTATCAAGTTTAAGGGCAACCTGAACTTGATAGGTGTTTACAGTTCTTGAGGCCCTAATGGGGCGAAGCAAAAATGATTTTTTTTGAGAATTGAAGCAAAAGTGGATATTTGTTGGGTTATGTTTTCTATTCTTGTATATGTAAAGTTGTCGTGGATTCAACCCGAATCTTTTGATGATTCATTAACGACCCGCATGACTCATTTAATTACTACTGTATGGGGTTTCCCCACCATTACTAGGGGTTCAGAGGAGAAGTCCCCGGGCAAAATATTGGGCCAATTTGATTTGGATTTGGATTCAACCTGTTTAACCTCTTTTTAACCCTGAGTATATAAAAGGTAAGAGATGAAATCCAAAGGGGTGTGAGAGATATACAAGAATTACAGAGAAATTGTAATATAGTTTTTCTTTGGTTAATATAGTAAAATCGTCGTTTTCGTCCGTAGACGTAGGTCGATGCTTTGACTGAACCACGTATATCTTGTGTCTTGTGAGATTCTTGTGTTCTTGTTGATTTATACTTCGGATCATAGGGTTCTTTCTAATAATAATAATAAATAAATAAATGACGAACGAAGTAGGGATTCTAAATTTTTTTAAGATTTTATTGTAACGTTTGATTCAAGTATCCATTTTACAACTATAATATATGCATTTTGGGTATTTTGAAAAGATCTATCTAGTGTTTAAATTGAAAAAAAAATGATAACGATTGTGTTTTGATATATATATATATGCTCTTCCACATGACTCGTCCGAGTCATCTCGTTACCATTCACTAACAAGACACATTTACATTACATCTTAGGTTTCATACCATCTCACAAGACAAATGAAATGACTTGAACGATATTTTGAAAATCTTGTTCGAGTCAATAAACTCAACTGAGTCAATTGAGATTTTATATTTTGTTATTAAAATAACTATTTTTTTATAATTTAAATATCTATTTTTAAATAAAAATGATCATGTGATTAATAATTTTATAATCTACTTTATTTTATATATACAAATATTATAATAAATAATTATAGAATATGTTAAATGGTTTATTTCAAATCCTAGGAGAGATGACTTGGTGAAAGCGCCCTCAATCCGTAGGTGCAGATCCACTTTAGTTTTGTGGAGGTCATTTTAGTTAGGGTTGTCAATGGATGATTATTGGTTTGGATACAGTAATATCCGAATTCGAATCCGAAATATTTTTCTGATATCCGAATTCAAATTCGAATTCGAATCCGACAAATGTTTTAAAATTCTATTCGAATTCGAATCCGATTATCCTATTAGATATCGGATAATATCCAATTAGAATTAGAATAATTTGTATATTAAAAAAATACAATTTTTCCTTATCCAACTGATTCAGACTCAGTGGAGGAGCGTGAAACAATAGGTTGCTTTTTGGCACTCCATGAAATGAGATTAGAATCGAAGAATAAACAATAACCGGTTATAGAGCGTCGATCATCTGGGCTACCTGCCCAATCTGTGTCACAAAAGGCTTGAAGAGATAGTGGAAAATTCCATCACGTAAAAGTAATACCAAAGTCAAGAGTCCCCTTGAGATAACGAAGAATTTGCTTCACAGCTAACCAATGAGTACTTGTAGTAGAACGCAGGCATTAGTAAACTTGGTTGATTGAGAAGGCAAGATATGATCATGTTAAAGTGAGATATTGAAAATGCTCGACAATGCTTCGATATTCAGAACCATCTGATAATGAAATACCATCATATTTGGACAATTTTTGACAAGTAGGCTTTAGAGATTTAATGGGTTTAGCACCATCCATACAAGTGCAATGAAGAATATTAACAGCATATTTGTGTTGGCAAAGAAACAAAGAGTCAGATGATCTAAAAACTTCTATACCCAAAAAGTAAATGAGATCACCAAGATCTTTCATAGCAAAGTAGTCTTCATTTGAGAAATAAGATGGGTAATTGTCTTTGTACAACTACCGGTAATGATCATATCATCTATGTATATCAAAAGAATAGTAATGATGCCATCAAATTTGCGTATAAACAGAGAAGTATCAATAGAAGAGCCCACCCAATGAAATTCTTCAAGAAATTGAGTGAGGCGCATAAACCAAGCATGCGGTGCTTGTTTGAGGCCATATATGGCCTTATGAAGTCGACAAACATAGTTAGGATGTTGAGAATCAACAACACCCTGTGACTAAGTCATATAAACTTCCTCATTTAATTCACCATGCAAAAAATGCATTTGAAACATCAAGTTGCTTGAGATGCCAATTAAAGTGGATACCTAGAGATAAAACCAACCGTATTGTAGTAGGCTTAACTACAGGACTAAAGGTTTAGGTGTAATCAATGCCAGGTTGTTAGTGATAACCTCGTGCAACCAATCTTGCTTTGTAACGATCAATAGTACCATCCGATTTTTGTTTGATCTTGTAAACCCAATGACATCCAACAAAATTTTATTTAGACGTAGGTAGAACTAAAGACCAAGTACCCATTTTGATAAGTGCATCAATCTCTTGAGTCATGGATGCTCGCCACTCAACCACCTTTGATACTTAGGAATAATTAGAAGGTTCAACGAGTAGAGAAGAGGCAATGAGGGCAAAAGGATAACATGTAGCAACATAGGTCTTGGGTGTGCGAGTACCATGAAATCGAGTAATCATGTGATGCTTAAAGGTAGTTATAGTTGAGGTTGGGAAGTCACGACAATGGGATGGATGTTAGTAGATGGTGGGAGTAGGTGGTTTACATTGAACTGAACCATGTCTATAGGTAGGGACTAAATGGTGGCTGCAGGTGGGTTTGGTGAAGGTGGGTGGATCTCATTGGATTGAACCGAGACATTAGATTGTAAGGATGGTAAAGTCATATGGGAAGAAGATTGTAATGGGCCTAAAAATACACCAACCGACGAAACAAGGATGGATGAGTAGTGGGGAGAGTGACAAATGGAAATTGATTTTCATAAAAAATTACATGACGTGAAATATACACCCGACCGCTCAGAATATGGAGGTAGTTATAACCTTTATGTTGCAAACTATAATCAATAAATACACACTTGGAAGAGCGAAAGTCAAGTTTATGATTTCGATAAGGCCTCAAGTATGGATAACATACACAACCAAAAGTCTTAATAATGGAATAATCAGGGACTTGATGAAATAACTTTTCCCTAGGGGAGACGTGATTAAGGATACACATTGGAAGCCTATTAATAAGAAATACTAAAGTAAGAAAAGCCTCAGTCCAATAAGAGGGAGGTATGTGAGAATGAACAAGAAGAACAAGTCTCATTTCAACAATATGACGATGCTTACATTCTACTACCCCATTTTGTTCTGTAGTGTGGGGACATGTCATGCGATGGTGGATGACATAGAGGGATAAAAAATTACAAAAGGGATTACTAGTGAATTCACCCCCTCCATCAGTTTGGAGAGATTTAACCTTGGCATTCAAGAGGTTTTCAGCATGAGTTTTAAATTTAATAAAAGTAATAAGAATTGAGATTTCAATTGAAGAGGAAAAAGCCAACAAAATTTTCTATAGTCATCAACAATTGAAAAATAATACCAAAAACCATTATTAGAAACAATAGGAGAAAGTCCCCATAAATCACAATGCAAAAGTTCTAAAGGAGAACTAGAAACAGATGATGAAAGATAAAAATGTAATTTGGAGCTTTTACCAAGCTGACATGCATGACATATGGACTCTTGATGCAAAGAACCTTTAAAAGGAAGAGCTTTCTTTACAATAAGACGCTGAAGCGTACGTTTAGATGCCCTAAGTGAAATGTTACTGATGAGGAGTTACATGTTTGTCGACAAGAGCTTAAAAATATGTAGCTTTATTTGAGAGTTTTTAGTTTATTGGAAGAACATAGAGCCCATTTTTACTCCGACCTTGAAACATGATCCTCCCCTTGTTCATTTCCTTAACACAAAAAAATGAAGGATAAAATTCAAAGTAACAATTATTATCGGTAGTAAACTGATTAACTGATAAGAGATTTTTTGTAATTTGAGGAATATGCAAGACGTTACGTAACTCATAAGTAGAAATGTAGAAGAACCAAGATGGGAAATTGAAAAAGTAGCAACATTACCTTTGGACATGCGGTTAGGTCCAGTGTAATTAGATTGAAGAGACAGATTAGATAGATCATGTGTAATATGTTGATTAGCTCCAATATCTAGGTACCAAGCATTACCAGGTGGTGAGTGGAAAATTGCATGAAGAACGTTAAGTTGATTTAGAATTCCACATCCTTGATATGAGTGATCAAGGCGATGGTAATAATCAAGGGCAGAGTGCCCAACTTTGTTACAAATCTGGCAAATAAGACGAGTAGAAGTCGGATTGGTATGTGGTTGTCCAACATGTTGACTGCCATTAGCATTGCAACCTTTTCCACGACCACGACCTCTACTAAATGAGTGAGAGGCCCTTCGATCAGAGTGGTTTCCACGTTGAGAATGTAAGGGAGAGCGGTTAGCCACAAAGGTAGTAGTTTCAGCTGCATTCGTTGAAAAAGAGCTTGTGATACGAATTTCTTCACTGATCAAGGAATCGTAGAGTTTTCTCATAGTAATGGGTGATTTTTTATGAGAAACAGAGGTGACAAATATACCATATTCAGGTCCAAGTCCTTCCAAGACATATGTGACAAGATCAAAGCCATCAACTGGTTTGCCTATAACAGCTAGTTTATCAGTAGTAATCTTGAACTTGTGTAGGTAATCCACTACAGAGGTATTACCCTTTTTTAAAGTCTGCAACTGTCGGCGAAACTGCATCACTTGTGCTTGTGATTGAGATAAAAACATGGTCTCAAGAGTGACCCACACATATCGTGAGTCACATAGCCCGACAACTTGAGCTAGAATACCTTCTGTCAGCGTGGCATTGATCCAAGTTAGAAGAAATTGATCTTGCTTGTGCTAAGCAATATAAACATCATTGACTTGATGAGGTTGCAATCCGTTATATGCAGTTGTCGAGGTAAACTTGGGAGGACACAATATTGTGCCATCAATAAAACTAACAAGATCATTGATCTTCAAAATCGACAAAAATTGTGATTTCCACAAAAGATAGTTATTCTGATCAAGTTTTATGCTAATAAGATGAAAGATGTTCGGCATTTGGGAAAGAGATAAATGATTCTTGGTAGGAGGAGATGTAGTGATGGAAGAAGAGGCATCCATGTGCAAAGTTCTGTTAATGAAGATGGATCAAGAAACGTATCAAACGTTTGTTGCTTTGATACCATAAAAGGACTATATCACAACTCACTAAGTGATTAGAGTTACAACAAATAATAGAGATACAAAACAGATTTGTTGCAAATTTGTTGCAGATTTACATTGATTTGTTAACTCCTAAAATATTTGTATTCCTGAAATAAAGGAGGAGCAGATTCTTATCATTTAAGATTGACATCAGTTGAAGATTTTCTATTAAGGTTGAAATTTGAAGAATCAATGATCTTAGGATAAGATTCTGCAGGTGTGCTATTAAGAAGTAACTCCAAAAAAACACTTGGTTTGTTTGTTTCTATCTTATCTTTCATTTAAGAGAAGAACTCTCTCTCTCTCTCTCAATTCATCATCTTCACCCTACCCTAAAACCCTAGATTTTCACCCCTAAAACTCAACATGAGGGATCTTAATAGTTTTCTAGTCATCAACAAATGAGAAACTTAAGATGGGGAAAAATGAAAAATAGAGAAAAGAAGACGACCTAGAGGAAGAAGGACTCCCCCTTCTTTGTCATCAAAGAACTGAGGCATCCTCTCTCTCTCTCTCTCTCTCTCACTATTGTGATGTGGGGATTAAGGTTACTTGAAGTTAAAAAGAAATTTTTGTTTGCAAGTACAACTTATACAATTTTTTCCTTTTTATTTATTTTTCAACCACTAAAGATTCAAGTAATTCCTTTATTGAATTTATGGGTAATTTTCAACAAATCTATATTAAATCTATTGGTAATGTTTTACTTGAATCTATGTTGATTTTGTAGCATCAAAGGTGTTTGATGAATTGTCAATGATTTGTTAGTGTCATATTGATATAATAAAAAAGCATCGATGAGGGTCGATTCGATTTAATTCAGAACCTAAATAATTGATCCAGATCCAATTTATCATATTGAAACAAAATTGGATTTTGGTGTGATCCAATCTATCGACAATCTTAGTGTATCATTTTGGGTATATTTGAAAATTCTGTTTAGGTGTACTATCAAAGTTCAGAAAAATATTTATTTGATTTTTGACAATCTTAGTGTATCATTTTGTGTATGTCTGAAAATTCTCTAAGTGTATTATGGAAGTTCAGAAAAATATTTATTTGATGCTTTTATTATTATTTAAGACTTTATAATATGAATTATCAAAATAATAATAAAAGAAATAGTGAATTTAAAATAAAAAAATAAAAAAAATAGTGAAAGTTTTTTAAAGTGCATCTTGGTCGCGACTCACAAGAGCTGAAGTAGCATTAACGTAAAAATCTAAGTAGGACGAGGAGAAATTGGTAATTAGCAATCTCAGAAGAGAAACATAGGCTTTGACCAAAAACCGGATCTATCGGCAAGAAATAAACAATGAGCAAGCAAATAAGAGAAAGTGAGGGACGTTTTGGCCGTCTTTTCTGTCTGAAAGTTTTCGAAACTTAAATAGCATATAATCTGAGAGATCTCTTCATCTCTTGTAGATTTCAGAGAGATTCTTCGATTTCTCTAATTTGGAGTGATTTCACTGAAAGCCTCTTGTTTTTACTGACTGATTTCACAGAATTTCTGCTCTTTCAGGTATGCGTTTGATTGGATTTTTCATCAATTTTTTTTTTTTATTTTTATTTTAATCGAAGTAGTTGTTTATGTAAATTTCGATTAATTCAACCCCGATCTGTTTGTTAAAAATTGATTCTGTGTTGAATTAGGGTTTTGTGTTGATTTTGATTTTTTTGGGAAGCATGTGTTAAACTGTGTTTGATTGCATGTTTGTATTTAAGTTTCTTGTTGTTTGAGGATTTAGAGTTCTTCGAACGACCGGAGCAATTAGGATCTGGTTGGTAGGTTTGTAGAATCTCAATCTGTGAGAAATTAAGTTCTCTTTTATTGTATTTTTGGATCAAAATTTATACTATAATTTTTTAATTTTTTAAATCGCATTTTTGAATCAAAATTTACTGGTAGGTAGGTAGGTAGAAGCTTAGTCTGTAAGAAATTAATTTTCTTTTTATCAAAATTTTGAATAAGAAATTTCTAGTACCCATCCCCCAAATTAGGGTTTTTGAAGTTCGAATATATTAGTTTTATGCGGGAAATTTTCGGTAAAATCTGATTCTCCTCTATGGAATTCCCTGCTATCTCCATTTGGGATCCCATCAAAGGTGGAATTTTTTTTTTCTTTTTCATTTGGCTTGCCACCTCAGACATGGTTCTTACTTACGACTGATCATTAAATCAAAAGGGGTTTCTCTATCCATAATTATTGTTTCCTTCTCAAATCTAGTGGCGAATCGGTCGATCACTTGACTGCCATTGTGTAGACCTCTGCTTACTGAGGCATGGTTTTGGCCATCTCACCAACCCGTAGATGCTTGGGAAGTGATAATTCTAATATTTGGACCGTAGATTTTATTTCTCTCTTTTATTAGGTAGGTCTTCTCAACCTTCTTGACCGGTTTTTCAATAAAATTAGACTCTTCAGAAAGAGAAAAAAAAACATTTATCAGTCTTGAATTTATTATCTTTGGCCCAAGATGATTGGTTTGCTAGCATTTGTTACTTCTGAATCATTCTCATTGACTTGATTTTTTCAACTTTACCTCCTCTTTAATTTGATAAATGTAATGCTTCCTTTTTTCTTTTCCAGGATAATATGCTTTTGAGGCTCTTTGATTGTTGGAGCAAATCATAATCACCTGGTTAAACTTGTGCGCTGATGAGATTCAGGTGATATAATGCTTAGTCAGGGTTGCTGAAAGAGGAAATCTGAGCAAAGTTCGTAACTATCAGCATGGTCAAATGGATTATTCTAATATGTATTTCATGCAATCCTCATGGTAGTCCTGCTTGGGAGATTTTTCATTGGGATCCGATTTAAATGGAGTGTAATCAGACAAAGGCCTGATCATCATCATGGATCAATCAAAAAATAATGAACAATTTCAATACAATGCCAGGGAAACTAGAGTTGATGGACTTGGCTCTTCAAATCAGAGATTTCTGCAGGACCCATCGAGCTCCATAAATACAAATTTGAGACCACCTGAGTACAATGTATCAGGTGGAACTAAACCTGTATTGAATTACTCAATTCAGACAGGTGAGGAGTTTGCACTTGAATTTATGCGAGAACGAGTGAATCCGAGGATGCCCTTCATCCCCAACACTGCGAGTGATCCGACCAATGCGCCTGGTTATATGGATCTGAAGGGTATTCTTGGAATTAGTCAAACCGGGTCGGAAAGTGGGTCAGATAACTCGATGTTTACCGCAGTTGAAAAAGGTCGTGTTAAGGAGTTTGAAAGGAAGGGCTCTTCCAGAAATGAAAACAGAGGTATCATGAATCTTTGCGATCAGTACCACGTGCCTCGTCTCGCAATAGTAATCCAGGACTTGTTCATGGGTATAGTTCTTCGGGAGCTTCTGATGGCTCGTTAACAAAGATTAAGTTCCTCTGCAGCTTTGGTGGTAAAATCTTGCCGCGGCCGAGTGACGGAAAGCTTAGATATGTTGGAGGCGAAACACGTATTATTAGGATAAGCAAAGACATTTCGTGGCAGGAACTTATGCAAAAAACAATATCTGTATACAACCAAGCTCATACAATCAAATATCAGCTTCCAGGGGAGGATCTTGATGCATTGGTTTCAGTGTCATGTGATGAGGATCTACAGAATATGTTGGAGGAATGTAATGTTCTAGAAGAAGGAGACCGATCTCAGAAACCTCGAATGTTTCTTGTTTCCACAAACGATATGGATGACCCTCATTTTGGTCTTGGTTCCATAGAAGGGGATTCTGAAATTCAATATGTAGTTGCTATCAATGGTATGGACCTACCAAGAAAGAACTCAAGTGGGCAGTTAGCGAGCACTTCGGCAAATGATTTGGATCAGTTACTAAGCCTTAATGCCGAAAGGGATACAAGTAGGGTTGCAGCAGATCCAGCTGGGTCTAGTGCTGCAACTTTGGCAAGTACTCATGTGCCACCTTCGACCACTCAGCATTATGGAACCCCTATACAGTCTTATCAGGGTCAGATAATGCATCATGTTGAAGCCGAGCACTATCCATTCTCTGCCACCCATCCACAAGAGAGCTTCCATGATGCGAGTGGCAGGACTACGGTTCCCTCATTTATCCAATTTCAACATGGCACCAATGCCAATTTTTCTAATAATATACCAGTCGAAGGTTCAGCTCCAATGCTCCTTCATGGACTTATGACTCATCAAGGAGGTTTGAACGAAGGGCAGCCATATTATGGTGTCAGAGTATTGGATTCAATGTTGCTGTAAAGGAGGCAAAACCGAAAGTTGATGGCTCAGTTGCGCAAAGGAAGGAGCTTGAACAAATTCGATCATTAGACAATGAATATGTTGTTTCTTCAAAGCCGTATGATGGTTCTATTCCCAAAGGAGCTCCACTTTTGACTTCGAAAAACGATGGAAAGCAGCCAGAGCCTTTACAGGGTTCACTACCCCATGATGCTGTTAATGCTGGTCAAATTTATAAATCTAACGATGAGGACAATTACAGCACTCCTGCTGGAGCATTTACTCGTGGATATGCCGACTCTGAGGTTGATTCAATCGACTTTAACTACCTTGAGCCACCTGTGCTTCCTCAGAGGGTCTTTCATTCCGAGAGGATTCCCCATAAGCAGCCAGAGCCAGAGTTACTGAATCGATTATCAAAATCTGATGATTCTTTTGATCCTCAATTTCTGATATCGCATTCACGATCTGGCCTAGCAAAGCAGGAACCAATCACTGAATCCTCTGATAAATTGCACGAAGTCGGTCTAGCTTCCGAGGTTGAACCCTCCGTGTCCTCAACACAACCGCTAAATACAAATGCTGCAACCGTTGAAGAGGGATTGATGCAATTTGAACAGTATAGAGGGTTAGCTGATGCGATCAATAAGATGAATCCATTTGAGCCCAAGTCAGAGTCTAAGAAACCCGAGTTGAACCGTGCAGTTTTGACCCCTACGGATGATAAAGATACTATGAATTTGGATGCGGTTCATCATGGGACGGACATCTGTAAACCTGAAGATGATGAAATAGAAATGAATGGAGGCCAAGAGACTTCTATTAAGCACCACGAAGATCCCGCTTCTAGTCTACCAGAGCTTAATTGGGGCGAGTTGGCGGTCAAGCCCACAAATAGTAATACTGTGATGGGGCAAGCAAATAATTTTTTCCGAGCTGGGACCTCTGCTGGAGAAGTTTCTCGGGAGGACTCATCTGTTCCTACAAGTTCAAAACCCGAGCAGGGCGACATTCTTATTGATATCAATGACCGGTTTCCTCGTGATTTCCTTTCTGATATATTTTCAAAGGCAAGACAAACTGAGGATTCTTCTTTCGGTATTAGTCCATTGTACGCAGATGGAAACGGTTTGAGCTTGAATATGGAGAACCATGAACCTAAACATTGGTCATTTTTTCAAAAATTGGCTCAAGATGAGTTCGTTAGGAAAGATGTTTCTCTTATGGACCAAGACCATCTTGGGTTTTCATCTCCACTTACTGTCGTTGAAGAAGGGGCTTCTGGGGCCTACCATTTTTCACCTCTAAAGACCGGTGTGGTTCCCTTGGGACCTATGGATTCCCAAATAGGGTTCGAAGAGGAAATTCAGCAAGATTCATCTGGTAAAATTGCTGCTGATACCATTGGTTCACGACTGGATTACAATCCTTCCCAGGTCAAGGACAGTGAAAGCATGCAGTTTGATGGGATGTCCTTTGCAAAAACAGTGGAGAACTCGAGAACTCCGGAATCGGAGTATGAGGTATTTTCCTTGACGGTGCCTTGATTTTTCTGTAACCAAGACTGCTTGCTTGCAGCCAGGATTTATGATTTGTTTAATGCTTTTAGGATGGAAAGCTAGAAATCGGTAATATTGGTGGACCCCTTCCTGATTCTTCTCTCGGAAATTTTGATATTAGTACCTTACAGGTATGATGCTTGCAGCATGACTTCTTTATTGGAATGTGCAGTATGACAATACCTGAAACATGCATTTTTAAATATTCACCAAAAAAGTTAATTAGTAGCATCTTATTGCTAGGGGTATGGTAGGCCATTTTGATTCTTTGAATGGGCAATCCCTTCAATATTATAGAAATACTAGAGTTTGCTCATGCCTAAGGAGGGGCATCCTCTCTGGGGGTTAAAGGGGTAAAAGAGGAGAAATAATAGAGTTGGAGGGGTATTATTACAAAATCTTTGGGGTTGAAGGGGTAAAAGAGGAAAGATAGTAAAATTAGAGGGGTATTATTGAAAAGGAAAGGGTGTGGAGGAGGATGAGAGTAAAGACAAAGTTGAAGGGGGAAGAAAAAAGCAATCGTGGGGTCACTGTAGCTGGTGGGACGTTTATCCCCCACAAGTGGATCCCTCCTTTATATTTTATTATACAGATGATTTATTTTTCAGATGTATACAATTTAAAATGGAATTATGTAACAGTATATTTGTGAACCTGTTAATAATTGGGTCCCACAACTCCTTGGAGCTATAGGTAGCTCCTAATGGAAACCAAGTTACATGGATGGGAAGCACCCATCCCTTCTCCCACTCAAAAGACTTAGGTCTTAGCCAAGATAACATGTAACCCGGTTGCTGCCTCAGAACACAAAATGTACACCTCAAATATTTTAGCTGAGAATAGGAAGCACCAAAAAGAATAAAATTTGATTTTGCAAACCGGAGGTGAAAAATAGGACTACCATTCCTAACCCCAAAGTTTTCCAAGAAACCCCTTCCACCATAGTATATAGAATAGGATTAGGAGATTGCCTTGCCTGAAACCTTTAGAGCCCTTGAAGCACCCGGTTGGAGATCTGCCGACCGTGATAGAGAGTAAAGGTGTAAATGCATTTTTGATGCACACTTTCCACTTAATTGACAAACCATCCTCCCAAAAACATTTTTTTGATGGATAAAGATTTTTGTTGATAATAAAAATGATGAGATCGAGAGACCTACCTACAAAAGCAGGAGGAATTAACAGAGAACCATGCTACGACATACATATTGAAACCCGATCTTTTTTTTGAAAAGTTAAAATTTCATTAGAAAAGGGATGAGATATCCCAAAATACAAAACTTATCAAGTAGAGGGTTAAAACAAAAAAAACTACTAATCTCCCAAGTTACAAACGAGATCTCATCGGACAACAAAATCTTCAAAGAAGATGCCCTTAAACTCTTGTGAAAATTTTCCCCAATGGAAAAGTAACCCCAATGTATCGAACCCCAATCTCAATAGAAAATCTTCAAAAATACTCCCTGAAAGTCTAGGAACACCTTTGTCCAAAAAAAACAAGAGACCTCCAATGTTAATTCTAATGGCTTGCAATAAGTGTTGTCAAATGTGACCGCATATGCGAATTTTGGACATCTAATCGTTATTCCATCATGCCAAATGCGATTAGGTCATTATTCCATCAGATACTTCATAAGAGCTACTATTCCATTCTAAAAATGCTTAACAAACAGTGTACAATCAGTTTGACCCTGTACATAGTCCACCTTTTTCAAGGCTTTATTTATCTTGTCAAACCATGCCCATACTGTTGGCTTCAACCCATATAATAATGCCTTATTCAATCAGCAAACTTTACTGTTACTGCCAATGAATTGGAAACCAGGTGGGACCTTCATGTACTCTTCTTCCTGTAACTCTCCGTGGAGGAAGGCATTTTTGACATCTAATTAATAAATAGACACAATATTTGCTACCAAGGGCAAAATCACTTTAATTTAGTTCATCTTTGCAATTGGAGCAAATGTCTCATAATGGTATGTCTCTATATTTGTGTGTAGCTTAGGCACAAGACTGACCTTACCTATTAACTGTCTCATCAGACTTATACTTCACTTTCACTATATAAACCTATAACCTATTCATAGCCAATTGGTTGCTTTCCTCTAGGAATATCAATTAATTCTCTATTTTGAAAATCCAATGCATTCCTTTCTTCACACATTGCATCCCTCCACTTGGACTGGGAGAAAGAATGTGAAACACTCGTAGGCAAGAACTCAAAAGAAGCCAAAGCTACTAAAGACTAATAAGAAAGATACGGAATAATAGGAAACAAAGTTAGATACTGGACATTGGATACAAGCACATGTTCCCTTATGAAAAGCAATAGGAAGATGAGTCATCAACCACGGGGGCACCACATGAAGGAATTTTGGAAGATTTATTAACCAGGAAGGTATTACTTGAAGTGTTTGGCAGTCGTTGATTGTTGTCTCCTTCTATAAACTCTCACTTCTCTGTCTTTTGGCTCATCCCCATATTGTGAACTAGTATGATTAGTTAGGCTACTAGTGTCAAAGACAAACAGTGCATAGATGTAGGCACAGAAAGGATTTTTTTCCTTATATCACTGTTTTCCCCCTAATGAGATGTGTGACGACGGGCAGAAAAGGATCAGACTTAAAGAATCTAGCATTCATAGACATTAGTCTCTTCTTGGATTATGGGTGGTTACAATTGTAACCTTTTTGAGAAGTTGGGTCTTGAGCGCCTTAGGAATAAGTTTGGTATGATGAGAGTTTTCTATGTGAACATGGTATACACAACCAAAATTTTAGGTGAGAGAGAAAGAAGAGTGATATGAAAATGGATATTTGAATTTTAACACCCGAGACGACATTCGATTAATAAGATATGATGATGTAAGTACTAAGTATAGACTGTCTCCAAAAGTCTTGGGAACATTCATAACATATAAGAAGGCTTGAGCTACTATGAGTGTTATTTCTCTAGGCCACGCCATTTTGTGTGATGCAGACTTAAGTACATTGATGTTCAGTCTCATGTTCCTTCAGGTAAGATTCGAGTCCCAGGTTTATGTCTTTCCACATTTTCTGAAGAAAGAATTTTAATGGGTTTATCAAATTGAGTACCAATCATCTTATGAAAGTTTGGGAAAATAGAATATACATCATCCTTCGACTTCATAAGATAAACCAAGGTAGTCCTAGTACAATCATCCATCAAAGATATGGATAACAATCTGACCTGCTACTCTCGTTTGAGTGACTTGGGAGTATCCTCAGGGATTAGTCCAACTTCCAAAGGGCATGGGGATAACCTGTTACTTAAAAAAAGATATAAACAACTATATCCAAACAACAGAGTGGTAGATATTAGAGTGAGCAATGTAAAACAAAATCTCACATTTATTATTACTTAAAGTAGGAGGTACGAAAATGCCTAAGAAAATTACAGTCTTCACATTGAATATTGCAAAAGTATAGGAAAACAAATTGGGTAAACTATATAAGGATTGGAATAGATAAATGATCTAAATGATAGTGTCACTGCATTAACTGGTTATCGTTATTAGATTTCCAAGACTACTAGTAGATTGGTGGGCTTGATAAGTGATTTGAGCTTTATCAAGTGAAGGAAATGAGCAATATGTGCAAGATGTCATTATTTGTATTTCAGGGTTAGTGTTTTACTGGTGTCATTTGTTTAGAGAGTTTAGAGGGGTCTTTCTTGAGGATCTCTTCCTGAGATCCGATTTGGTTTTTAGAGGCAGAGGCTAGCTATGTTCTGCTCTCCTTTGGGTTGCTATCTCAGCTGCCTTATTTTCTTTCAATAAATGTAGTTTTAATTAGTGAAAAAAGGAAATAAAAGTTACACTTTTCAAGACCACTGCTAATGTTTCTCGAATCTATGCCCTAAAATACACAATGAATTAGAAAAAGGATGGCATGTCTTCTAATTGCAACAGAGTGGTTGATAGTTTAGTAAAGGATGGATCGAACGTGGATAGCATGTCTTCTCATCCAAAAGGATGCAAAGACTGGAAGGGCTCGTGGGCTCAATCCCACATCTCATAGAGAGGAGGAATACCATGGATGATAAGGGATAACTAACTCTACAGCTCAACGGAATGGGAAAGCCATTATTGCTCTGTTTCTTTCTTATTACTCAAAACTGGTTATACAATTGAATAATGATTTTTTATCTGGAATGTATATCAAATACGGGCAACAAGAGCCTATTAATATGGTAACATACATTTTCGTTTCCTCATAAAAGCATCCATAGGATCTGGTTCTGTCTGTTGCAAAATTTTCTTCCTTTTAGTCAACTGCTCTGAGCCCAATTTAGAGAAAGATGTTTGGATTCCTTGATGTGTGGGCACAGAATAAAACCCCAAAAGAGTTCAATGGCTGTAGATTGATCCAAGAGGAAGGGGAGTTTATTACCAAATTCAGGGATGGATGGCCCTAGAGAAGTCGGTTAAGAGAATAGGAAAATGAAGAATAGATGATAGATAAATTTGGAAGAACACTAACACTCTTTTTCCCAGAGATAGTTGAAAGGGATCCGTTTGCAATTCAAACTTTTTGTCTACCAAAACAAATGAATACATGTGTCATGTGGTCCGAAGCACCTGAATCGATAATCCATGAAAATTTTCCAACTCATCCTAAGGAATCGAGATCCTTTTTGAGGAAGCAAATAATCAATGTAGGCATGCATGTCATGAGTCATTATATGAGCCTGAGCCAAGTGAATGCCAATTGATGGTATACTCCCAGTAGTGGATGCATTATATGCAGTAGATAACCTTGGTCTGGAACTAATCAGGACAACCAAGTCCCTACTTGGCTCCTTAATATGCCTTGTCCTACCATACCATAATGTGTACACTTCAATTTTTCCTTGCCTTTGTTGAATTTTTTCCATCCATTTGGCTACTTTTGGGGGACATGTAGTAGATGCAAGTGTTGACTGATCAAGGATGAAATCTCACATAGATGCAGCATGAGCATAGACTTGGCTGAGTGTAAGCAACTCTTCTATACTTGATAACTGCACTCTTGACTCTTGGTTACCAAAAGTGTTTTGTATTTATTTTATAATATCCAAGTGCCCAAGGACCTCAACCCCTTTGTGCAATCCTTGAGAGTTGTGGCCACTACTGACTTCTGATGTGACAAATCACGATGATCTGGTGGGTCCCTTGAAATCATAATATTTGTGATCTAGATTAATGCGTTTAAATCTGTTTTGTAATTCCAAGTCTGGACCTGAGGATCACAAGCGCCTCATGTGGCACTTATGACCATATTAATGCATTGTCCAAAAATTTGTATCGTCCGAATTGTTCCTAGGCTTGTTGATTTTGGATAGTTGCTGTTCTTTCTCTTTTCCTGACTTTGAGGCTCTAAATCTATGTAAAAAAGAGTGTTCCATTTTCTAAAAGTTTACATCGTTTGACACATGCTGAGAAAATTTACTGAAGAAATCTTTGATTCGTTCAAGTATTTTATTTGGCATTATATATATGGACTTCTCTAACCTCAGCCCACGGTTGAGGCTCTCCATCAAACAGCCAGTTGAGACGCTAGGGATTCCCAAGAAAAATGTATCTCTAAAAACGTATCCCTAGAAAGGAACTGATCTCTAAGAAAATTGTGTTTTTCCTCTTATCTCAACTGTCTGTTTGATGGAGAGCCTTAACCTTGGGTTGAGGCTAGTGTTTTCCTATTTATGTAGTGTACATTGGACTATCTAAATTTGTTCTTTCTATACTATAAACTTAGCATGAACTAATGTAGTCTATAAAGGTAACTCCCTACTAAGGAAGTAAACTAAATGGACGTGTAGCTCTATCAGATTTGTGAAGATTAGTGTCTACCACCAACACATCTGTCCTTGTCTTTGTTACATGGATTTTATTCAGAGGGTATGTATCAATCCAAACTGAGTGAGCCTTGTTTCGGAGGGTGGGGGGGCTCTCCCTTTATTAATAATCACAACCGTACAAACAAGTAGATAAAGTATTAGAGTTGTAAAAAAAAAAATATACGCAGCTCATTTAAAGAGTAATTAAGAGATGACCATCAAAGTACAGTACCCGCATGGAGCCCCAACTTTGAAAGAAACTGCTGCACGGTTAGTCTCTCCCCAACAATTTTGAAAGCAAACCTCCTCAAATAGCTTCAAAGATTCCTTAATCAGTCTCACCATGTGTGTGTACTTCAAAGAAATGGTACAATTTAATTGCGACCAAGGAGTTGGATAAAATAATAATCTTCTTCCATTGATTCTCAGCAGCAGCCCCAAACTATGATTTAGGTCATACAATTCCACAAGTTGCTGTCTTCATGATAACTTGGCCCATGCACTGTTTAAAAACCACCCTTTTCTGTGTTTGAATTTATTGCTGAGTAAAAAAAAAACTCATTGAATATGGTTTCTCAAACCAAATTATGCTCTTTGAAACTAAATTATTGGAAAACATATATGCCATTTTGAAAGAAAATGGATTTTTTTTGTTTTTTTTTGTTTTTTGATGACTAAAGGAGAATGGATATCAATACTCTGTAGACAATAGGTATTAATTTCTTATTGTCGTAATGGTTTCTTTTGATCTTTGTAAGTGAGATTCTGTTTTGGTTGGCTGGTAAATTAATATATATGCAAAAAAAGAAAAAGTAAACACACAGCAGATCTATAGAAATTTTTGACTTTTATTATTTGAGATATGAGATATTTGATTTTAATAGAATAGAAATGGCTGTTTGCTCTCCTAAAATGTTTGATTTGGATTAAAGTGGACGACATTGCGGGAACATTAGATGTGTGTTATGGATCAAGGATGTTGGATAGCATGAGCAAAAAAGAAAACTAGTATGAAATGCTAACTTAGTATAATCAGAAGAGCAATATGTTGGATGTGGAAAGAAATATGGATGATGCAGTGACAATGTGTAGAAGACCAGAAAAGTGGGAATGTTCTCTTTGGAATTTTCCAAATATGCCCATGATTTTGTAGTTTTTTTTTTTCTGGTAAATCAAGGGTATTGTTTGGATAAACGATGCAAATAAGTGTAATCTGGTTGCACATTCAGATGAACAGCCCCATCGTTTCTCTTAATAAGTGGTTTAGATTAACCTCAGTGCTATTGAATTTTTATATCCCATTTTCTATCTGTCTGCATTTGGAATGAGTGCCATTTAATCCTTCAAAATGAAGACGCATCTCGCAAAACCATGAAAATATAGTGCAACTAGTGTCCAGTAATTGGTAGATTGTCTGAAGACTCATCCCACTTACAATAAAGTTGTACCGAAGCTTGTTTACTCTCTCTTTACTGATCCATTCAACTGCTGTTTTTTCAAATCCTTGCGACCAAATATTGGAGTTTCTCCTTTAACATGTGTTCTTTTGAATGCCCATTAACAGATCATAAAAAATGAAGATCTTGAAGAGTTGAAGGAATTGGGTTCAGGTACATTTGGTACTGTTTATCATGGAAAATGGAGGGGCTCAGATGTTGCCATTAAGCGAATAAAGAAGAGCTGCTTCACTGGTCGATCATCTGAACAAGAGAGATTGGTGAGAGTTCTGTCTTGACTCTTAATTACATTCGTATTATTTATCACACATTTAATTGCAATAATAGAACTCCCTATACATCCCAGTTAAAGAAGAATGAAACCTCATGCTTCTCAGACTTTATACTTACTGCCACTTTTTTTTTTTTTCATGGTATTTTCCTATTAAGTTGGGTTGGATTTTTTTTTTTATAGTATTTAATTGCAATAATAGATAACAAATTATGATTCTCCTCCTAGACTGTTGAATTTTGGCGGGAAGCTGAAATCCTCTCAAAGCTTCACCATCCAAATGTCGTGGCATTTTATGGTGTAGTACAAGATGGTCCAGGAGGGACATTGGCAACCGTAGCTGAGTTCATGGTGGATGGTTCTCTTAGGCATGTTTTACTACGGAAGGATAGGTAATTTTTATTCGCCGGTTCTCCTTTAAAATTAATTATTCCACTTTTGTTCTCTGGCTTGTATTTTTCATGAATTTAATTGTTAGGTATCTTGATCGTCGCAAGCGGCTCATAATTGCAATGGATGCAGCTTTTGGAATGGAATATTTGCATTCTAAGAATATTGTGCATTTCGATTTGAAGTGTGATAATTTGCTTGTAAACCTGAAGGATCCTCGACGACCTATTTGCAAGGTGATTGTTATGGTGTTATTTATATTTTTTATTGGTAAAGTTCTCATATAAGATTTTGTTCTTCATCATTTCTGTTGCTGTTAATATAGTAGGATAAATCTCTTCTTTCTTCTTTCTTACTTGGACATGTTTGATACAAAACAAATTAGTGATTGAGAACAAACCCATATGTTTCTAAACAGGTTGGTGATTTTGGCTTGTCAAAAATAAAGCGAAATACATTGGTAACCGGTGGTGTGAGAGGAACCCTACCTTGGATGGCTCCAGAATTATTGAATGGTAGCAGTAGCAAGGTTTCTGAAAAGGTAAGCTATCGCTTTTTTCTTCTTCTCTATATTGTAATTTTTAAGATTTGGTGATAATCTATGTTTCTTGTATACTTTTCCAATTGAGTCAAGCTGGAGTGACCTTGAAATACACTCCGTTTCACACTTTCTTTTTTTTTTTTTTTTTTATAACCAAGAATTTTATTAGATAAGGACAAGAAGTCCACAGGAAGAACAAAGAAAAGCAAAAACAGCAACGGAAGGAAAGCCAGAAAGAACAGGAAAAAGTAACCAAAAAAACAGCAAGCACCACTAAGCAGCAACCGACGAGGGCTCGTCACATTCTGCTTACAAGATCCCATCTAAATAAGAAATCTTCAAAACAAAAACCCCTAAACTCATGAAACTGCTTGCACCAATAAAACGATAAGCCCACAATGCTCTCATCCGTCGATTGCTCCTTCCCATCAAAGTTCTGTCCATTTCTCTCTTTCCATAAACCCCAACAGATGACCGGAGATATAAAATTCCAAAGAACCTCTCCTTACCGACAAAAGCAGTAGACCTCCAACAATTGAGTAAACAACGAATAGACCTCCAACAATCGAGTAAACAACTAATCGCAAAGGGATTACACCAATAGATTGAACACTCTGTTTCACACTTTGCCGACGTGGAGGTGCGCACAAAACCATGGATTTTTCACACATCAGCAAAGTGTGAAATGGATTGAATTTCAAGGTCACTCCATTTTCCTTTCCAATTTCCAAATACCATCTTGACCCGTGCTGAAGTTTAATAAGAAGAAAACTTCTCCCTTAGAAGCTTATATGCATAACATACTAGCAAAATTTTGAAAATATTTTAAATTTAAATAAGTGTTTCCTAAGAAATTTAAAATCATGAAATTGGATGGGTTGATTAATGTTCAAATTTTTTCCCTCTTTTGTGGCAAGGATACATGAAGTATTAATACCCAGTTTTTGTTGATTGGTTGGTAGGTTGATGTATTCTCTTTCGGTATTGTGTTATGGGAAATTCTCACTGGCGAGGAGCCTTATGCCAACATGCATTATGGTGCAATTATAGGTATTTTCCTGAGCATTTCTTTCCATCTCTTATGTTTTGTATTTTTGTAAGAATTGGACATTCCAGGTTGAATCTTTAGCTCAATTGAGTGGTCCACCATTTCAAAAGCTGGTCCTCAAGTCTGGCTTACATACCCAAAAGCCAAACAAGTAAACAGCATTTGCCGTGTTGTCCGCTATAGATTATAAACCATTCTTACCGATCAAAAAAAAATTATAAACCATTCCTACTGTCTACAAAATCAGTATCTTCACCTTCCTATAAAGTTAGTTTTGTGGAGTTCGTTATTCAAGGACCCATTTTTTTTCCTTCATGTAGGAGGTATTGTAAGTAACACATTGAGGCCACCAGTGCCAAACTACTGTGACACTGAATGGAAAGCGCTAATGGAGCAGTGTTGGGCCCCTGATCCTGTCGGTCGGCCATCATTTACGGAAATAGCCAGTCGTTTACGTATAATGACTGCGTCTACGCCGCCCAGCCAAACTAAACCTCCTCAGGGTTATCAGGGAACCAAATGACATTATGATGACACCTACTTCCCACACTCCAATTAATATTTATTATTATTTATGTGTATAACTTGCAAGTTTGAGCCTATTATGTTAGTAGGGAAAATTGGTTCTTATAAGAGGTATTTGCTGTGAAATTTGTGAGTATTAAGAGTTGGGTCGTACAATTATTCTCGGATTATCTGTTTGTGTTTATGAAAAACCTCAAGAAAAATTATCATTGTATGTTTGATCTTATCCATAGAAATATAATCTGATTTTGTTTCTAGTCCTAATGGCCATGAAGTGCTGTCTTTCAACTGTTTTATATAATTTTAAGTCTATAAACATATATACTTTCGGAGATCGGTTTACAACAAAGAACTTTTTGGTTTAAATATTGTTGTTAGAGGTGTATTTAATTAATTATAAATTATGTATTTAATTAATTATAAATTACTGGGCCAGTCACATTTTCCAAATGTTTATCAACAGGACCTTATACCCGTTTCGGTATTTAATTTATGGGTTTTGCTTATGTGTGCCCTAAATAAACCTTGGGAATAACCATTTGTGGGTATTTTGTTATATAAAAAAAAATTAAGGGTATTTTCGGTACAAAATTCAAGTTCCAAAGTGTATTACGGCACTTTTAAGGGTACTCGTTAACAAGACCCGTAAATTTATATTTTTTTAAATATTTCATATTTAATACTTAGATTTATTTTGTTCTTGAAAAAAACATTAATAGAACCACATAACTTGTACAAGTTTTAATTGACTCGGTAAGCTTTCGAGTTGACTAAACGAGTTAGTTCAATAGTCCTCAAGGGAAGAGTCAACTCAAAATCCAATGAAGTTCAACCAAGTTGAAATTCATTTGTGTCGAATCAACTTTGGCTGATTAATTTTCTTTTAAATTAAAAAATAAAAATAAAAAAATTCTTTTATCTCTTCACCAAAACCAATCATCTTCAACCTTAAATTACTGGGAACTTCAACTCAAGATTAGGGATTTTTTTTGACATAAATAATTAAATTTTATGAGAATATCTAAATTTTTCTACAATTTTTTTTTAATGATAGATTAAAACTAAAGAAAGACATGGTTGAATGGATTACAATCACCACCACCGATATATCATCCGAGATTTTCAAAATCTTGGTAGAAACATCTCTTATATTGATTGTACCGTACATATTAATGTTAATGATTGATGATGATTCATGTTAAATATTTGAACTAAGACGGAGATGACTCCAACAGACACTCTCTTAAAGTAGAGCTTAAAAGAGTAATTTTGAGATAATCCGTCCAACGTTTTGCTACTTTCTAGTGTTTTCAAACTTACGGCATACCTCTTGACTTCGGTCTTGCATTAAAGACTTGACTTAAACTGATCTAAACACCCTATCATCAAATTCATGACAAAACTCATGACTTTCTTTTTCTTATTGATATTTTTTTCTTTTAAGTTATTGAACTACTTCAAGTAGTTTCTCTTCAACCTCATTTTTGGGAAATATTCCTGGTTTTTTTCCTACTAAAAACCTATGATAATCTTCATACCCCCACCTCAAAAGAAAAACAAAAAAAAACAAACCCCATGTTATTCTTGAGGTTTAAAGGTTCAAGGAGATAGTATCTTTAGGTTACAAATGAGAGTAAAAGATTTTACCTGAGAAGTCCAAGAGGAATAATTTTGGGGAAAATCAAGGTTTTTTTGTTTTGTTGGGGCAAAGGTTCAATTGAAAAAAGAGGGCATTTCAATCATTTTATATTAGTCTCTCATGGAAGACCAAAATCAAGAGCATAACAACTCAGTTAAAAAAACCTATGAATATCTATATAATTTTGAACAAAACCTCATCCCAAAGACTTGGGAGTCAATTAGACTAACTGTCTCGACAAGGTTCATGTGACGGGGGTGACGGTGTTTTTGGTACACTACATACATACATAGCAAGGGATACCTTTGAATTTGATTATTGTTTTTATTTATTCATTTGTTTTACTAGACTGAATAAATGTTGTTATAAAAACTTTGAAATAATTTCAATTATGGTGTAATCATTATCTTACAAGTTTTGGGGCATTGTTAAAAGTCCAAAACTTACCCAAAATAAAGGATAAAAATACCATTCTATGTTTGGATTTGTTAGTTTGAAGATGAGATGTTACAATGTTAATTGCCAAAAACAAAAATGTTATTTTGTATCAAATAAAACAATAAAGGAACCATTTCTCAAAAATCAAAACCATATATATTCATCATCATCTAACCTTATTCCATATACGTTGGGAACGGCAACACAAAACTAATCTCGTTGTCGAGCCACATCTACTGTATATTGTAACAAATAATTAACCTACTTTCTTCTTCCTCATCAATCTTGGAGTAGTTTCCCAGCAAGGATGCTTAAATAACTTGCTTGCAGAGGTTCTCTTTCTCGAGTGTGAGTGTAATCGAGATATTAAATCACTTTGTTCTTGTCTACTCCTTTGGGAAGTCTTGCTCTCTTTCTCTTTCTACTAATGTTTTTAGCTTCTGGGCCTTCCTAGCCTTAGCTTTCTCTTCAAAACCATCGTCCATCATTCTTCATTGTTGCAATACGTTTTGCCTCGTAAACCTGCAAAATTGATGAAAATGTATATTAAAATCAACTAGTTATTGGGAATTGATCAGATATTTTTTTTAACAATAAATTATTACAAATAATTAAATCACATTCAACTTCATGATACATAAATGACTATTTCATGATACATTGTACCAGATCGAACTTTGCTCGTCACACTTCATAGGGTGTACTATAACCATAATCACCATTGCCCCATAAATGATTCTCAACTTGCCAACCACAAAGCAACTTTTATTTCTCGTAGCTTTTGTTTGTATTTGGTAAAGTCAGGATTTAGTGAAAACCTCAGGATCCTGTAAAGCTAGAATTCACTAAAACCTATAAAGATGTTACAGCCTTATCTCCTAGAAATACAGAATCAGCTCCATTCCTAAGATACATTCAGGATAAGGGGCTGACAAAGTCACCAGTGTAACTTGTTTTATTTATTTGGCAAAGATGGGTTTTGACCCACATCCATGGTAATTCACTACAGACTTCACCAACTTTGCAAGCTGGGACATAATATCAGTTGGAACAAAGACAAGTCTTGCCTACTACTCCTATGTTGTTATTTGTGGAACACATGCAAAATGCTCACAACCAACCCAACAACCATCTTTGAGGATGGAATTATATACAATCAGTTAAGAATTTTTGGACAAAAGATATCATCGGCAAATCCCCAATCAACAGAAGGTTACGACTGCACTACCCACCACGCATAACACGTTTCCCATATATGCATGCAGGGAGAACAGGATCTTCCCATTCTTTCATTCCAGTGGCAAGTACACAAATATTGACATGAGCAACTAATGATATTAATCCAGATTCCAGAGAGCCCTCATTCCTTAATCAGAAAATTTAAAGAATGAGTGCTCTCTGGAATAATGCTTCTAAACCAGCATGGTTCATTTAAGGCATAATTCATTTGCTTCCAAGAAAATATGCCCATAATTAGAGGCCTAGTCCTAGAGACATATTGACACAAATATTCGAAACATGTAATCCATACAACTGCCAGACCGGAAATAATAACGATCTGAAGAAAGAAGGAAAAAAAAAATGGGTCCTATCAAACCCCCCAAACAATCATGACATCTTAAGCTGCGGCACAAAGTTCATGGATCGAAGTACATTATAAGCTAAACAATATATTATCAGTATACTTAAGAACTAAAAATCACTAATGCAATATGCATGCTTTTTTTTTTCCCAGCATTTCATTCCATCTTAATCAAGACCTCTCGATTCATCAGCTTACTAGATGCAGATTGAGACTGATGATTGACTATAATGTGGGTAAAGGATCTAATGTGACTTTAATGTGTAGTATCATAAGATGAAAGTATGGAACTCAATGGGTACCCAAACAATAACTACTCTGAAGGAAAAACAAACTACAGCCCTTTATGATTTGATTCTCAAACAAGCAGACCAATGAGACAAAAACCACACCCACACCCACGCATAAAGATTTTACCTTTGTGATATCAGCAAGCACTTCATTCTCCTTGCATTCAAACTTATCAAATTCGTTTCCAATAACAGCCTCTATTTCATGGACAAGATCTACGTCATTCTGCCAAATACATGTAACAAAGTTAAGCACAATCAGTCCAAAAATAAATAACTAAAAGAGTCGTTCTAAACTGACTTCCATCAACACTGTGTTCAATACTGCACTGACATGGGAGTATGCAGAAACCAAAGATTTTTCCTCAAGATACAAGGAAAAAATATATGATTATTTACACACTGCCACATCAGCACAGTGTTAAATGCAGTGTCGAAGGAAGTCAGTTCAGCATTTTCCCAACTAAAAATGTTGAATGTTGAGTATCTTTTCCAGGAAAAAAAATGAGAAATGCTGAACTGACATCATATGAAGCTGTGTGAGGTCAGCACAGTGTCGTAGGAAGTCAGTCTAGAACAACTAAGAAAAATCTATGGTTCTGTGCCCATGGCAACATTTGCTGAGCATCTTTTTGAGTCAGGTTAGAACTATTCTTTTACAAAACTTTGCCTGAAAAATGCAAAATTCCAGTTTCAGTGCATTATTATTTAGGCAGATTTACCAAAACATGCACAACTTTTCAATTATTTACCAAAACGGTTCACTGTAGCAATTAATTTTGAAAACAGTAAATTTATCATTTTCGGAATTAATTTTTTTTACCAAATCGGTAAAAATAATAAACCATATTTTTTTTATTCCGAAAATACCCTTTTCTTAATTTAAAAATAATAAACCATATTTTTTTTATTCCGAAAATACCCTTTTCTTAATTTTGACTGAAATTACCGTTTTGTCCTCTCCTCTTTCATAAAAATTTCTATAATTTCATTTGTAATGGTTTCCTTCGAACAACTGCTGCAAGAAATCGAAGACGAAGAGATATGCAACCTCCCTCTCTCTCTCTCTCTCTCTCTCTCTCTCTCTCTCTCCCCGTTGGGGAGATCTAAAAAATATTGCAAGTTTCCCTCTCTTTCTCTCTCTCTATCTCTTTCCGTTGTGAGAATGTGAGAAACTTGCAAGTTTCTTCATCTTTGTCTTTCACTGTTGTGGAGATCATGAGAATAGTTTCGATCTATCTTTCTGTTGTGGAGATCGTAAGAAATTTGAATCGAAATTGTTTGTGTATGTATTTTGGGGTATTCGAACCCTAGATTGTAAATTCAATTAGGTACAATTAGGATTTCAATTTTTAGACTATTTAGGATTGATGTAAATTTTATCATTTAATGACTAATTTTTTGGATTGATTTGGATTTGTTAGAGTTTCATGTTTACTGTTGACTTTCTAGAGTTGTGTTAGATTTTTAATGTTTAAAGAAATGCAATGATAATTTTTTCATTATTTAGTTTTATTAAAATTTTAAATTATAAGATGATATTTTTCTCATGAGTTAGAACTACAATTATTAGTATCTTAGAACTTGATTATCGTGTTGCATTTAATATGTTCGATGTATTACTTATTAAATGTTCGATAGAATGTGTACCATTTTTTCCTAGTATTTTTATAGATTTTCCATTTTGTCACAAATAATCTCACTCTTAATATGAAAATACCATATACAGGGAGAATCTAATAAATGGATAAAAGGAATATTTCATTAATATACTTTTATGATGGAGAGATTGTAGACCCATTTGACGGGTTTAAGTATAGTGGTAAATGCAAGAATAAGTATGTTGGACGTGATATTTCATTTAAAATATTTACCGACATGATGTATGAAGTCACCGCATGTAGTCGAGATGAGATTATTTTGAAGTTAAAATACTTGTATATAATTAGCCATCCATTCGTTGAGATAGATATAGAAAACGATGCAGACGTTAAAGAGATGCTGTTTGGAGTACCAGAAGATTCCAAAACCATATACGTTTTCATCATGAAATCTTGACACCTTGTTGAAATGAAAAATGATACCAAGCGTATGAACTATGAATTGTATCCTAGTCTTTCATTTTGAGTTCGATCCCAATTCAAATATTTGCCTACGAAAATATGATGGTTATAATATATGTGAAGATGGTTGATTGTTACAAATGAATTTTAGTTTAACCTAAGAGACCTTTTTAAGAAGAGTAGTTCGTCTTCTAAAAAGGAGAGGGTTTCCTTAGGTTCCCATTTCTTACAATTCCTGTCGCAGATCAGGTTTGTTGATCTATGTTTGGATCACCATCTTGATATTTTTAGCGAGATTAGGTATCTTGTTCTCGATATTATTAGCGATGGACATTGCTATTGGGTTTTTGTCGATATGATTCCCCTTTTAGATGTAAATTTGGCATTCATTGTTTTTGCCACACATTTGCTCTGTTTCTCTTACCTCTGTCCATGTTGAAGTTAGGAAGAAATAAACATTCACAATGAAATTGGACACTTCGTAGTGTAACTTTGAAGCTTCACTTACTGCTTCAACCTTCCAAAATTAACCCCACCAAGCTTGTGAGTAGAGGGGAATACGACTGACTTAAGCTGAGCTTGAGCATAAAACTTTTGAGGTCAATGTTTGAATGTTGTATGGGTGTTGGCACAAATTCATAATCTATTTGGAAGTGAGTATTATCCAAGTCTTATGCTCAAACAGAAACAATAGTAGTGGTTTCTTACTTGTAAATCCGTGCAAACATCCTTCAAATGCTTAATTGCAGTACATACCTCATATTTTACACTCAAAGTGTCATATATTTAACCGGTTTGCGGACAAATTGCTCAGTGTGGATTTATGCCCATCTCTTCACCATCGGTGGGGCCTATAAGAATACACCTTTAAAGACTCAACAGAGTTACCGTACTGTTCGTGATGGTCTTGTGGATGGTGCTCCATGGTAAGGCTTCCGGCTTTTCTTTTTGTAACTACTCTGTTTTTGTTCTCTATAACTCTAGATTTTGTTAATTTATTATTGTTTTGGGTAGCACTTGCATTGTTTAATATGTGATTCAGTTGTGTGTCCATATATGATATGTTAAATTTGCAACCAAGATATGAGATCCAGTTGTGTATGGCCATACATGATCTTTTTCATTATATAACATCCCATGGTATGGACGTACGGTTACACATTACTAGGGCGAATCCTACCCACCAAATTCGTGTAGTATACCTATATACACGTAAGATAGCAATTTTCTGATTTCTAAAACATGTATAAATCAATTCTATGTTTCAGTGATTTGTTAAGATACATATATTTTTCATACAAGTATATCACGCACAAAAAATGGTGACATAGGAAGACAATGAAAAACCTTTGAATGGTGTTTTCTAATGGACACCTAACATGTAAGGTCTATTCTACCTCAAATTTTCAGCATGTAACCAATAAAAAGTGTTGCTAAATTTTTCTTCAATGCATTTATTTACGAAATGTCAATTTTTTCATTTATACTAGCCTTACGACATTGACTAAAATAATTCTGATCTAATGCCAGAAGGAACCTTCTGACATTGACTAAAATAGTTCTGATCTAATGTCAGAAGGCTCCTTCTGACATTAATTAAAATAGTTCTGATCTAATGTTAAAAGGAGCCTTTTGACATTGAGTAAAATAGTTCTGATCTAATGTCAAAAGGCTCCTTTTGACATTGACTAGAATAGTTCTGATCTAATGTTAGAAGGAACCTTCTAACATTAAGTAAAATAGTTCTGATCTAATGTCAGAAGGCTCCTTCTAACATTGATTAAAATAGTTATGATCTAATGTCAAAAGGAGCCTTTTGACATGCTCCTTTTGACATTGAGTAAACTAGTTCTGATCTAATGTCAGAAGGCTCCTTCTGACATTGAGTAAAATAGTTCTGATCTAATGTCAGAAGGAGCCTTCTGACATTGAGTAAAATAGTTCTGATCTATTAGATTTTTAATGTTTAAAGAAATGCAATGATATTTTTTTCATTATTTAGTTTTATTAAAATTTAGTAGAATTTTAGATTATAAGATGATATTTTTCTTATGAGTTAGAACTACAATTGTTATTATCTTAGAGCTTGATTATCGTATTGCATTTAATGTGTTTGATGTATTGCGTCTTAAAGGTTTGATAGAATGTTTACCATTTTTTGTATATATTTTTATAGATTTTTCATTTAATCACAAATAATCTCACTCTTAGTATGAAAATACCATATGCAGGAAGAATCTAATAAATGGATAAAAGGAAGATTTCGTTGATATGCTTTTATGATGGAGAGATCGTAGATCCATTTGACTGGTTTAAGTATAGTGGTAAATGCAAGAATAAGTATGTTGGACGTGATATTTCATTTAAAATATTTACCGACATGATGTATGAAGTCACCGCATGTAGTCGAGATGAAATAAATTTGAAGTTAAAATACTTGTATAGAATAAGCCCTCCATTCGTCGAGATAGATACAGAAAACGATGCAGACGTTAAAAAGATGTTCTTTGGAGTACCAGAAGATTCCCAAACCATATACATTTTCATCACGAAATCTCGACGTCTTGTTGAAATGAAAAATGATATTAACCGTATGCATACACAGAATATGTTTGAAAATAGGTATGAGACATCATGAACTCGTATCTATTATAGAAAAAAATTTATTTGTTGTATTTTATTTGTGGTTGATATGAATGATTTACGATTTTACACATGTAGAAGGGAAAAAATGTTAGAGCCGATTGTGGTCCCTTCGAAGTTGTTGAAAATAGAAAGATGTGCAACTAGGTTCGTTATTTCTTTAATTTTATTTTAAATTAAGAACTTGTTGCAGTTTAAGTTATATCGATGCGATTCATCTCTAATTATTCTTTCAATCCCATTTACAAAGGAATGTTGAAGACGATCCTATTTCAACAAATCCAACCAAGGGATGCAATGATACTGGACGAGTTCAAGATTCATCACCTATTAGGTTAGTATATGAAATTAGGCATACGCTAGGGTGATTCGAACCTTAAAAAATCATATATAAAATTTTCATGAATTCTTTATTCATATTGTCATGTCTACAGTAAAGTTGGGAGTTCAATTTATTCAATTTATCCACCCGCGCATCGAAATGTTCCAGATTTAGATTCCTCCAATCCAGACCTATGCATCGATATTTCAAGATGTTCAACCCCTATGTATGTCTACTCGTGTTACTTTCTTCAATTAATCCTCTTAGAAATATTTCTAAATTTAGCACGTCTATGTTTATGTACAATTTTCTTTCTACAATGAATTGTCTGTTTGATGGTGGGGATGTTGATATGGATGAGGGTGTTTGCTCTCGTAGAGAAAAGAGTAAATTCTTTGAGTCGCATAATTCATCCGAAAAGAAAGTCTTAGAAAATAGTTCATGTAGTAGTTCCGATGCAAGAGATGAGTTTAGTTGCAACGTAGACATGGGATTAAATTCTGATAAAGGATTTGATGGTGTTGAATCTGACAATATGTGAGAAAAAGCTTATGATGAAAGATACGATAGCCTATATTTTGAGGATGAAGTTCTTGAGTTTTCTCTTGACAATCGTTCTAGAGGAAGGATGGAATTAAAAGTTGGAAATACGTATGGTTCAAAAAATTTATTTCAAGTAGCTTTGAAAGAGTGTGCGATGTTGTCAAACTTCGAAATTACACAGCGATCTCAGCGAAGTGTGCTAACCAAAGTTGTCCTTGGCGCAGTCATGCTACTAAACTCCGCGGGATTCCAACTTTTGAAATAAAGAAGTTAATCTCCAATCATACGTGTGCATTACCAACACGTGGTTGTGACCATGAGCAAGCCAATAGTCGTTGGATTGCACTTCGAGTGAAGGCGACTTTGAATGAACATCCCAATATGACACCTGGCCAAATTATCAAGTATATTCAAAAATACTTTGGTGCTACAATTTCGTATCGTAAGGCGTGGAGAGCAAAATAGTTTGCTATATCGGAATTGGTTGGTTCATGGGACGAGTCATATCGTATATTACCATCATATTGTGCAGAGTTAATGCGTGTTGATCCTGATGCCGTCACTGTACTTGTATGTAGAGAGGAAGATAGGTTTGCGAGATTTTTTTGGAGTTTTGGTGCTTGTATTAAGAGTTACAGAAATAACATAAGAGGTATTATATCAATTGATGCAGTCCACCTCAAAGGTAAATACCGTGGCCAACTCTTAGTTGCAACTGGCTTAGATGGTAATAACAAGGTCTTCCCAATAGCCTTTGTGATCGTCGAGAGTAAAAATACCGATTCTTGATCATGATTTTTTCGAATCCTCGAAGATAGAGTTATTGGAATTGAAAATCGGTTCGTATTGATATCTGATCGTCACCCAGGCATTTTGGAGAGTGTCCCTCTTGTATTTCCCAACGTCATCCATGGGTTTTGTTTAAGACACCTATGTGATAACTTCGTATGTGAGTTCAAGGACAACGTTGCCAAACAGAAGATCTAGATGATGGAAAAGATATATAACATTCCAGCATTTGAATGTGAGATGCTTGAGTTGCGCAATACTCAACCCAAATATTACAAATGGTTAAGTGTCATCGATCAGAAAAAATGGACTAAAGCTTACTTTCCTGTCAAAAGATATCGCATGATGACAACGAACATATCTGAATGTATGAACAAAGTTCTAAAGTTAGAAAGGAAACTTTCGATTACAGTTCTTGTTCATGCAACACATATTAAGTTGTCTAAGTATTTATTTGAGCGGTCTGAAGAATGCAAAATATTCAAAGATCAGTTGACTCCTTTGTTTTGCGTGAAATTAAGAGATTTGATATTCCATCAAATTATGTAGATGTTCGTCAAATTTGAACGCATATTTACAAAGTTGGTGTACTTAAAAATAGATATGTTGTCGATCTGGGAAAGCTGAGTTGCACATGTCGTCGTTATGACCAGCTTGGTCTCCCATGCCTTCATGCCATTTCTGCCATCAAGCATGGTAAAATGTTACCGTATGATTTCTCAGAGGATTGGTTTACAGTTGATCGATACCGAGAAACATAAAATGATTTCATCAATCCCACGGTTGATGAAAGTCAATGGATTGTTAGATGTGATGATGTGATCGTATCCCCTCCAGATGTCCTAATTCAGCCCAGTAGACCAAAGAAAAATATATTTAAAAGTCAGTCCGAGAAGTATTTATATTATCGATGTGACAATTGTGGATGTTTTTTGCCACAATCGTAGGAGATGTGTGTACCCTCCTGCTTCATAATTGAGGTTGACTTCTACTCGAAAAATAGTTATGAATATTTTTGTACAATCATATTACATTTTGATATAGTGTCAAGAGGATCCTTCTGACATTGTATAAAAAACATTATAATATAATGTCAAAAGTATCCTTCTAACATTGTATAAAAGACATTCTGATATAATGTTAAAAAGATCCTTCTGACATTATATCAGAATAATTATATTCAAGTGTCCATAGGATAAAATGTAGAAAAAGATATTTTTGAGAAATAATGATCTTTTTATTTTACTTGAGGTGTTCATATGAATCATTATGATAAAATTAGATGGTTAAATACTATGTCGTGTTCATTGGACGTAAGCCTGGAATATACTCTACTTGGGAAGAGTGTCATAGGTATGTCGATGGTTATCCTGGAGCATGTTATAAGTCATTTAAAACCTTAGAAGATGCTGAGAAACACTTTCTTAATGATCAAGTTCGTGGTGCTTGTCCGAATCAAAAGAAAAATGACAAGTTGGAGGTTTGTGGGATGTCTTGTGTTTTGATTGGTATTAGTATGATTTTATTAGCAGTTGTGTTGTTAGATTTTTATGTAATGTGATGTTATTAGGAACAAACCTTTAAAATAGTAATTGAGCAATAACAACTCCTTTTTGTTTAAAATGATTGTGAATGATATAAGTAGATGTTTTACCCTCCCAAAAAGTTAAATAATATTCAATGAGATGCCTCTATAGAAGGTAATTTATAAAATTTTTTTAAATGATGATACGACCACCTTCTGTTTTACATACTTCTTGAGTTACTAGAATAAATCTTTATCTCTATAAACCATATTACATTATCTAAAGAGTGATTTGTGTCCCTCTCTTCATTCTTTCATTGCTATGACATTGTCACGTACCTTTCATAATGAAATAAACATGATTTTAAATTTGAGTTATAGGTTTGCATTGTCACTATCACTTTATTAACAAGAAAAAATAATACGTAATTACAACAGTTTAAGTGGGTTATATTAATAAACTTCATCTCTCATTTCAATAGTTGGGTCGTGTTAGTGAAAAAATAATTGAAAAGTACTCAACCATTTTTATTAATAAAAGTAAAAATATTCTAATCCCATTCTTTAACACATTAATAGCAAAAACATCCACATTTATATCACACTCATACATCCTCCTACAAACATACTAGGGACTACTATCTTGATTAATGTCGTTCTCTATATAATATGGAGAGCGAATATTGTTACTCTCTAATACCTCATCTATGAAATCAAAGTTCACATTTGGATGTTCCGCATAATCAGATCCTAGAATTTGTTGTCTATTTTTTCGGATAAACATCCGTCTATTTTCATCATACATCCTATTAATGGTACTTTTGTAGTTGTCTGGATTGTCCCTACTCATATACTCTCCTATCCTTTTTGAAATAAATATGCACAGACTTCTTATCATACGCCTTAGTTTTTTACCATCATCGAGTAAATCTTGTTAGAACGCATTTTTTCTAGCCTTCTCGTTTTTATCGGTTGATTCGATAAGTTTCGTGTACATTTGAGGCTCGTAATAATCAAGTTTGAGCTCATCAACCTCATTCGATTGCATATTTCCCATGTTAGAACTTATATTCCTTTGTAAAAATAACTCCGAAGGTGTTTGTATTTTTTGGGTAAAAACACTTTCTTATTTATAGAATCTTAGGCTCGTTTATTATAAAGCCTTATTTTATTCAATACATAAAAAATATAAAAAATAAGATATAATGATTTGACTTGACATCCATGACACATTAAATATTTTGTCTAGTTTTACATAATTATTTTTACAAAAGATCTGTGTAAATCTAAGTGATTGAATGACTTGACTTGATATATGTGACACATTGATTCTTTTGTAAAATTTCGAGAAATTAATTTTTGAAAGATGTGTAAATCTAAGTGAGTGAATGACTTGACTTGACATCAGTGACACATTGATTATTTTGTAAATTCTCAAGAAAAAAGTATTTCCAAAGATCTGTGTAAATCTGAGTGAATGACTTGAGTTGACATCTATGACACATTGATTTAGGCAATTGAAATTTGTGAATTATTTTATAAAATTGGAACATGTAGCTCCAAGCATGAAAAAATGTAATGTCACAAGTATCCCTCTAAAAATACATTTAAAAAAAAATTAATTTTTTATATCAAAATGATTTATATAAACATCTTAGGTACAATAGAAAGATGATCATTTCTCATATAAGATCCCTTTGTACATTTCGAAAAAAAATTTAGTCTCTTTAGAATATTTTATCCTTTAACATTGATTCTAGCAAATTTGTATCCAGTCGACTCGTCATCTGTATCTACATTTTTAAGAAAATGTATGGAAACTTCTTGGCGAAAAGAATCGAGTGTCATTGTACTGTTAATCGTGGTTTATTTATATACTAAATTGAGAAGAATTTTGATAAAGATGTTGAAATGCATTTTGTTATTTCACTTGATTTCCATTGGATGGTAACCTTCTTTTAGTAGGTATTTGTGTCCGAATGATCATCACATTTTGTGTTATCTATTACTTGCACAGATATAAATTATTCATTGAATGATATGTTGCAATGTTGTGATTTTTTTTTTCATTTTATGACACTTGTTTCCTTGAGAATTTGTTGGGTTGCATCAAAAGATGTTACGATAAGAGTTAGTTTTGGTTTGTGATGCTTGTGGTCATAGTCCCTAGTAAGTATTTGTTAGGTTGATTTCAGCATGGCATTGAGTTGTTCATTTACGAGGTTGATTATGTCCAATGGTTATAGCCATTTGATCAATGGAATATTGGATTGTTATGCCCTCCTACCTGAAAATTTATATGAAGGTTCTTGTCTGAATGATTGTTATTTAATCAATGATATGCATATTTTGAGCCTTTTAACATTAGATGAGAACTATTCATTAAATCTGAGGTATGTTATTCAATGTTCAATTGTGTTGTTTGAGATTCAAGTCCTTTGTGGAATATCATATTTTTAATTGCTAATTATTTTCTATTAGACATTGATAAAATTATTATATTAATAACTAGCAAAAGATTGAATGGTGTTCTTTGATCCTTTAAGTAGTTGATATTGATATTGGAAAGTGAATATCAATATGAAGGTTTTACTTGGTATACAAATCATTTGTAGTTTCAAGTGAAATACTTTGTATATCTTCAAGTTTAAATGCAAACATTAACGCAATTTATATGACTCGCGTTATTTATTGTAATAACAAGTTCCAAAACATGCAAATATGACCATTTATTTTATTTTCTAAGGCAAGAGCCAAGGAGACCAGGGATATATAGGTGCATTTTAAAGGTTCTTCTTTGATCATCTAATCTATTACCCAAGTTACTAATACAACGTGAAGCGGATGAGGGGTACTGTTGTAGTTATCATTATAACAATTTTTTATATGTATATTAATCTATACATACTTGTTTTAAGGTTTGTAATAGATGGTCAAAATAGTCCCTTGTTAAGTCCATTTAAAGGACTGGTTAGACCAATCAATATATTATTATACATTTTATCTTGAAAAATTTACACGTGTTTTATTATATATTGGATAGTAAAGAGGGGTAGACTAGTCATCTTCATTTTGTTCAATACCTACCCAATGGGTCGATTTGTGATTTTCAGTGGCAAAAGTATGACATGCCATGAAAAATTATTTACAAAAATAAGTGAATTGTTGATTTTTAGTGGCAAAAGTATGACATGCCATGTAGAATTAGTTACAAAAATAATGTGTTCTCCACGAAGTATGAGTTCAAAGATGGTATTAGTTATTACAAAAAATTAATTGTGTTTTCCATCAACTTATGTGGGGGTACCCATAGGTTATTTGAGAATTTCCAAGAACTTGTGGGACAATCTGGGTCTAACTCGTTAGTAGGAAAAGTTGGTCTATATTTAAATATTGAATAACTTTAAACATTCAATCTCATAACTCTCCTTCTATGCTTTGTAGTAGTCTATAAATATTGAGGAAAATAATTACAAAATTTTTTTAGAAGGTTTTTCAATATTTTTGCAAAAAAATATGTCAACTGCAAACTTTTATTGTCAAATTTGAAAAAGAGACATGAGTTCCTTTCTTTTTATTTTATTTGGATTAACTTCAAGATAAGTTACTTAAAGATGATGCCTAACATAAAACTAATGGTACATTAGTTTAGAGTCTTTACAAATATAATCTTTCAAATCAGGTTAGAATCCTTGTACAATTTAAAATCGTGTAAGTGAATATGCCACATGAATAAACGGCAATGCCTGTAATCCCCAAAGGTATATGCAAAGAATGTTCCCCATTCCAAAAGATGCCCAAAAATACTGTCATATATGGAATAAAGTTACATATTTCTTTTCTTCATTAAATGCAGTAATCATTATAAAGTACTAATTAATAAATATTATCAAGAGCACTAAAGACCTCTCTCCGATGACATCAAACATACAAAAGAAATGTAGTTTAAGCACATTGTAACAAATATAAACAACTATATGTGCATGAATTCACTCATATTTGATCCCACGTAGAAGTATAAACAATAGTTATATATAAAAATTGAAGTTCAGCATTCATATAGTACAAATCTACATCAAACAATTACAGAAGATGAGTCAGTTTACTTATAAAAATAACTTTATTAATTAATAAGATGAGTGAGTTCTAACAATTACCAAATAACACTATTTTCTGTTATTATCAAGTCATGTATTTTAGTCAATGTAACCTTACGCCAATAAATCATACAATATATATAACTTATTAATTTTGAAAAATTTATAAGGCGTTTTTTGACATTAGATCAGAAGTATTTTAGTCAATGTCAAAAGGCTCATTTTGACATTAATTCAGAAATAAATTCTTTAATGTCAGAAGGCACCTTTTGACAGAAGTAATATAGACATTAGATTAGAAGTATTATAATCAATGTCATAAGGTGCCTCTTGACAATAGATCAGAAGTAAATTCTTCAATGTCAGAAGGCACTTTTTGACATTAGATCAGAAGTAAATTCTTCAATATCAGAACTAATTTACGCAATGTCAAAAGACACCTTTTGACATTAGATCAGAAGTATTTTGATAGATGTCAGAAGACACCTTTTGACATTAGATCAGAAGTATTATAGTCAATGTCAAAAGGTGCTTCTTGACATTAGATCAAATCAGAAGTAAATTTTGAAAATGACAGGTGTTCATTAGAAGGCACCATTCAAAGGTTTTTAATTGTCTTCCAATGTCACTATTTTTTTTATGTGATACACTTGTATGCAAAATACGTGCATCTTAACAAATTAATGCAAAACATGTGATACGTACTGCAATTAAGCATTTAAAAATTAATGTAATTAGTATAATAAATATCAATCACTATAAACATAATATTATAAAAATACTTTCCTTAACAACTTAGTAAGCACATAAGTAAAGTAACACATACACAGCAGCAAACTTGACGTCTTCCTCGTTAATGGATGAAATATGGCTGTCATGGATGAAATATGGCTGTCATCGAAGTTGTACCACCTATTCTCATCTAGAAGATGCAGGGTGAATAAGATGCAATCAACACTCCAAACTACTTCTACAAACAGTACCATCTGTAACCTTTGACGGTGTGACGTGCGAATTGATGCACAAGGATTTGAGGAGGGGAAAAATGTACTACATTCACTGAGCCTTGATCAGTATAGCCATTCTATACATTGTAATCAAAGAGCAAGTCCAAACTATTTCTACAAACAGTACCATCTGAATAAGATGGAATCAGAATCCCAATTTTTACAATCACTAGGTTTCCTTTGTCATTTTCATTAGTCATACAGTTTAGACGTCAAAAATCATGATTTTCAGCATTGGATCCAAAATCCACTTTGTATAGTAATTATACCTATGTCTATGAGTTAAACAAATTATCTTTATTTGATTTGTATGGAGTACCTCTAATGTCACATGAGAACTCAGAATTTGTCAAATGACTAAATCTCTTTTTCAATGGTTAAAACATGAGCAAATGACTAAAATTAGAGCAACTACACAGTTTGTAAGAAAAGATGGTAATAGCTAAGATACAATTAATTAATAGCAAGTAATAAGAAATGGGTATTCTTCAACTTTTCTTCTCCTCTACTAAAAGCCCAAAAGTAATCTTCAATAAATTACAACAAAACACAGATCTCAACACAACCCAACTCCCAAAATTCTCACAAACCCACAGAGAAAAAAAGCAGAAATCTAAGTTTCCAACAAAGTCATTGTTGCTACCACCCAATGAGTGATTGAGTTTCTGAGTCTAAGAAAAATCATTCTTTTAATCTTCTCCACTAACATTGATTATATAAAAACAATAGAGTCACGGTGCAATGTCAGAACAATACCTTAGTATTTTGTGTTTTGTCTGCTAGTTATACGTATCTCAAACATCTGAATATACACACAATATGACAAGAATATTATAATTAAAAGACGATAGTTATATTGCTTTAATATATAAAGCAATGAGTATTTGAATGATTCCACCTTTCATAATTCAACAAGGCATAGTAAATTAGATTTTATATTTGTTTACCTAACGACAACTCAATTACTTGTTTATTGTCGTTTTGTTGATTTCTTTTCACTCTGCCCAACGCTGCAGTCCGAGTTAGAAATGACACATTTTGTCTTTGGGATGTTTTCTTTCTTAATGACGTGTCATTCTTTGAGGTACTCCCTGATTGTCGTGATGCCCAAATTTTTGGGATTTTTTGTTTCATTTTCCATATCACAAGGACCACATAAGAAAAGTTATACATTTATAAAATACTTTAAAATAATATTGTGAATATTAAACAATCAAAGTGACTCACCTTCAATTTTTCTTTGACTAATATTTACATCACGATCGCCCTCATCCTCTTGCACATTACCTGTAAGTATTAAAAGGTTTAATTTAGTACCAATGTATACATATCATAATTGAAACTCCTCATTTATCTTCATATTCGGTACACAAAAAAAAATACAACTTAGTTATATCAGTACGATTCACATGTACACCTTATTACAATAAAATTGTACACCCCATTTCTCATAAAGGATCCATTTGAAATACAAGTACTAAATTCTATGTCCCTAAAGCATTATTTTGACATGAGATCATATTGTATTTTATACAATGTTAGAAGAATCATTCCTTCTGACATTGTATTCATATAAAAATACAAATTAAGAAAAATAGAAAAAATCTAACTCCTCATAGTTTTCCTACTCGGTTGGGCAGGCCCCTTCCTTTTTTGGGCTCTTTCGTTCATTGCATATTGGGCTTCATCATCTGCTAGCGGAGGAGATGGAGACCGTTGTTGTGGATGAAGAATTTTGTACGTTTCCCTCTGGCGCAACAACAATGTCTCTGTTTCTTGATTGGGCCCTAAGGAAATGGATTCCTTTAGTAGACCCACCGCTTTGTTTCTCATCTCAACCTAACCACATACATATGTACTAATTAATATTGCAAAAATGAGTAAATAATAAGGCACAAGTTTGATTCAAATATGTAAAATTAGATATATATCTATAGACTATGAAATTACCAATTTAGCGTTATCTTCGGGGACCGACGCTCTAGAAGATTGATTTTGTCGTTGTTGTACAAGTCCAATGCGATTTTTCAGATTTTGGACAATCGTATGGGATATGTTGGAAAACCATCTTCGATAATTCGATTCCGCATCGCATGGAAAAATTACTTTTTCTCCCAAATGTTTGAATTTGAAAACATGTTTGAACCAATTCTTCCAATGTTCCTCCCTAAATTTGTACTCTACCCGATACGCGAGTACATTAAGGCCCCTTTATTCGTAGCTAGGCCGTATCGGGTAGGGAGGGATGGTTTGGACGTATCCAAACTGTCGATGACACCTTACCGGATGGTAAGGTTCAACGACGTTGTCCGCCCGTAGACAACCATCATAAAACATCACTGGGTTAATCGAAATATATTGTCTATCCTCCCTGTATGGGTCCCAGATGACCTGCTAAGCATATAAATTATATTAAACATAATTGCGAGCTCATTATATTATAGAAAATGGGATACAACGCATACCTCTTCTTTGACCATATCATCTATGGTCTCACGTATACATTGAAGTTCGTCGTTAGAAACAACATTTACTGATGTTGGTTTCCACCACTTGATATGCGGGTCACCAACCTTCCAATCATTATCTAAACCCACTTGGAATCATGGGAAATGCTCATAAATCCATGCTTGCAAATGAAAATACAAATTTGTTATTACATTTGTTATCAAATTAATAACAAAACAAGATCTAATTTACGCATACCTGTAGCAATGGAAGATATCCCGCTATCTGTGTCACATCTTTTCTTGATGCGCACCCTAGTTGTCTATACAAAATCGCAAGTACAGCTGTCTCCCAAGAGAAATCCTTGACGTTTTGAACGTCCCGTAATAATGTAAGGTATTTCGCAAATACCTTCTTCATGATTTTATTAGCAAAGATTGTGCATCCCAAAACATATAACAGATATCCTCTAACCACACTGTCTAATTCTTGTTGGGTTGCAGTGTAACTGTACCTTTTAAAATTCTGAATTAACCAATTCATAGAAACAGTGTGGCCTCTATTAAGGTGCATTTCAACAACCATCTCTTCAAGTTGAAGATCCAAAGTCTCAACCACTAAATGTCTAGCCGCTTCACCCAATAATGGCCTCAAAAAGATTGATTGACCAGTAATTGGAATACCTAATATCTGGTCTACGTCATCTAAAGTAATAGTCATCTCACCGAATGGGAGATGAAAGGTATTCGTTTCGGGCTGCCATCTTTCAATAAAGGAGGTCAATAGTGTCTTATTCAAAGAATGATATTTGAACTTAGCAAGGTTTAAAAGACCCGAATCTTGAACTTTTTGTTGAAAAGTCGGTGTCTCAATCTCGAAGTCCCAATCATCCAACTTCTTTGAATGATTAAAGATAGTGAGGACATCGCTTGCCTACAAATGATTACATGACGAACATAAGAAAAATAAATTGCCTGACAACTAGTTATATCAAATAATTGAAAAGTTAATGAAGAACATACTTGCGATTGCCAAATAAAGAACGTTTTGTGCGTCCTAAAAGTTCGTAGTACTGAAGTATCCACATGACCTCCAGGAATTGATTCTTCACAATGTTCTTTTGTACTTGGTCCAGGTACATCGAGCTTTGAATATCTTCTTCCTCGGGTTTTAACCATTTTGAGGACAAAAATAGCATAAATAATATCAGTTTCGTTTAATGCATAAAATCTTCCAATGTTCAATAGGAATGTTGCTCAAGAAGTAAAGTAAGTTGCTCAAGCCCCTTACATTAAAGCACTATATAATGTATAACAGAAGCTATATTAAACTCAATAAAACTAAATAGAAGTGCACTAAATAGAAATACTAAAGTACATATGTAGTGATCTCCCATCCCTTACCAACACTGATAAGGATAACTAAAAAACCTATAACATGGTCACTAACAGGGGCGGAGCCAGGATTTAACTCATGTGGGGGCAATGTAATTTTTTCAAGTTTTTTTGTGAGGGTAACGAAGCTTGTAATTTTTTTTGTGGGGGCAACATAACAATGGAAATTGTTTTGTGGGGGCAAGTAAGAGTGTAACACAAATTGGGATTCAATAGTTCATTACTCCAAAGAAGGTTTGAAAATTTTTATGGGGGCAAGTGCCCCCACTATCCCCACTCTAAATCCATCCCTGCTCACTAATATCGTACATTAGAGTTTGATCATCAATTTAAACATAACATAGAAGTGTAACTATCAACTATAGCAACAATGTCACTGATCTCTTACATTAGAGCTTGATTATCGATTTGAATATAACATAGAAATGTAACTGTCAACTATAGTAGCACTGTAACTAATCTATTACATTACAACTTGATCAACATTTTGAACATAACTTAGAACACCATTGTAGTTGATAAATCAAAGAACACTCATTATATTAACCATAATAATCACAAAACACCATCATAGTCACCAATAAAAACATATTGAAACATAAAAAAGAGAGAAGATAAAGAAAGAAAGGTAACAGAGGAGAGATTGACATATTTGAAATAATTTTTTAAACAATTTCTGCTCTAAACAAGTAGAGAACATGTTTTTAAACAATTTCACAGATGTAATACCCCATCACACGCAGTTTTATCTAGAAATTTGTGTTAATTCCCTTTCCATTCTGAAAATTTTAAGTCTAAAACATCCATCCAAGTCTAAATCGAACGGTTGGTTGAAATTGAAGAAATAGAAATCAAAATTATAGCGAAAATATAATCAGAGACCTTAACAAAAACCTAATCAAAGAGTAAAAAAATCAGAGATAGAAAGAGAGGGAAGAGACTAATCTCGGTATTGTTCGTCGATGGAATCACTTGCTGAAGAAGAAGTATTTGCAGCTGCAATCGCTAGAGAGAGACCTTAAAATCGAAGATGACGTTAGGGTTGGTAAAAAGCAACAAACCTTAAAATCGAAGAAGACGTTGGGAAGAAAATGAATATAGGGGAACGCTGCAATCGTTAGAGAGTGGGAAAGAGGGAATGACAAAACGTGTCAGGGCCGTCAGTCGTCTCTTCTATCATATTTCGAAATATAATTTAAAATTGGCGGAAATTGGGTGCTGACCATTATGAGAAGTAATGGTTGAGGTACTTTTCTCAAAAATTACTTTTATAAATATTTCTTAATCCAAACACATAAGAATGTGTTAATGAAAAAGAACGAATAAATTCCTTAATGTTAAATTGAAAATCATTTTCCTTGTGGTCAGGGGGAATTTCAAAATCCAACAAATGGGGGACTTATGTTGGTCATGGAAAATCGATGGTCACAAAAAAATCTGTAATAAAACAGTATAAATTTCTTATTTTCCCTAGAAACTGAAATCCTTATAATTTTCTAGGCGTAATCAAATATACCCTTACTTAAGGGTAAAATTGGGATTGTACGGGAAAATTTGACAAAAAAAGTACTCTCCAAAAAATTAAATTTGAAAAGTACCAATTTTGGTACTTCTCATAAAAGTATTATTTTGACTCTAGTGGGAAATTGCTCTTTCAAAGTATTGAATGTCCAAACGATAGAATAATCCTTCATTCTCTCTGCCAGAGCCAAAAGTACTCTGAAAAGTTAATCCAAACAGGCCCTCTGACTATCCGCAAGATGGATTTTGAAAAATAGGCATAGTGACTTCTTCACAAAGATCAATTCACCAATGCTCTTGCGCGGAGTAACAATTCGAAGGAGTTGCTCATATAAACAACTTCTAACTCCCAGCAAGAGTTAGAAGTAGCCAATGAGTCCTATCCAAACGCCCACTAAGTTTCTATTAAAATATAAATAAATTTCCTTTATTTTCTTACACGTTTATGCTTTCTTTTTAGGATAATGAGGGTGGTGATTCCATGTTACTCGCACCATGATACTTTTTCCTTCGATGAGTTGTGATTGGTCAATTTAATTTTATTTTGATTTTGAATTAAATTTTGATTGGGTTTTGCCAACATGAAATTTGATGTTCTTCTGTACTTTTAATTTGATTTTGCATTTGATTTTAAATTTAAATTGTCCACTTAAGATTTAATTTCAATTTGGTTTGGTCGATTAAATTAGATTTTGAGTTTTGAATTTGTTGAATCAATAATAAAGATAATTTGATGGACTTTGAATTTGAATTTATTGGTAGATTGATGTTTCGTTTTTAATTTGATTTTGAATTTTAATTGGTTGAGTAATTTTCAATTTGAATTTTTATTGATTGATTTGGATTTGTTAATGGATTTTGATATTGAATTTGATTTAATTTTTAATGGGACCCTTTGTTAATTTTTAATTTTTATTAGATTAGACTTTCAATTTGATTTCGATTTTATTTATCATGTTTTCGTAAGGATCAAGGTTTCTTGAGAAGTCGTTGTAATTGCACTCTCTTTCAAGTATTATCTTCTTTTTGTTGAGTGCTTACTAATTGGTATACTATTTCAAACAGGCACGAATGCTTCTGAAGTCACTTGTGATAATTGGAGTCACGGTCTTGTAGACCCCACATTTTTTGCATCTGTCTAATTATACAATACGTCGGGCGGCTGCCGTGAATTCCTATTGATAATCGCAAAGAACTCCAAGGCTTGTGAGTATTGCCCTTAATGATTTCCTTTCATCTCCCTTACTCGCTACGATTCGACATACTAATTTACGCATACTTAGGATCGTTGTATTGTAAATCTGATTTAGCAAACACGTACGATTTAGGTTTACTACAAAGTTTGATAACTTAGAAATCTCGCTACTGCAGGAAAACACAATGAGAATGCCCCTCATGAATTTCGGAGCTCCGAAAATTCTCGATAGTACCACCTTCGCATTCAGAATGTGATTTCATACTAATGAGATCCAAATCGATGAAAATAATAAAATTTATGAAAATCATAAAATTCACCGAAGGAAAATGATTTTCCTTCTAACATGGACTTTTTAATCGTTCTTTTTTAATTAGGTTATCCTATTGCACTCTCTTCACAAACGACGACGAGTGAGAACCCTAATATTTGTTTATTTTTCGATCTACCGTATTTTACAAGCTTTGATTGCAAACTCGTTGTTTTGATGTTGTTTTGAGTTGTAAGAAACTGATTCGATGTGGGTTGATTTAGTGTTTTGAAATTGAAATGTTTAAGATTATTTTCAAATTTAACTACGTAAAAGAAGTCGATTTTATTGGAAGGGGTGTGACAATTCAAAAAACATTCAATTATTTGTACTATTTTAATGGTGAAAAAGCCTAATTTTAAAGTTATGTTGATGACACCATAGTTTACACTCTTGGACTAATATTTGTTCTCGTTATATATAAAAGAACTACTATTGGCAATCCAACTTTTACTTGTTACATTCCAAGTAAAAATAAAGAAAATAAGTGACTGGGATGTAATAAAAAAGGTTGGGGTGACTAGGGGTGCACATTGGATTGGGTAAATCCGAGAACCGAACCATCCGAAGCCTTTTGGATTGGATTGGTTTAGATTGAGCATGGTTTGGTTTGGGTGCGGATTGTATATAAAAAAATCCGATTGATTTGGTTCGATTCCGGATTAGGGGTATAATAGAACCGAGCCAATCCGATAACTGAACTAATCCGAAGTATCTATAATATATAGATATATATAATATATATATATATAGATATATATATATATATATATATATGTTTATTTATTAAAATTCAAACCCTTTGTTAATTTCGTTTTTCTATTATCTATTTATCTCTTCTTCAACTTCATCTCCTCTATATTTTTTTTTAACAAAAACTCAAAAAAATGTACATAAATCTCTTTCTCAACTCTCAAATGGATCAACCCATTTAAAGAAAAAAAATTTCAAAAAGTTTGATTCCTTATTTTTTTATGAGAACCTTTATGCCGTGTTTGTTAGATGAGATATACTAGACGAAGCTAGACTTAGAATCATTAATCTACCATTTATGGATTACTTTCCTCACTAATCCATCCAAAATACTAATTTTAAAATTGTTATTTTTTTTCTAGTTTCATTGAGCTTCCGCTAATATTCAATTTATACAGATTTCAGTCAAACTTTAATTATAAAATCATTTTCATTTTTAAAATAGGCATTATTTATGATTTGATCCAAAGAGTTCCTCTTTTGAAAGAAAAAATACTAGTTTTTCTATTTTAAAAGTATGAGAATCGAGAACCGATCCGAACCACGGTTGGTTTGAATTTGGTTCGGATCGGTTCGGTTCTATATGATAATTGGATTGGTTCGGTTCCAAATTTTTAGAATCGATTATGTTTGGTTTTATTCCAATTTTGCAAAAATCCGAACCATGTGCACCCCTAGGGGTGACAATAGTTCTTGGTCGTCTCCTATTCATATATGATAGGGGTGTCAATGGATAGTCGGAATCTGATTTAATAATATCCGCTCCTGTATAATACGTATATTATGTATTCATGTTACCCAACAAAACTTTTATGTATACATATATGACATTGGATATATATGTCATACAACAAAACTTAATCATTTAAACTTTATCTTCTCCAACCAAAAACACAAAATCAACCATAACCACGTCTTCATCAAAGTGGTTTCGAGTTTCGACTGTGCCTTGTCCGACCGGCGAGCATCAGGTACATATTCTCTCTCTCTTCCTCTCCTTCTCTCTCTCTCTCTCTCAGTAAAACCCTATTTATTTTTTTCGATTGTGCAAGCTCCATAACCACTGTCTTCTCTGACTGATGAGCATCCAAGATATGTCATCTCTCTCTCTCTCTCTTTCTCTCTCTCTCTCACACACACACACACACACACACACACACACATGCGCACAGAGTAAAACCCCATTTTATTCGATTTGTGAAGAGTAAAATGGGTGGAAGATTACCATTTTTGGAGTTGAAAAATTAAAGAAATTTGATTCGTTGTTTTTTAATACTTCAACTGATTGAGGATAATGGTATTTGGTAGGGTTTTTTTATCGGATCAGATATTATCTGATATCCGATATAATTTTCAATTTTAAATTCGAATTTGGTTAGTGATATACGATCGGGTTCGAATTCAAATTCGGATTTTGTTATTTTATTTTTTGGATTCATATTCGTATTCGGATCTAACACTATCCGATCGGATATCTATCCGTTGACTGTCCGAATATAATGATGGAAACATTTCCCGCTCACCCTCTCTTTTATCATTTTTGTTCCATCACCTAACGAAACATAAACAAAGTGAAACTCGTTTGACCGAACCCTCGATAGAGCCTTCTTTCGTGAACTCTCTCCCTCCAAAGATTATGGTGGTTAGTTCTCCATCAACGGAAACCCTCAACGGTGGCCAATTCTCACACCAAGTTGAAACCTTCGATAGAACAATAGACAGAGAGAGTCGTCTCTCATTTGCGCCTTCGATAGAACCCTTCTTGCTCTCTCTTCTGTAAATTTTTTTATGTAAGAGTTCTTTTTCTTCTCTAACTATTCTTAAACACTTATAAGGTTTTGTGCTTTTTAGTTATTGGTTTGGGGTTTAGCTTGGAATCAGATTCATTATTTTGGGGCTAATGGTAATACAAACGTGTGTAGAATAATTATAAGGCTTTGTGTTTTTAAGTTTTTGGTTTGGGGTTTAGCTTGGAATCAGATTCATTGTTTTGGGGCTAATGGTAATACAAACGTGTTTAGAACAGTCATAAAGTTTTGTGTTTTTTAGTTATTGTTTTGGAGTTTACCTTGGAATCAGATTCATTGTATTGGGGCTAATGGTAATACAAACATCTATATACAAACTACTTAACTAGATTATTCTTATCTAACACATATGTTAGTAGTGAATGAAGCACAACCTACCTTCGAACAAAGGGGTCTGAAGTACTCACTTATCGGGTTGAGTACAAATTTACGGAGGAATATTGGAAGAATTGGTTCAAGCATATTTTCAAATTCAAAACTTTGGCATCTAAAGTAATTTCTCCATAGGATGCTGAATCTGCTTATCAGCAATTGTTCGCCAGCATATCTCATACGATCGTCCAGAACCCGGACAATCATATTGGAGTGATATGACGACGACCAACTCAATTTGATAGAGCATCTGTCCCCGAAGACATCATTAAACTGGTAATTTCATAGTCAGTAGATTAGATTTTGCATGTTTGAATCAAACTTGTGCCTTATTATTTACTCATTGTTGCAATATTAATTAGTGCATATGTATGTGGGTTAGGTTGAGATGCGAAATATAGCATTGGGTCTACTAAAAGAATCCATTTTCTTAGGACCCAACCAAGAACCAGAGACGTTGTTGATGTGCCAGAGGGATGTGTACAAAATTCTTCATCCACAACAACAGACTCCATCTCCTCCGTTAAACGATGATGGAGGTCAATCTGCAATGAACGAAAGAGCCCGAAAAGGGAAGGGGCCTGCCCAACCGAGTAGGAAAACTCGTAAGAGTTAGTTAGATTTGTATTATGTTGCTTAATTTGTATTTTTATATGAATACAATGGATCCTTTATGAGACATGGGATGTACAGTTTTATTATAATAAGGTGTACATGTGAATCGTACTGATAGAACTAAGTTGTAATTTTTTTTGTATCGAATGTGAAGATAAATTAAGATTTTCAATTATGATATGTATGCATTGGTACTAAATTAAACCTTTAATACTTACAGGTAATGTGCAAGAGGATGAAGGCGATCTTGATGTAAATATTAGTTAAAGAAATATTGAAGGTGAATCGCTTTGATTGTTTAATATTCACAATCTTATTTTAAAGTATTTTATAAATGTATAACTTTTCTTATGTGATCCTTGTGATATGGAAAGTGAAACGAAAAATCCCAAAAATTTGGGCATCATGACGATCAGGGAGTACCTCAAAAAATGACACGTCATTACGAAAGAAAATATCCCAAAGACAAAATGTGTCATTTTGAACTCGGACTGCAGCGTTGGGCAGAGTGAAAAGAAATCGACAAAACGACAATAAACAAGTAATTGAGTTGTCGTCAAGTAAACAAATATAAAATCTAATCTACTATGCCTTGTTGAATTATGAATGGTGGAATCATTTAAATACTCATTGCTTCATATATTAAAGCAATATTACTATCGTCTTTTAATTATAATATTCTTACCATATTATGTGTAGATTCAGATGTTTGAGATACGTATAACTAGCAGACAAAACACAATATACTAAGGTATTGTTCTGACATTGCACCGTGACTCTATTATTTTTATATAATCAATGTTAGTGGAGAAGATTAAAAGAATGATTTTTCTTAGACTCAGATACTCAATCACTCATTGGGTGGTAGCAACAATGACTTTGTTTGAACTTAGATTTCTATTTTTTTTTCTCTGTGGATTTGTGAGAATTTTGGGATTTGGGTTGTGTTGAGATCTGTATTTTGTTGTAATTTATTAAAGATTACTTTTGGGTTTTTAGTAAAGGAGAAGAAAAGTTGAAGAATACCCATTTCCTAATACTTGCTATTAATTAATTGTATCTTAGCTATTACCTTTTCTTACAAATTGTGAAGTTGCTCTAATTTTAGTTATTTGTTCATATTTTAACCATTGAAAAGGAGATTTAGTCATTTGACAAATTCTGAGTTCTCATGTGATATTAGAGCCACTCCATACAAATCAAATAAAGATAATTGTTTGACTCATAGACATAGGTATTATTACTATACAAAGTGGATTTGGATTTAACATTCTACCTTATTTTAGTATCACTGCTTGCTATTATTCATTTGGTTCTTTTATTTTTATTTTTATCTCCAATGATATTTTTTCACCCTTTTTATCTCATGGCTATTATCACTATACAAAGTGGACATTAGATTTAACAATTTATATATGCCTAGTCTGCCACACAATACGTAACTCCTGTGTATCTGTTTGTTATTATTTTTTCTTTTACCTTTGATAATATTTTTTCTCTTCCATTTTAAGGAGGTCTTTTGCACAACAAAACTGAAACTGCTAAAGGAGAGCAGTTCGATAAACTAAAATGATCGAGATTGTTTGGGGGATAGTGTTTCAATCATCTTTGGAAAACAAAAATATTTGGTTTATAGCTTAGTTGATTTGGCACTTTGCAAGAAACTTTGATGCCGTGGGTTCAAGTCTAGCTTACCCATCAAAGAAAAAAAAATGTTTCGTTTTCTTTTACTGTTGCTTGTATAGGCATAACTTGAAAATTTTGTTCGCTAAAAGACCTCTTGAGGAAATGAGCTAAACTAGTAAAATTAGATTCCACACGGGGAGGGTGGCATAGATAGCTACTGATGTTATCTATGACAGACTGACAAGAGAAAAACCACCTCCTTAATCAAGTTGTTAGTTTGAAGCTTGTTGTGGAAAGTTGTGTCCTACTAATTAGAGCAAAAATTATTTACATACTAACTATGGCAATTGACATAAATTTTCATACTAATGTGTTGTCTTTCATTTCCAAACGTCCTTACCTAAGACGTTATAGTCATAGGGATGACCATGACAAGAAATAAGCTAGGCTATTGTCTCATCTAGTTTCATACCATGTTACCTAGTCATCTTATCTTTTCAACAGACTAAGGTATAACGCAACATCAATGTCGTAACCCACATCATGACACATGCAACAATGAGTAAAACATTTTGTACACATGCAACATTTCGTATACCATATTTGGCGTATCTGTTGTTTGTTTTTTTGTAAAACAGTGTTTTTGTTTGAGATTTGCTCATATTTTTGCAAAACTAGGATGAAACACTATAGTTCAGAGTGTTTATGTTATTTCAATTACCAGATTTGGGAATATTTTGATTTGTTCTTCTGGAATGAATGTTGGAATCTGAGACTTTTCTGTATCTCATAATGGAATTATTCAAAATTCATTTTACTTGGGGAGCTTGATTTGCATGTCTTGGGGAGAGATGAAACTTGGATGAGAACCTATCTATGTTTATTAGATGCAACTGTAGTTTCAAGCATATCTTAAGTATATGATACCTGGCTTGATCCTAGGGCTGGCCTGGAGTCGAATCTGTATGGGCTTTTTGGCCTTACCCCAGGAAGACCGGCCCCAAAAAAACCCATTAAGCCCGACCTGAACCATGCCAGAGCTTGGCCATAATTTTAAAACTCCATTAGGGTTTCTCTGTTTCAGCAAATTTTCTTATCTTTATTGTTTTAATCTTTAATAAGTAGATAGAGTATTATTGGCTATGATTTGAAAGATAAAGGGCTCGAGCGGGGTTTCCTAGACCCTTTAATTTTTAAGATAAGGTGCCTTCTCTTTGGATTATTTCACAATAAAGGCTAGGCATCTTCTTTTTACTTGATTTTCTTCCTGTGTTGATGGATTTCTCGTCATGAAAAAATTCACAAAATTTACACTTATATGAGCTGGACCTATATCATTGATTCCTCTTTTTTCTCTTCTATTTTGAAATTTTTGTTTTTAGCATTTGTTGGGTCATAGATAGAGGAGAGCTTTTTGTCAAAAGTGTTATCCTAATATTGGTTTCAGTATTCAATAATAAGTCTCGATAATAACTTGATAGAACGTTTCATATTCATATTTGTAGGACCGGCAAGGTGTTATAGGCAGATTAAGAACAAGTCATATCCAAAATCACGCTATTGTCGTGGTGTCCCTGACCCAAAGATCAGGATCTATGATGTGGGGATGAAGAAAAAGGGAATTGACGAGTTCCCATTCTGTGTCCACTTGGTGAGTTGGGAGAAGGAGAATGTCTCGAGTGAGGCTCTTGAGGATGCTAGGATTGCCTGTAACAAGTACATGACCAAGTTCACTAGGAATATGAAATCGCCTCGACCCTTCTTCACTAAATAGTGGATAGGGGGCCGATTTATAAACGGGGGACTTTTGAGAAATGAGAGTCGCCACCTAGTTTAGGTCTAGGAACCAATAATAACTCCAAACGGATATGGATCGATCCACGGATCAGAGATATGGGTAAGGGGTCAGATTACGGGTTTCGGAAGGTCTTAGGCACCGAACCCGTCCGATCAACATGATCGATCTCTACTACGATCCAAAATCATCCTATGGTCAACATACAAAGACTATAGTCAAGGTCACAGTCCAATCTTCATCATCAATTTATGTTGGGTTTGCCAAATAAATCATATGGCTAAAATTGTCTCAATTGTTACATGATCATTCTTTGAATTCTACAAAATATGGAAGGGTTTGAAAAAGCCCTAATTCGTTCCATGACCTGAAATCAATTAAGAAATTCCACCTGCAAGTATTTCCCAAACTGTCCAAAATAGAAACTCATGAGAATATTCGAAATGGGAAGATTACAAATAGAAACCTGCCAAATTGGGACTTATAATATTTTCAAATTAGGAATGTGAAATTTTCTAAATTAGAATTCAAGAGATATATGGCGAGCCCCCAAATTAGAAGTTTGTAGATTGAATCCTCCGAAAGGGGAAGCTTCCAAAAGAAATCAAATTTCTGAATTAGGAAATCCCGAATTGAGAGACATGAAATTTCCAAATAAGAAAATGCAAGATCTTCTAAATTGGGAAGTGGTTTAAAACATGAAAATTTTAAAATAGAAATTCATAAATATATGGCTTCCCAAAAATAGAAAATTGTGCCTTTTCCATATTAGAAAATTTCAAACATGGATTTTTCAATGATTCGCAAACAATATCTCAAAAGAAGAATTACATGAACATGAAGTCCCGAATGAGAAGATTATTGATTTGCCAAAAAACACCAAATCGAAAATTCATAGATAGCACAAAAGAAAATCCACGTTCATCCAATTTTCTAATATCATTATAAGCACATTAATCACACGGAATGATCTTGAAATAACACACAAAGAATTCAAATACCACCTTTAGTCCCACAAACCCGATTCGAGCATAATGATTATAATATCTAAAAATCTTCTAATACTATCAATATGTAAAAATAAGTAAAAAATGCATAAAAAATATTTCCCTAATCCTATCGATATGCAAAAATAAGAAAATGAATGAACAAGTAAAAAAAATAAAATAAAATAAGAAATGATGCATCTTCCCTATCAAATTGTTCAAAACACGGCAAAACGTTACCTAGCATCGCAAGCCAAAAAATCTATTTTGCAACTCTATGATGATTATGGCACTAAAACTCAATGTCAAACGTCAATGCAAGATTTTACTAGAGGGACACATGAAAACAGAGAAGAAAAAAACGTGCCATGAAAAATAAGGAGAGCAAGGGGAAAACAAAAATAAAATAATAAACCAAAAAATAAACCTACCTATTGAGCTGAGAACAGTGGGTTAATTCCTTCAGGTATGACCCAAAGACCTGTGAATATTTGCTATTGTAAGGATGCGAGAGACGAAGGCAATGAGAGAAGCATTATAGCAATGGCGTGAAAAGACTGGGTAGCCAAGGGGCTATGTTACAGCGCTATGAATGGCTGTGTTACAGTGAAGAATACGATGACTGTGATGGCCGTTGGACGGTGATGTGAATGCAGTGAGGTTGTTGAAAGTGTTGTAATGGAATCGATGAAGATGAAATGGGTTGTTGTAGGATAGAGCGTGAGAGAGAGACGAAGGATTGGGTGTTGTAGGTGCTATAATGGACAAATTACAGCACAGTTGTGTGACAGATTTAGCCAAAGAAGAAGGTGAAGGGGCTGTTGAAGGGTAGAACGTGAAAGAGCGGGGACTGTGTTGAAAGCTGTGCAGAACGTGAGAAAGTAGAGGCTGTATTGAAGGGACTGCAAGAGAGTGTTTCAGCAATGTTAGAGGGATTTGGGGTGTTGGGGCAGCAACCAATCGAAGGAGATGAAGGCTGGGGCGTTGCTGATTTCATTGCAGCAGGCTGTGCTGCAAGTTCATTCCAAGATTAAGAAGAAGAGAGTCCAAAGAGAACACAGAGAAGGGAGAGTTGAAAGAGAGGCGTGTCTTGAGAGAGAGAGACGAATTAGAGAGACCCAACGTGAAGAGAATCCAGCCCTTTTATGGAGTTTTTTTTTTAATGTTTTTCTTTCAAATTTTTTACACGAAGGAGACGTCCAACTCTGTTTCTATTTTGATTTTCTTTCTAATTTTTTTATAAGTTTTCTACCTTCTACTTTTAAGAGAATGGAAGTTAGGATCTTGCGCTACTCGTAGTTCGTTAGTTTTCTTGTTGTCGAGTTTTGGTTGGTCGATCGATTGGTTTTGTTTCAAGTTTTTATTGGTTGATTTTTTTTTAATTTTGAGTTTTATTAATTGATTAACATTGTTTTGGGTTTGGTTAAAAATTTTAATTTGTATTTTATTTCGGATTTTAATTTGATTTGGTTGATTGAGTTCAATTTTGAATTTTAATTAGATTGATTTTAGTTGATGGAGTGATTTTTTTATTCGATCGGTTGGTCAACGTTGGTCGATTTGATTTTGGTTGAATGATTTTTAATTAATTATTTTTTTATTAAGTTTGATTGGTTGATTAAATTTTGATTTTTGATTTTGATTTTTATTTTTATTGTTTAGATTTCTTAATTTGAATTGTTTAGTTTTAATTGTTCACTTTTTAATTGTTTTGTTTTAATTGTTTGGAATTATTTTGCTTGAATTGTTTTTTTTTTTTATTTGAATTTTATTTTTTTAATTTAAATTGGACTTTTAATTAGGTTTGATTTTTGTTACATTTTCCTAACGATCGGGATCTCTAAGTTGAATTTGAAGGTTGAGGGGCATTTCGGTCATTTTTATGATTTTTCCTAAATTTCTCTGTTTTCGTCGGTTTGGGTCCCGTTAGACTCGAAATCATATTCTAAGTGCATTGGAGTACTTTCGAAGTCTTCCGGAGGTCCGAAATTCATGAAGGGTATTTTCGTCATTTTGTCAATTTTTACAGATTTTTACGAATTCTTGCGTGAGGTTTCTTTCAGTCCCGATGTGATTATTTCTAAGTTTCAAAGTCATGTTTTCTTAGCGTAGTGAGGTCTCTAGGTTATCGAACTGTGTAGCGAACCTAAACGTACATCCTTACTAAATCGGGTGTGAGGTGTAGCGATCCTAAGCGTGCGTAAATTTCTATGTCGAGTCGTAACGAGTTGGGGAGATGAAAAGATTGAAAATGGAGGGAATCAGGGATAGTACTCACAAGCCTTTGAGTTCTTTACGCTCATCATTAGGAATTCACGGTAACCGGGTGATAAATTGTCGAATTAGGTATATGCAAAAATGGGGTGTCTACAGATGCCCCTCTTTGGTAAAGGGTGGAAGCAAACTAGATGGCCAATCTATTGTGATAGATAGTCCGAATGCCAAAGCCAGTGACAACTCATTTTACAGCCTGATTCGACAATTTGTCGAAATGTCTAGATCCTTGAGGGTAAGCTCTCCTTGGACTAAAAATGTCAAATCCTTGAATTTTGGAAAATTCTCCTTGACTAATATAAATGCATTGTAAGTGTGTGTGTGTGTGTGTGTGTGTGTGTGTGTGTGTGTGTGTGTGTGTGTGCAATTGTATAGTAATGACTTTGAAAAGGCGCATCTCCATTTAACGCATTCATGCTGAAAGGATTACAAACTTATTGATGAAAAACTGCGTAATAAAATCTGAGCAAAACCTGAGGAAATTATGAATTACAAATTGAGTAAAACTGAGTAAAATATGAGCATACACTGAGCATAACTGAACATAAGGTCTGAGCGAAAGTTGAATGTCTTACTCTACCTACTCGGGGTGAAAGAGTAATGACCTATTTTTTGGGGGTCCAACTCTACCTACTCAGGGTGAAAGAGTAATGAACTATTTTTCTGGGAACCCTACTCTACCTATTCAGGGTGAAAGAGTGATGAACCTTTTCTGGGAGTTCTACTCTACCTACTTAGGGTGAAAGAGTAATGGACATTTTCTGGAAGTTCTGCTCTACCTACTCGGGGTGAAAAAGTAGTGAACGATTTTCTGAGAATTCTACTCTACCTACTCGGGGTGAAAGAGTAATGAACTATTTGTCCGGGAGTCCTACTCTACCTACTTAGGGTAGAAGAGTAATAGACTGTTGTCTGGGAGTACTACTCTACCTACTCGGGGTGAAAGAGAAATCTGGAAGTTCTACTCTACCTACTCGGGATGGAAGAGTGATGAACTGTTGTCTGGGAGTACTACTCTACCTACTCGGGGTGGAAGAGTAATGAACCTTTTTTGGGGCTTCTACTCTACCTACTCAGGGTGAAAGAGTGGTGAACTATTTTCTGGGCAAAACCAACAAGAAAACAACACTTTTAGAAAGAGTTGGATTTTATTAAGGTCTGGTCAACATTTTAACTTTCTTTTAACCTCAGGGGTTTTCAAAATTACTATCAAAAGGGTACTTTTCAATTCAAGATTAACCTTATCCTTTGGGATCGAAATTGATTAGGTTTCAAAACACAATGCCCCTAGTTTGATAGGGAATGTTGCATTTGGGATAATCGAACACATTTGAAAAAAATGCCCCTAGTGTAAGGGGGGAAAGTGAACTCTTTAAAAAAGGGAAGTGCCCCTGTTATGAAAGTTGGAAATCTTTGATTACCCAAGTGCAATAAAGTTTTAACTTTTAATTTTGATTTCATTGAAGATTTTGAGTCAGGCTCAAAGAAATTGGAATATTTCTTTTTAAAATTCATCACAGAATCTGTTCTTTCTCCCTATCGGTTCACTTAGGGACGTGAAGCTCTTCAGATCAATCATAGACCAGACACTTGTATCCACTGAGTCTATATTTGGTTCAAGCTGGGTATTGATTGTACGATGATTAATTATTCACCCCAAAGTCGATGCAGCTTGGCCCTTCGGACTTTCAAAATTTTGTCCCAGACTGCTTTTTAGACTCTCATCTAGAATGAGATTTTCCCTTGATTGCTTTGATTTTTGCCTAGATCGCCCTTTTAGGTTTTCAATCTAGCAAGCGTGCTCTAGCTTTTGCCTAGATTGCCTTTTCAGGTTTTCAATCTAGCGAGCTTACCTTTTTTCTTCTATTTTTTTCTCTTTGCTCTAATTGTTGCCAAGGCCGTCCTTTCGGATTTTCAACCTTGCGAATTTGCCTTTATTTTTCTTTTTGAACTTCTGGAGTTACTATTTGATCACGTTTTGTTTCGTTCCTTAACTTTTTCACATGGTACTTAGGAGGACTTTCATAGGTAAACTTAGGACTAGGCATAAAAGAAAGGAATTTTGAGGCTCAAAACTCAAATGCCCTTTGTGTGGTATTTCTTTTAAATTTTTTTTCTTTGAATTTTCTTCCCCGTCTTGACAATATCCTTTTTTGATTTTTTTTTCTTTTTGGATTTTTCTTTGTGGGGGAATCTATTTTTTTATTTTGATGTGGTCGGGCCTGAAAAAACTTCTCAGGTTGCCTACGTACCCCAAAATTTTGGGATCAGACCAAAATGTAGTTCGAACACATTCCCTCCCCTAGGTTAGGTGATCGGGCTGAGAAAAAAAAAGATAATATTATTTTTTTGAAAGGCTACAAAAGGGCTGAAAAAAGAAATATTGAGCTGGGTAACATGAAAATTGGTTCGGCCAAAGATGGCTTCCTTAGATATAGTACCGCTTGATCTGACCAAGGTTGATTGATTCTAACATTTTGGTGTCGTGATGATCTTTAAAGTCTGACAGCTTTTCCAAATAGTCTTGTCTTGGTGACGGGATGACCTTTCTTGTTAGATCTGCAATTTTCTTTAAAGGCTCAATCTTCAACGTGTATGTCCTGCATTTTCTCTTTCGTATCAAAATATAAATGATTCATGGCGATAAATCAAATTCGCTTCTAACGATGGGTATTTTATTCACACTTTAAGAAACGAACTTTCTATTTCAAACTTCTTTTCATGCCACATAACATAAAACCGTGAAGTAGTCTGTATAGAAAATTGAGTCGAAGTTTGACATGTTGAAAGCGTGAACTATGATTTCTCTTGTCAATCTCAATGTGTCTAACACATTTGTGATAGAAGTTTCAAGATTCTTATTAGCTGTCTCAATAGTGCTCCATTTTGGATTCCTTTCCATTTTTGAGAAATTCAGCAATGATGTGACTCGTCCTCTGATTATGTGATTCCGCTCTAGTTCATAGGACAGGTACCTATTTCTTGTTGAACAACACCCAAGCTTACCCAACATATCCTCATAGGCCCACGTGAACAAGTCTTTTGAGTTTTCTGAATAAATTCATCATATCCTCGTATTTCTCTGGGGATAAGTCAATTTCGATCTGAATTTTTTGTGAATTATTTTTTGTTCCAAGGTCAATAACCTTTGTTTCCTCGATTAGAGGTTGAACCTGACCTTTGTCTCCTTGTTCAAATAATTCGATTGATTCGGGAGGGGATTCCTTGTTAGAGGATCCTCTCCTAAAGCAAGATTATTAGTTAATTCGTTAATGCGCTCGAGGTATTCAGAAATTTCTTTTATTCACTTAAATTTAGATAGGGCGACAGACACCATTGTAGACTCAATAAACTGACTTGACTCAACGGAAATAAAAGGCTAGACTCGATCTAACAAGAATAAGACATTGCGAAATAAATAAATAAAAAAATAAAACTCAAACTAAATCACATGACTCATGAAAAATTAAAGATAAGTACCCACAATGGGTTTGATTACAGACTGAGGACTTAGGACATCGCTTTCAACCGGTAGGACTGAAACATAGTAATCTTCAAGGAACAACTGGACAATGTTGAGAGACTCTGTGGTAATTTGCCAGTCTTGAACTTTTTTTTTCAGATTCTTTGTCCTTTTTTGACATTTTCTTATTCAAACTTGATTTTTCTTTATTGACCAAGGTCGTATTAAGTTCAGATATTTTGAAAGTTCTTTCTTCTCTAGTCACATGTTCACATTCATTGCGACAGAGGGAGAAGTGTTCGTATTCTTGGTCCAATAAGTAAGGATTTTCATCTTTTAAGAAACTAGATTCCTCAAAGTCCATATGTGTTGAAGCATAAGTGATCAGAGTAGAACTGTCACGATGAGGTGGGGACAAGCAATAGATTTCATCTAAAATTAAGTTGAACGACTCACAACCAGTAGTGAGAACTTCCTTAGGAACTATCATTCCAATAAAGGGGAGGGCTAGGTGATTTAGGAATGACTGGGTGGATGAGGATAACTGGATCAAATGGGAGATGGGTATTGGATACCATGTTCAAGGTCTGGGGAGGTTGGTATGTAGGTAAGGGATTGGTGGTAATATTTGGCCGCGCAGGGGTAGGGACGGTAACTTTTTTGGCATCGATTAGATCTTGAACGGTGTGATGAAGAGCAACACAATGATCAGTAAGGTTACCAGGATTTTGGTGATACTCACAAAATGAGTTGGGATTGTGAGAAGCTAAGAGTGGACTTGGTAGAGATCGAGGTTAGAGAAGTGTAATTAGCCTTTTACTTAATAGTTTCTAAAAAACAATGCTCAAAGACATCCTAAGATTTGTGAATTTCCTGCGCGGCCGAAGTTGACTAGAATTAGCCTGGTTAATAGGTGTGGTAGTAGAATGGATGGGTATAATAGACGTATTGGCTACATAAAGATGATTAGTACTAGGCTTGGAATTGGGGAATGGCATTTTTAGTTTATTGTCAGAAGGGTTAGAGAGGACCCCGGAAGCGAAGGCATCTTCCAGTTGACTACCGGCTTGCAATAGAGATTCGAATGTGGGGAGGTATTGAGCGAATAAATGTTGAGCATACCCTTGTGAAAGGTTTTTCAATATGATCGCTACTTGTTCTTTTTTTGATGGTCTATCCCACATTTGTACAGCTTTGGCCCTCCAACGGCCAATGAAATCAGTGAACGTTTTCTCATTCTTTTATTTGGTTGATTCCAAATCCCTTCGAAAGGTTTCTATTTTGATACTGTACTTGTATTGGTGCCAAAACATCTTTGACATATTCTCCCATGTCTCGATTGCAGATGGATCCTGAGACATTAGCCATCGTAAAGCTGATCCTGATAGGGTACGTTGGAATAATAATGTCATATGTTCATCACTTAAGCCCAGAGTGCGCATATTAGTGACATATACTTTGAGATGTGTTCTTGCGCAACCTACCCCATTGAATTTTTCCATATCTGGCATCACAAACTTCTCAGGCAAACGGATCCTAGGGATTTGATTTAAAGTTTCGATTCCTGCTGCGATTTCATCAATCCCTTTTATATTTTTTAAAGCTGTTTCTAACTGAGTCATTCTATTAGCCAGGACTGGATTTTCATAGAAGTATTCATCATTTCCATCAAGCTCGTAAACATCTTCCAGATTTCTAGCCGTGCTTTCTTCCGGTCCTTTTCCCCTCTAATCATCAGGGGGATTTCTTGTCGATTCAGATATCTATTCTAGCACTTCTACTTTGCTCTTGATGATGTTTATGTCCATTGCAAACACCGCTAAGATCTTGCGAATTTCTGCGAGTTTGGATTTAGAGGCCATTTCTGATGGTTCACTTGGTGCTGATGTTCGTCCCAAACGACCTGACTCTCGACTCCAACTGGGTGGTGGACGCTTAAGTTTGGGCGCAATAGTATCCTGTAACCCCATCAAAGGTAAATTAAGAATTGGTAAACGATCCCTCTTGATAGCATTTTTTTTATTATTACCTCCCCCCCCCCATTTTTTTGTAATTGATGATATGTGTTGGTCAAGCTTATGTCTGACGAGGTGATTTATTATCAATTAGGACCTTATTTATGCATTAAAGTTCATACCAATTTCTGAATTTGTTTTACGTAAAAGAAAATTTGGCATGAAACAAATCAAATTCAACACAAAAGACATGAGGAGACTCTCCTCTTATTACAAAGAATAAAAACGACTCGATTTAGGACCCTACTTTTTTTAGACATGTTCTTCAACTCTTCTTTTCTGCTACTTGAATGCTTGCTGGTCCTCCAATTCCACAAATGATCGCTGATCTCAAACTGTAACTATATGTTCCACTAGTTGCATGTTCAGTCCTTTAATGGGATGATGATTTCTTGGGTGCATTGGGATCCATGAAGGGAGTCCCATCTGTCTTGGTATCATCATTGGTTAGTAAAAAGATGTGTAGCAGTCCGGCGAGCCTTACATGATCATATCCTTTTGAAGCTAGCATGATACCCTCTCTTATCTTTAATTCCAATCTGTCCCAACTAATGTCCCGGGGGGTCAAGTTTGATAGCCAATCTTTCCAATCTTCTACAGATGCAAAATCAACCAATGTCTCTTTTTCTGTGAATTTATCCCATTTACTTTTTTTTATTACGGAGTCGAATACACAACCATATATAAAGCAAGTGTGGGCTTCCTCGGAATCTTGCCCCCCTTCGTACATTCATGTCGAATAATCCCTCAAAAGTTTCAGCGAGTATTGTAAGGACCGGGTTAACCTTATTTTTGAGTTGTCCGGCAATGTCTACAAAAAAACCTGGTAACTGATAACTTGTCCTGAAAGAAACCAGAAAATACACTAACAATACTCCCAAATATAAGGTAAAATCTCTGGCCTTCCTGCGAGGTTCCGGAGTGAAATCCCCAGGATGTTCAGGTTTGGGAGTTCGGTGTGCTTCTAAGAGTCTTCGCATATTTAGTGAACCCTGATTGATGAATCTTCTTGCTTTCTTGAGTTTGACTCCTAATCCTTTTGCGAGTTCTTCCATATATCGAGATGGTAATGATTGGTGGGCAATTGGACCTAAAGTGTTTATCCCCATAATGCTACAAAAGTCCTCGTGAGTTGGACAAAGTGTAACCAAACCAAAATGAAAGACATGATAGTTACAATCCCAAAAACTGGCCACGGCACGTAAAAGGTTCCAATTGATATCCACAGATTTGAGGGAAAATACACTATGAAGCCCATATGCGCCGAAGTTATACTTCTCCACAATGGTGAATGCTTATAAGGCTTGATCCATTAATCATTGAACTTCGTTGTGAGCCATCTATATAAATAACTACCCTCAATTATTGACATATTAACAACAAGCCAAGTTTTTTTTGTTTGGTACGATCTTTAATGTAGTTCACCCATTTTGATTTAAATGAAGGTTCGATCCATTGAATAGAACTGGTAGGACTAGAGAAATTTGATTGTCAGATTTGGACCGGCTCTACCTAATGGATTCAAAAGAATAATATATCACCTCATTGACATTTTATTAAATCAATTAACTCGATTGGCCAGTATGTCGATCTAAAAATTGATTTTTTACCAATCAGGTTTATGGGTTCAAAAATTTGGTCGACACATCTTGTTAATTATATCCTTTGGGTTGGACTGATGTTACGGGTTTATTTTGAACAGTGTGGACCGGTCCACCCTCTTACCTTTTGGTTAAATTAAGTAGAGCAACCCGAGAGTACTATTGATCGATTCGAGTCGTGGCCTAGTGGGACAGTAGTTAGGTTTAAGGTTCTAAGCTTACTATATGATTCAGGCTAGGTTAGGACAAAGCTTAGGTCACTTCAGCCCAGAACACCGATATACTATCCCAATTTCACTTGGTCAAGCAGTACGTGATGCTCCAGTTTGATATACCTGAAGGTACTGTATTGAAGTTGTAGCGTTCACTGTCATCTCCCGTGTCCCGAAGGACAACGTTAGCTTGGATCCGACTACAGGGTTTGGAGGGACATGTTATGATGCAAATATGAATATGCATGCTCGTGAGTGTATGTAAAGGGACAAAGTACGCCCGAGGCGTTTTTGAAAATATCCAATCATACAAATCACATTCATCCCATCATCAAACCAATCACAATGAATACAATAATTGACTACATCTAATCACAACCAAATGAAAAAAATTACAAAATCTAACCTAATCTAAGAGTCTCATTGAGTCAACTAGGTTGACTCGAGCAAAAGGTCAACCTAAGGATAGTCTTAGATCGGGTCAAGTTTGACCCTAAAATCCCTAGTGGAGTTGCCACTAAAATCGTCTTGATCCTTCTTCACTAAATAGTGGATAGGGGCCCAATTTATAAACGGGGGACTTTTGATAACTAAGAGTATCCACCTAGTTTAGGTCTAGGAACTAATAATAACTCCAAACGGATATGGATCGATTCACGGATCAGAGATATGGGTAAGGGGTCAGATTACGGGTTTCGGAAGGTCTTAGGCATCGAACCCGCCCGATCAATATGATCGGTCTGTACTACGATCCAAAATCATCCTATAGTCAATATACAAAGACTACAGTCAAGGTCACAGTCCAATCATCATCATCAATTTATGTTGGGTTTGCCAAATAAATCCTATGGCTAAAATTGTCCCAACTGTTACATGATCATTCTTTGAATTCTACAAAATATGGAAGGGTTTGAAAAAGCCCTAATTCATTCCATGACCTGAAATCAATTAAGAAATTTCACCTGCAAGTATTTCCCAAACTGTCCAAAATAGAAACTCATGAGAATATTCTAAATGGGAAGATTACAAATAGAAACCTGCCCAATTGGGACTTATAATATTTTCAAATTAGGAATGTGAAATTTCCTAAATTAGAATTCAAGAAATATATGGTGAGCCCCCAAATTAGAAGTTTGTAAATTGAATCCTCCGAAAAGGGAAGCTTCCAAAAGAAATCAAATTTCTGAATTAGGAAATCCCGAATTGAGAGACATGAAATTTCCAAATAAGAAAATGCAAGATCTTCTAAATTGGGAAGTGGTTAAAACATGAAAATTTTAAAATAGAAATTCATAAATATATGGCTTCCCAAAAATAGATAATTGTGCCTTTTCCATATTAGAAAATTTCAAACATGGATTTTTCAATGATTCACAAATAATTTCTCAAAAGAAGAATCACATGAACATGAAGTCCCGAATGATAAGATTATTGATTTGCCAAAAAACACCAAATCGAAAATTCATAGATAGCACAAAAGAAAGTCCACGTTCATCCAATTTTATAATATCATCATAAAACATTAATCACACGGAATGATCTTGAAATAACACAAAGAATTCGAATACCACCTTTAGTCCCACAAACTCGATTCGAGCATAATGATTATAATATCTAAAAATCTTCTAATACTATCAATATGTAAAAATAAATAAAAAATGCATAAAAAATGTTTCCCTAATCCTATCGATATGCAAAAATAAGAAAATGAATGAACAAGTAAAAAAAATAAAATAAAATAAGAAATGATGCATCTTCCCTATCAAATTGTTCAAAACACTGCAAAATGTTACCTAGCATCGCTAGCCAAAAAATATATTTTGCAACTCTATGATGATATGGCACTAAAACTCAATGTCAAACGTCAATGCAAGATTTAACTAGAGGGACACATGAAAACAAAGAAGAAAAAAACATGCCATGAAAAATAAGGAGAGCAAGGGGAAAACAAAAATAAACAAAAATAAAATAATAAACCAAAAAATAAACCTACCTATCGAGCTGAGAACAGTGGGTTAATACCTTCAGGTATGACCCAAAGACCTGTGAATATTTGCTGTTGTGAGGATGCTAGAGACGAAGGCAGCGAGAGAAGCGTTATAGCAATGGCGTGAAGAGACTGCGTAACCAAGGGGCTATGTTACAGCGCTATGAATGGCTGTGTTACAGTGAAGAATACGATGACTATGATGGTTGTTGGATGGTGATGTGAATGCAACAAGGCTGTTGAAGGTATTGTAATGGAATCGATGAAGATGAAATGGGCTGTTGTAGGACAGAGCGTGAGAGAGAGACGAAGGACTGGGCGTTGTAGGTGCTATAATGGAAACACTACAGCACAGTTGATTCAGCCAAAGAAGAAGGTGAAGGGGCTGTTGAAGGGTAGAACGTGAAAGAGCGGGGACTGTGTTGAAGGCTGTGCAGAACGTGAGAAAGAGGAGGCTGTATTGAAGGGACTGCAAGGGAGTGTTGCAGCAATGTTAGAAGGATTTGGGGTGTTGGGGCAGCAACCAATTGAAGGAGATGAAGGCTGGGACGTTGCTGATTTCACAGCAGCAGGCTGTGCTGCAAGCTCATTCCAAGATGAAGAAGAAGAGTGTCCAAAAAGAACACAAAGAAGAGAGAGTTGAAAGAGAGGCGCGCCGTGAGAGAAAGAGAGAGATGAATCAGAGAGACCCAACGTGAAGAGAATCCAGCCCTTTTATGGAGTTTTTTTTTTACACGTTTTTCTTACTAATTTTTTACACGAAGGAGACGTCCAACTCTATTTTTATTTTGATTTTCTTTCTAATATTTTTACAAGTTTTCTACCTTCTTCGTTTAAGAGAATGGAAGTTAGGATCTTGCGCTATTCGTAGTTCGTTAGTTTTCTTGTTGTCGAGTTTTGGTTGGTTGATCGATTGGTTTTGTTTTAAGTTTTTATTGGTTAATTTTTTTTTTTAATTTTGAGTTTTATTAATTGATTGACATTGTTTTGGGTTTGGTTAAAAATTTTAATTTGTATTTTATTTCGGATTTTAATTTGATTTGGTTGATTGAGTTCAATTTTGAATTTTAATTAGATTGATTTTAGTTGATGGAGTGATTTTTTTATTCGATCGGTTGGTCAATGTTGGTCGATTTGATTTTGGTTGAATGATTTTTTATTAATTTTGATTGCTTGATTAATTTTTTATTTTTTATTTTTATTTTTATTTTTATTTTAATTGTTTAGATTTCTTAATTTGAATTGTTTAGTTTTAATTGTTCACTTTTTAATTGTTTGGAATTATTTTATTTGAATTATTTAATTTTTTAAATTTGAATTTTATTTTTTTAGTTTAAATTGGACTTTTAATTAGGTTTTATTTTTGTTACATCTTCCTAACGATCAGGATCTCTAAATTGAATTTGAAGGTTGAGGGGCATTTCGATTATTTTTATGATTTTTTCTAAATTTCTCTGTTTTCATCGGTTTGGGTCCCGTTAGACTCGAAATCATATTATAAGTGCATTGGAGGTACTTTCGAGGTCTTTCGGAGGTCCGAAATTCATGAAGGGTATTTTCGTCATTTTGTCAATTTTTACAGATTTTTACGAATTCTTGTGTGAGATTTCTTTCAGTCCCTACGTGATTATTTCTAAGTTTCAAAGTCAGGTTTTCTTAGCGTAGTGAGGTCTCTTGGTTATCGAACTGTGTAGCGAACCTAAACGTACATGCTTGCTAAATCGGGTGTGAGGTATAGCGATCCTAAGCGTACGTAAATTTCTATGTCTAGTCGTAACGAGTAGGGGAGATGAAAAGATTGAAAATGGAGGGAATCAGGGATAGTACTCACAAGCCTTTGAGTTCTTTACGCTCATCATTAGGAATTCACGGTAACCGGGTGACGAATTGTTGAATTAGGTATATGCAAAAATGGGGTGTCTACAGAATGATGCATTTCATTTGAGAGTGAGGATACATCATTTCCATGTTCTACGGATCAACAATATGTTTTCATGTGCCGGAGCTAATAGGCTCCAAACTAGGATGAGGGGTGCGTTTGGGGAATCTCTTGGAACTTGTGCAAGAGTAAGCAATTGTCAGGTCCTTCTATCCGAACGCTGCAAGGATAGCAAAAGCAACAATGCACGATTACACATTGTCATGCCAAGTTCAAGTTTCCTGGTCTCCAAAAGATCATTGCCAGCAGGAAGTGGTATGTACATATAGTCCTCCTATTATGTTTATATTATGTTTCATAGCTGCAGTCTATTATATCAACCCTTGGAATTTCCCTATTCCAATAATATATGAAACCTTAAGATGTTGTCCTTGAAATCAAGAAGTATGGAAAGCAAAACCTAGAATTTGGTTTTCCATTTTCCAACTCTAGCCTTGTCCAGCTAATAACCCATGTCAATAATTACTCAGTTTTGGGTTTAAATTAATCTTGGTTTGTTTGATTGCCATGGAGTGTAGGGAAGTGAAGCTTGATTGGTTTGAACTTGAAATATCATATCTATAATCATAAAAATTCATAGAAATCTGTGGAAGCTGAGAGTCTAAGCTTTACTATATCTGATCATTGTTACTATGCTCATTTTCAGGGGATTTACGAAGTTCAATCGTACTAATTATTTGAGGTGGAAGTCAGAGAACCGGATTGTGCCAGATGGTGTCAATGCTAAGGTTTGTTTTCTATTTACTAGTTGGCTAACTTGTTAATCTCTTATCACTTTTATGAGCCATTGATGACTTGTTAAGTTCTTTTGGTTAGCCCCCATAATGGTATAACATGATATTTTACTTGGTGGTTTTAATTGCCAGACCCATTACAGCACTTCTGTTGGAATGGTAATGGAATAGCAATATATAATGGTTACTTCATCATAAATTACAATAGAAAAGCATTATATGTTGGATTACTGTTATTTATTAGAAAAGCATTATAATTTATAAATAAAATTAAATATTGGACGATGAGGAAGGAAAAAAAAAGGGGGGGTATAGGAAAATTGGTTTGGGATTGGGTTAACTTCTACTCGTCAAGCTTTGATGTCCCCATCATAGCTACTTTGTGTTCTTTTCACAAGTTGCTTGCTCATTTTATAGATATATGAAGACCTTGTGTGAACCCCATGGTAGTGTCATGAGACATGAGTTGGTCCACCAAAAATAACATATAATACAGTTTTAGGGAATTGAAAGTTGAGATCGGGTTAGATATAATGATTTTATTTTTTATAAATATAAAAGACTATGATTTAGTGTGGAACTGTGGATACTCTATTTCTGCATCCACACTGGCCAAAGGAGAGAATGAGTATGTTTTTATTGTCATTCAGTGTTTTCTTGTAATATTTGGGGTGACGTGTGGTTGGGGATCTTGTTAGGCGACTCAATGGTTGGTAGCCAACAACTTTCATATTAACCTGTTTTGGTTACAGATGGTACTATTTGTAGAAGTAGTTTGGAGTTGATATTAAATTTTATAGAATTTATAAATTTCATTCCATCTTATTCACCTTGCAGCTTCTAGATGAGAATAGGTGGTACAACTTCGATGACAGTCATATTTCATCCATTAACGAGGAACACGTCAAGTCTGTTGATGATTATGTGTTATTCTACTTATGTGCTTACTAAGTTGTTAAGGAAAGTATTTTTATAATATTACGTAAGCATGATTGATATTTATTATTGTAGACACCCCATTTTTGCATCCGCCTGATTAATCAACTCGTCAACCTGATCGCAATGATTCCCAATGATGGATGTGTATTCCATTGCTTTATTTTGTTACCAGATGTGTTTCAGAAATCCAGATGAGGTATCTCGAACTGACAAAACCTAAGAAACCACGCTACGCTAGGAAAATACGATCCCAAAAACATAGAAATCATCATCTTGCAAACCAAAAAGAAGCTTCACGATAAAAATCACTAAAAATTGACCAAATTACCAAAATACCCCTAACCTCAAAACAACCCTAGAGCCTACGTTACGATTAGGAAAACTCTCTCAAACACATAAAATAACAAATCGAAACCAAATAAATCATTTTGTCAATTTTAATAGAATTTGACAAAATTATGAAAATGCCCCTCATAAAGTTCATGACCATTTCACACAGAAAATTTCATAAATGACAAACTAATATTTCTATTGAATTCCTTCTGAAAAATCGATTTTAAAACATCCTAGAACATTAAAAACCGACTTAAAACGTGAATAGTCCTCTCCGGGGGCAAAACGGTAATTTCATAATTTTCATAATTAAAAATTCTGAAATTAATAAATAAAATATTAAATAATTAAAGTGAAACATTGATGAAATTAATTTAAAATTTTGAATTAAAAAATCGATCAATCGGGCTTTTAAGTAAAATTGTTGAGGGTTCGTGAGATATTTCTTTAAGGACCCCTCCATTTGGGGGTCCAAAGAATTAAAGATATTTTAGAGGGGGGTTCTCCCAAAATTAAAAGTCAATCAAGCAAGACTAAGGTCAAGGTATTAAAGTCAATCAAGTGAGACTAAAGTCAAAATTAAAGTCAATTAAGCAAGACTGAAGTCAAGATATTAAAAGTCAATCAATTAAGACTAAAGTCAAAACATTAAAAGTCAATCAAATAAGACCAAAAGTCATAATAGAGTTCTAATTAAATAATAACTCAATCTAATAGAGTTCTAACTTAAAAACAATTCTACCTAAAATAATTCTAATTAAAACACAATTCTACCTAAAATAAGTCTAACTAAAACACAACTCTAATTAAAAGAACTCTAATTAAATAATAACTCTATCCAAATCAACCCCTAAAAACATCTATAAATAGAGGTGCTCACACCCTATTTTCGTATCAAATCAAAAATCCTAAGAGAAGTAGGTCTAAAAGCCCCCCTAGCCTCCCATAAACCCCAATTTTGGAGCCCCAACTCCTTACCTAACATCCCTCCTTTGATTTTAGCTTAAAGAACACCCAAAAGCCTTCCAAAAACATCCCAAAATCCACAACAAACTTGACGAGTTCAGATTCAAAAATAAGGAGATACCTTGCCTCGGAGATCCGAAATCAAATCCGGAGACAGAACGAAGCAAGGGAGTACAGTACAAGGAGCTATTTTTGTCAGATCTGAGGGAATAAAATCCTTACTATCGGAAAGGTATGAAATTTTTTATTTTTATTTTATCTAGGTTTTTAGCAATGTGATTTATTTGGAAAGTTAGTAGAGACCGGCTTTGGCCGGGCGGGGTTGGTGCCTAACACCTTCCAACCCCGTAACGTGATCCCCGGACTCTTTTTCTCTTTCGTAGATTAGTTTGCTTTTTTTAAAGTCAGTTTGGTTCCTAGACCTTAACAACTAGGTGGCGACTCCCAAACCTCAAGGGTCAAAAGTGGATCCGCGCACCCCGCGGATCGAGGGCGCTTTCAATTATACTAATTGCATTAATTTTTAAATACTTAATTGCAGTACGTACCACATGTTTTACACTCAAAATGGCATATATTAGACCGATTTTGCGGAGAAATTTCTCGGTGGCAATAGTGTGGATTTATTCCCATCTTCTCACCATCAGTGGGGCCTATAATGCACCTGTAAAGACTCAACAGAGCTGTTGTACTGTTCGTGAGGAACATTTGTGGATGGTGCTTCATGGTAAGGCTTCCGGCCTTTCTTTTTGTAATTACTCTATTTTTGCTATAGGACTAGATTTTGTCTATTTATTGTTATTTTGGGTGGCACTTGCATTTTTTAATATGCGATTCAGTTGTGTGTCCCTATATGAGATCCAGTTGTGTATGGCCGTATATGATCTTTTTCATTATATAACATCTCATGGTATGGATGTACGGTTACACATTATTAGGGAGAATCTTACCCACGAATTTCGTGTAATATACCTATATCCACGTAAGATGTCAATTATCTAATTTTTGAAACATGTATAATTCAGTTCTATGTTTCAGTGATTTGTTAAGATGCACGTATTTTGCATACAAGTATATCACATACAAAAAATAGTGACATAGGAAGACAATTAAAAACCTTTGAATGGTGCCTTCTAATGAACACCTGACATCTTCAGAATTTACTTCTGATCTAATGTCAAGAGGTACCTTTTGACATTGACTATAATACTTCTGATCTAATGTCAAAAGGTATCTTCTAACATTAAAGAATTTATTTCTGATTTAATGTCAAAAGGTGCCTTCTGACATTGAAGAATTTACTTCTGATCTAATGTCAAGAGGCACCTTTTGACATTGACTATAATACTTCTGATCTAATGTCAAAAGGTACCTTCTGACATTAAAGAATTTATATCTGATCTAATGTCAGAAGGCACCTTATGACATTGACTATAATACTTCTGATCTAATGTCAAAAGGTACCTTCTGACATCTTCCAAAATAGTTATGATCTAATGTCAAAATGCACCTTATGTTTGGAGTGCTGATTCCATCTTATTCACCTTGCAGCTTCTAGATGAGAATAGGTGGTACAACTTCGATGATAACTAGATTTCATCCATTAACGAGGAAGACGTCAAGTTTTCTGCTGCATATGTGTTATTCTACTTATGTGCTTACTAAGTTGTTAAAGAAAGTATTTTTATAATATTATGTTTATAGTGATTGATATTTATTATACTAATTGCATCAATTTTCAAATGCTTAATTGCAGTACATACCACATGTTTTACACTCAAAATAGCATATATTATACCGATTTGCGGAGAAATTGCTCGGTGGCGATAGTGTGGATTTATGCCCATCTCCTCAATATCGGTGGGGCCTATAAGAATGCACATGTAAAGACTCAACAGAGTTGCTGTACTGTTCGTAAGGAACATTTGTGGATGGTGCTTCATGGTATTGTTTTTATAAAATCAATGTTAGTGGAGAAGATTAAAAGAATGATTTTTCTTAAACTCAGATACTCAATCACTCATTGGTAAGGCTTCCGGACTAACGTCTTTTTGTAACTGCTCTATTTTTGTTCTCTATAGCTCTAGATTTTGTTAATTTATTATTATTTTGGGTAGCACTTGCATTGTTTAATATGTGATTCAGTTGTGTGTCCATATATGATATGTTAAATTTGTAACCAAGATATGAGATCCAGTTGTGCATGGCTGTACATGATCTTTTTCATTATATAACATCCCATGGTATGGACGTACGGTTACACATTACTAGGGCGAATCCTACCCATCAAAATTCGTATAGTATACCTATATGCATGTAAGATGCCAATTTTCTAATTTTTGAAACATGTATAATTGAGTTCTTTGTTTCAGTGATTTGTTAAGATACATGTATTTTGCATACAAGTGTATCACGCACAAAAAAATGTAACATAGGAAGACAATTAAAATACTTCTGATCTATGTCAAAAGGCACCTTATGACATTGGATAAAATACTTCTGATCTAATGTCAGAAGGCGCCTTCTGACATTGACTAACGTATAGTTCTGATCTAATATCAAAAGGGGCCTTTTGACATTGAATAAACTATTTCTATATAATAATTTGTTATGCATTCTGCGTGTATTATGTTGGATTGCGTATTATGTTTATCAGGAACATTTCATATGTCCATTTTTAAGAAGAGATGCAGTCGAAATTTCTATAAAATTATGAACTTTTTAAAATTAAAAAATATTATATTTATAAATTTATTATATATCATCCTCACAAGAAATAGGATGGTCACTATGATGAGAAGATAATCCTCACAAGAAATTAGCTCAATCTGAAACTTATAAATCCATCAAAAGTGATTTACAAATTATTGGACTGACTTTTTTTCGGATGATCTTCCCATCATAGAGATCATCCTCACAAAAAATCAGCTCAATCCCAAACTCCAAACCCATACTTTGAAAATTTATTAATGTTACATTGTTTTTATATATGTAATTTCATATGCCATACCTTGATCCGTTCCCTAAATATCAGCTTTATAAATATATATTTATAAGGGTAATTTGATAATTTTCTATGCATTCTACGTACACTATCAACTTTAACTATATTTGACTCATCTACTTTGATTGTTTGATGTAGATTTGAACTATGTGGATGCTCAATTTCAATTTTATTGGTATTAGCTGTTGTTTCTACTTCTACGTGACATCAAACATGAGTGGATTCATGTACCTATAGTTGTTTATTTACTACAATGTGCTTTTACTATATTTCTTTTTTATGCTCGAGACTATCGAAGAGAGGTCTTTAGTGTTATTGATATTATTAAGGTTTATCAGGAACATTTCATATGTCCATTTTTAAGAAAAGATGCAGTCGAAATTTCTATAGAATTATGAACTTTTTAAAATTAAAAAATATTATATTTATAAATTTATTATATATCATCCTCATAAGAAATAGGATGGTCACTATGATGAGAAGATCATCCTCACAAGAAATTAGCTCAATCTGAAACTTATAAATCCATCAAAAGTGATTTACAAATTATTGGACTAACTTTTTTTCGGATGATCTTCCCATTATAGAGATCATCCTCACAAAAAATCAGCTCAATCCCAAACTCCAAACCCATATTTTGAAAATTTATTAATGTTACATTGTTTTTACATATGTAATTTCATATACCATATCTTGATCCATTCCCTAAATATCAGCTTTGTAAATATATATTTATAAGGGTAATTGGGTAATTTTCTATGCATTCTACGTACACTATCAACTTTAACTACATTTGACTCATCTACTTTGATTGTTTGATACAGATTTGAACTATGTGGATGCTAAACTTCAATTTTATCGGTGTTAGCTGTTGTTTCTACTTCTACGTGGCATCAAACATGAGTGGATTCATGCACCTAAAATTATTTATTTACTACAATATGCTTATACTATATTTCTTTTTTATACTCGAGACTATCAGAGAGAGGTCTTTAGTGTTATTGATATTATTAAGATTTATCAGGAATATTTCATATGTCCATTTTTAAGAGGAGATGCTGTCGAAATTTCTATGGAATTATAAACTTTTTAAAATTAAAAAAAATATTATATATATCTGAGGGTGGTTCATGATTACTGAAACAAGGAAAAATATAACTGCTGAAAGTAATTGCCGTTTATAGAGAAAAGAAATGTGTAACTTTATTCCATATATAACTGTATTTTTTAGTATATTTTGGAATGAGAAACATTTTTTACATGTACTTTTGGGGATTAATTTGCAGGCATTGCCGTTTATTTAAGAGGTTCTAAATTTTATCATTGTGTGTGAGTTGGCCAACATAGTTATTATCAAATACTACAATTTCAATCTTGAAGTTTTAAAGTTCTAGTAGCAACAATGCACTTAATTGCGATTGCCAAATAAAAAAAAGTTATTTCATATGGCATATTCACTTACACGATTTAAAATTTTTAACTTGTACAAGGAATCTAACCTGGTTTTAAGAATTCTATTTTTAAGGACTCTAAACTAATGTACAATTAGTTTTATGGTAGGCATCATCTTAAAGTAACTTTTCTTGAAGTTAATCTAGATCAAATAAAAATTAGGGAATTGATGTCTATTTTTAAAATTTGGGAATAAAAGTTTAAAGCAGATATATTTTTTCGAAACTATTGAAAGGTCTTCCAAAGATTTGTTTTCAATTTTTTTCTCAATATGTACAGACTACTACAAATCATAGAACGAGAGTTATAGGATTGAATAAATAAAATTATTCAATATTTAAGTCAAATCATTCACTCAGATTTACACAGATCTTTGAAAATATTTTTGTCCCTAGAATTTACAAAAGAATCAATATGTCAAAGATGTTAAGTCGAATCATTCACTCAGATTTTTGTAAATAAAATTTATCGAAATTTTACAAAAGAATAAATGTGTCACAGATGTCAAGTCAAGTCATTCACTCACTCAGATTTATACAAATTTTTGAAAAAAATAAATTCTTGAAATTTTACAAAAGAAAAATGTGTCACATATGTCAAGTCAAGTCATTATCTCTTATTTTTTATATTTTTCATGTATTGAATAAAATAAGGCTTCACAATAAACGAGCCTAAGATTCTATAAATAGGAAGGTGTTTTTACTCAAAAAATACCAACACCTTCAGAGTTATTTTTACAAAGGCAAATCAGTTCTAACATGGCAAATGTGCTATCGAATGAGGTTGATAAGCTCAAACTTGATTATTACGAGCTTGAAATGTACTCGAAACTTATCGAATTAACCGATAAAAATGAGAAGGCTAGGAAAGATGCGTTCTTGCAAGATTTGCTTGATGACGGTAAGAAACTGAGGCGTATGATGTGAAGTTTGTGTATAAAACCTTGGTAGGGAGTTGTGTCAGTAAAATTAAATAGTATAATATAATTGCATGGTGACACTATCATTTATGATAAGTTAAATGTAGTTTGGTAAGCAATATCTATTATTTGAAACTATTAGTTCACGTCCAATCAAGCTTAAACATAGTATCCACCTTTTGAGACATGTGGATATTATGTATGTAGCAGTATTAATCTGCATTTATTGACCCTAATAAATAAAGTGGATAAATTGATTAATTTTTGTGCAGGGAGTTAGGTGGACAAAAGGAAATATGGTGACATGAGCATTCATGAGGAACTAAATGTCATTTAGTAAGCATTAAATTTCAATGTAAATGCACTTAATAGCTTTATTAATAGTTATACGACTTCACCTTCATTATATAGTCTTATTCAGGGAAAAAATTAAAATTTTATTCCTACTTAGAAGTTGCAATGAATCACGATGAAAATATGTGTTGTGGATTTCGGACGGGAGATGCATATAGAAAGCACATGCCGGAACGCGAATGGATTCTACTTGTGAGGGATTCAAAGAAATTGATTAAAGCATCCAAACTGTAACACCCCAAATTTTCAACTCATATCTCGAGGAAAGTAAATGGTGAGATTTGGAGGGAATTATCGAATGAAAGACTTAGAGAAAAATATTCGAATATTGCTATGATCAATTTTAAGGAAAATCGACTTCGCCATTAGATTCAAAAGGATCGAAATATATACATTAGCCTGTAAGCAAGTTCGAATTCGCGTTCGGAGGAAAAAGTTATAAAATCCTCGAATTTCGTGTTAAGTGGGACCCAAAATAGTGGAATTTTGTTAGAGCGAGAATCAAAAAGATTTGATGACACCATTAGATCCGAATCGAAAAATTATTCGAAATGGTATATTCGTTTGTCGTTTTCCGAGTCCGAATAGTTAAGTTACGATCGAAATTAGAAATAAGGGGGAAATTACAAATATGCCCCTCAGCTTTATTATAAAAGAAATCTTATTTCTTTTATTTCGTTTCATTCCTCTTCTTCTCTAAGAAAACCCCAAACGACAGCCACTTCTCCACCCTAGGATTTCGACCCATTTCCGTTAAGTTCTAGCCCGAACGAAGCCGAGTTGAACCTCGATGAAGAAGACAAAGTTGTCGGCCACGTCGAGGGCTACAACTTCACCACCTTTGGTTGTTCATTCTTGTTCGTTTTCTCCATCCTCCATCAAAACCAGCCCGGTAGCTCGAGTAAACCTCCACATCTTCCGTCCGAGGGCTTCATCGAGTTAGGAGCTAGGTCTATACTTTATTGTAGAAGCGAAGGAGAACGTCATTGTCGGATAGCTTGCAAACCCTCGCTCGTTTCGCATCCAAGTCAGCCCAACCTCGACTCTAGAGCCATCCAACCTTGAGTTGTAGTGCTAGCCTTTACCCTTGGCGTCCACAACCAAGTAAGGGACTTCCAATTCTTATTGGTAGCTTTAGATTTCTCAATGTGCATTTAGGATTTTGAAACAAAACTTATTGTTTGCATTTAAATCGTAGAAATTGGTGTTTGATTTTAAATTCATGGTAGAAGTAGGTGTTTTGTTTATGTTTTATCGAATTTTGATAACAAAATCGTGGGTGGGTCGAATGGTTCGAAGAATGGAAGAAGAAATCGAAAAAGGAATTGAAAAACCCAAAAATCGCGAGTGAGTTTCAGGCTGTAGGTGGGAAGGGTCGGTGCCACCGGCACCTACCGAAGGCATTCTGTCGGTCCCACCGACAGAATGAGGTTTCTGCCACCGACGAAACCAAATAACGCGAGAAAATTTTACACTGTCGGCAGGACCGTCGGTCCCACCGACATCTGCCGATGTGTATTATGTCGGTTCCACCGACAGAATTCTGGTTCTGCCACCGACAGCCACCGACAGACACAGTTTTGATCAGAACAGTGTTCTGACTCTTGGCTTGACTTCCTCACACCTTATACACTATTTCCCACCCTTCATTTCATTAAAAACATTTAAGTAAATGTCCTCTTTAATTTTTACTTTCCATTTACTTTAAGTTCTTTAATAAAATTAAGGTTTTACCCCCCATTTCGGAACAATGGGAATGGTTTTAAGATCCAAATCTCAAAGGATCAAAATCCGAATTTTGGTTTCAAGAACAAAACGTAATTTTTGATGTTTTCGGCAAGTTTTCAAAATGAAATAACTTTCGCGTTTCTTTGAATTAGATTACAAAAACTATATGGTGTAGAATCTCATGATCGAGACTTTCATTTCGAAAAACCCATTTTCAATTTCGAAAACTTTGAAAAATTGAGTTTCTGACAGTTAGCCAAATTTTCACCAGCTTTCTCTATTTTTAACAGCTTTGGTCCCGAGCATCGCTGGGACCTTGTTTTTTAATAAACTTCGGAGGTTTTCAATGGAAAGACCAAAAGAATGACTTTAAAAGATTGAAAATGAATGGTTGATTTGAAAGGATGAAAAATGAGAATGTTGAGAGAATGGGAAAAGGGAATGAACGGTAAAATGTCAGAATCACACCCGAGGGGTGATGTCTGTGTTTTACATTGTATGTTGTGTGTAGGTTGGTGAAAGGATATCCAGGTTATTAATGAAAGGGTTGCATGTTTATTTCCGATTATGTTAGCGCTTGCGCTGAGTACTGTTATTTATTTTAGGCCGATTGGCCACGGTTGCATGGTAGGAACTGGATATCCGTTCTCAACCCTGTTCTGTTAATTTTTCTTTTGTTTTAAATGAAAAATCATATATGTACGTAGCTATTTTGTGAGCTGTTAAAGGGTTTTTATGAATGCCTGAAGGGATAGTGTGTCACATCATCCGGAGGGGTGCACTATCCTGGGATGTACGGTAGGGACCACCAAACTCATACGTGGTATGGGACGCGTATGAGAGTGGAGTCACAACTGGAATCCGGGTCCATTCCTTTCTTATCTTTACCAGTGAACGTGTATTGTAAAGGTGGTCGTATACGAGTGGAGTGTCATTTGGGAATCACATGCACGCCTGATAGGCATAGACGAAGATGATTAGTCAGTGATCACTAACAATCTAGTAGTAGTCGAACGTTCTGACACATCGAAAAGAGACCCATTGCTTACGGTCACGTCAAACGGCCAGCCTGAGCCGGATAAATGGTCACCAGTGTGGTAAGCGCAGCGACCGGCCACAAAATCAGGAACTAAAAGCCAGATTTATGTTGTAACATCATGTCCCGACTAGGAGCGATCCAGTCGTGAATCCCAACTCTTTAATTCCAATACTCCACCATTTGTATTATGTATCTGTTGTTATATTTCGGGTTATAAACTGAGAAGCATGTCTATTATTTCAATGTTGTCAACATTATTTGCATAAAATGGAAAATGTATAATGAGTATGGATGATTGATGTTATGTGAAATTTTTAGAACTGTTTAGTTGCTCATCCCTGGCTATATGTACCAGTTGATCGTATTTTATCTTGTAAAACCTTGCATATATTAAAATATTCAGTATGCTTTATTCGATCATGCTTAGGAAGGGTTATTAGTAGGAATTGGCTGTGGACTTACTGGGTAACCATTGTTACTCACCCTTTCCTTCCTATTTTTTTTTAGTTTCAGCACTTGCAGCTACCGAGACAGGCGTAGAGTCAGTATTTGAGGAGTATCTGGTCGGTCAGATCGACGATCAGAGTTTATTGCCTGGTGAGCACTAAGGCTACATCCGTTAGAATTGCCAGTTTCATCCAGGATGTATGTAGTTTTTGGGATTGAGAGTTTAGGCCTATGTTAGAGTGAGAGTATTTTGTAAGCCTGTATATGATTAAATCTTCCGCACTCTGATCTACTTACATGTTAGATGTAATTAGTCTTCCGCTGTTCATTTCCTGTATTTACAGCTTTATATACAGGTTTTGATATAAATTGGTTTACCAGGTTTGAGTTCCGTGAAACGCTAACATAAGTAGAGGAGACCATGCCGAAATTTTGAGGTGCCACCTAGTACCTTGAGGTTTGGCATTGGGATTTGTGTTAGCGTTTGGCGGGGCGTCACACAAACTCATGCAAGTACCTACCCCAAAAAGACGTGCGATTTCGATGCCGCGTCATAACCTATATTCGCTCCAAGCGGCAGTTATGAGGTTGCGAGCTGAGGTATCAAGAATGTGTAAATGAGTTGTAAGGATTTCATCACATGAAGTTGATAACGATCCCAACTATGCATCTACTTACGCTATGTCAGATAAAGACGATGAAAGTTCTTCTGACTTTGAAGATTAATTTCGTTACTACAGACTTAAAAATTTAAGTAAGTATGTTTAGATTCTAAAGTTTTTGTTGAAAAACCAAGTTTGGTTAATTTCATCACAATATTAAATGTGTCGCTTGTAAATTATTTTTCATCTAATTTATGTAGCATTTAAAAAGTTGACAAGGCAATAGAGGATCTTTTAGATCATCTTTATGTGTTTGAAGTGTCATTTACAAAATTCATAATTTGTTTATCATTTTTCTTCCTCTTGCTTACAATGTAAATGTTTGTATACTTGTCAAGAAATTTGAATAGATTTAACGAACACTGAAACAATATCGGAATGGGCATTTTGAAATTACATCTGAAGTATTTTAATCAATGTCAGAAGGCGCCTTCTGACATTAGATCAGAAGGCGCCTTCTGACATTAGATCAGAAGTCATTTTGTCAATGTCAAAAGGCGCCTTCTGACATTAGATCAGAAGTAATTTAGTCAATGTCAGAAGGCTCCTTCTGACATTAGATCAGAAGTATTTTAGTTAATGTCAAAAGGAGCCTTTTGACATTAGATCAAAAGTAATTTAGCCAATGTCAAAAGGCTCATTTTGAAATTAGATGATGACTTTTTTATTAAATGTCTAAAGAAGCATTTTGACACACTACAAAAAAGGAACTTTTAGAGGCGTTTTTTTGGGGCGACTTAGCAAAGTGTCGCCTAAACAGTAACATCAATAGCGATTTTAGATTAGCCACCTTACAAGAGACTAAATCAGTGGCAGTTGGTGAGAAACACCTCAAACGATCAAAAAATAGAGGCGATTTTTGGTAAAACGCCTTCAAAGAGACGATGACCATTGCAGCTCATCAGGTTTCTATTTTACTCACTCTTCCAATTCTACAGTTTTGAGTTATTTGTACCATTTTCTGTTATTTGGTTCTCATCCGTAAAGAACTTTGTTACATATGTGTCTAACAAAATTATTATACCACTGAAGGTGATGATTCAAGTGTATTGCATGTGTATGTATGGGGTGAACCCCTCTCTCAAACTGCACAGCCATTTATGCCTGACCTGAGTTGATCTTCGGAGCTAATCGAAGTTTGACAAAGGTTACTATTGTTCATTCTCCTTCAAGGCCGCATTCAATACCATATTTTAATGTTTTAGTACTTGCTTCTACCATTGTTTTAGTGTTCGTTAAATCTATTCAAATTTCCTACTCATTCTTGCCTTACATAGTGGATAAAACAAGTATACGACCATTTACATTGTAATCAAGGGGAAGAAAAATGATAACTCCCTGAATTTTGTGATCTTAACCCGTCATCGAATTTGGAGGTTTAACAAACAATAGCACAGTCATCTAACTCACCAATCACAATAAACGAAATAATAATAAAAAAATCAAAAATAAAAGATAAATAATAAAACAAGTTCAAATTTCATATTATGTATTGAAATTCCATTACTAAACAAGGTCAATGAGAAGCAATAGGGCACTAACAAATGAAATTGAGTCACATAATTGCTTAGAAATAAAACACAATCAGAAGCAAATGGTTATGATGCCTTTCATATCTTTTGGCTCTCTCCGCTATATTGTCTCCTCTTATTTTCCTCACGGTTTAGATTTTTCCTACATTGTCATTGTTCTAGACCCGCACCTTTTCAATATTACAAGACTTTTTGAAAGTCTCAAAATCTTCACAAACCCCACATGGTAGAGAACTCTACATTAGTTGGAGAGTAATATTTATGATACAACGCACTCCTCACCAATCCAGATTTCTTTTGCGTACTGGGCGATTGTCTGGTCACTGCAGAATTAACATGCATTGCTTCTGCAATAACATATTAACCAATGAAATTGTAACAGAAAAATAGCAATTTCTCTCAACGGCCCACCAATTCCACATCCCTCGTCCAACACCTACAGTGACAACCGAAAAGCTGAACTTCAAAAATTTTTCAAGATGAAAATATAGAGCCTTATAATAATTGTAAGTACATATGAATGAAACAAACCTTTTAACCACGTTTTAGGCCTAATTGTAAAGTAAGAAAGTGCTCATGCCATTTGATACTCATGCATAGTGCTCATGCATTGTTCTAAAGCAGCAATGGGTTTCTCAGCCACTAAAAAGGACTCATGGGAAGGTTGAAGTCATGATTGAACAAATACGTGATTGTTGGGAAAGGAAATTTTGGTAAGGACAAGACGTTCTAAATAATGTCTAATTCCTATTTTTGGTCGAGCATGAGAAAAGATTTATGCGAGTTCGTGGATTGTTGTCATGTCTTTCAAGTTCCTAATGGGTTACCAACCAATCCGGGTTATACATGTCGTTTTTAGTGCCGAATGAACCATGGACCGATTTGAGTATGGACATTATTTTTGGCCTACATAGAACACAGCGGGGTATGGACTCCATCTTTGTGGTCCTTGAACGCTTCTCAAAAATGGTTCATTCTATAACTTGCAAAAAGACAAGTGATGTGGTGAATGTAGCTCAATTATTCTTCAAGGAATTGTATCGTCTTCATGGAATTGTGTTTTGTCATGACACAAGATTCCTAAGTCACTTTTGAAGTAGGTCGTGTAAACTTACTAACACCAACTTGGATTATAGCAATGCATACCATCCACACAAGGTCAAACTAAGTTTGTTAATCGATCGTTAGGAAATTTACTATGCAATCTTACTAGTGAAAATGGGAAAAAGTGGGACCAACAACTTTATCAAGAAGGATCAAAGAATAGTAATAAAGGGTTCAAACCTTTTCAGGTTGTTAATGGATAGAATCCACAAACAACTTTAAATTCAGCACCTGTTCAAGATTTACAAAGGACTCATGGGAAGGCTGAAGTCATGATTGAACAAATACAACACATGTACTCAGTCACTAAAAAGAATCTACTCGAATCTAGTACAAATATAAAAATCTTGGTGCATAGATGATTGGTCTATTACAAGTAATTGCTGGGCTTATTAATCCTAATGCATACCAACTAAACCTATCAAGTCACATTCGCACATCTTACATGCTCAATGTCAACCACCTTATCCCATTTGCACCTCACAAGTAGAATCCATTCGCGTTCTAACATGTGCTTTCTATATGCATCTCCTGTCCAAAATTGAAGACGCATATTCTCATCTAGATTCATTACAGCTTCTAAGTAGGAATAAAATTTGGACTCATTCACTGAATTAGATTATATATCGAAGGCGAAGTCGTATTACTATTAATGTATATGTAAGTGCATTTATATTGAAATTCAATGCTTACCAAATGACATTTAATTCCTCATGAATGCTCATGTCACCATATTTCATTTTACCCACCTAATTTCCTGCACAAAAATTAATCAGTTTATCACTTTATTATGGTCAATAAATGCAGATTAACACTTCTACCGACATAATCTCCACATATCTGAAAAGTTGGATACTATGCTTAAGCTTGATAGAATGTAAACTAATAGTTCCAAAGATCTGATTACTTATCAAACGACATTTAACTCACCATGAATGATTGTGTCACCATACAATTATATTATACTATTTAATTTTGTCCACACAACTTCTTACGAAATTTTATGTAGAATCTATAATTTTAATAGGGTCAATAAACGTAAATTAGGATTTCTACCTTAAACGAGAAGACCATAACTTTGCATTTTCTAACATTGATCTTTCCAACCATCAAATTGGTTATTACTTCCAAATCTTTAAATTCATGCAAGATTACAGACACGGATGAAGCACATTTTGATCCATCCATGCCATGGATACGGACCAGAATGAAATCCAAATTCTGGAATTTTCACAGAACTGTTTCTTTGGTCCATTGTTTCCATGCCTCCCCTGTTTTTGGGTCTTTTGCTCTCTATTTTTTTTTTTTTTGAGCATGATGCAACAAACATTCCCTCCCCTTTACCTAAAGGGATACGAAAGGAGAATAATGTAAACCTATGATCTAATTGCCATCTTTGGGCATACAAATTGGGCTTCAAGGCCCGACCACAACTTATACAATTACAACATTGCTTGGGGGTCGATATAACATCAAAAATTTGTGTCCTAACTCATCTAGCCGGGCATATGCATGAGTTTAATGGGTGGCTTCACGGCTACCCGATCTTCAAACCTCGATGCATACCGAAATACACACGTCGTTGGTTGGTGATCGGGTTTGATGTGTTCATTCCCGATACTTGAAATAACGATTTCAAGCCGTATAACTACTAAGCATCGGGGCTATGTATATTGAGGGTAGGGTGGCTTGGAAGTGAGGCTATGCTCGCAAGTGCACATGTGCGTTTTTTCATTTCTTTTCATCGACCCCCTTACAAATATATCATACAAGCAACAACAAATAAATAAATATTACAATGGACCTTGAAACAAAATAAAAAAAGAAACATAAGAAACCACAAACAAATCATGTTAGTAAACACAAATCTATGTTTTTTTTTTTTTTTTTTTTTTGAAATGATCGAGTCGTCACGAGGGATGAGCCATGAGTCCCTAGTGGAGTCGCCAGCTGTAGCTACGTAGTTTTCGTCATTACGACGGCCACAACTACTAAATATTGGAGTCGCCACCATTCAAGTTGGAAGTGGGTGTGAATGGTCACCCGAGGTACATTTTTCAAAAAATGATATTTTTTGCATTTTTAGTGACTCACGATGGATAAAGGTAATCAAACTTTGAGATTCGGGTAAGCGATTCGATTGGAGAAAGGGGAAGGTGTTAGGCACCCCTTTTTCCCCGTCAAGTGGCGGTAACCTCTACATAACTCGGTCATTTTATTTTATTTTTATAAAGAAAGTGAAAAATGCGCCACGTGGGTGCATTTGTTCCCTAAGTAGGGATTTAATTTTGGCTCGATCATAGGATCATCTCATCGATGGAGATGATCCTTGTAGGTCTAAGCCTTGGGGTCCATTCATGCTCAACTCATTTAAAATAAAATGAAAAGAGGGGGATGATAGAAGAGGGAAGAGGAGAGGGTAAAGAGAGGAAAATGGGGGGTGTTGGTTGCTCCCACCTTGTACTCTTGGACTTCTTCTTCTTCTTCTTCTTCTTCTTCTTCTTCTTTTTTGAATTCTCTTGAGTCCTTAGTGAGTTGAGAGTGAAGTTATTTTTTTCTTAAAGTGTGTTATGAGAGAGTAGTGAAGAGGAGTAGAGAGAGTAGATTTTTTTCTTATGGAGACTTGGTAACCCTTTTTGAGGTGGGGGGAGAGGTATTTATAAAAGTTGGGAGGAGGTTTGGGGGCATAATGGGGTGAAGAGTTAGGAGAATGGCTAATGGCATTGGTTTTAGAGGTGAAAGGTATGAAATTTAGAATGGAATTGAGGGTAATTTTGTAATGAGTGAAAATAGGTGAGGTTTTGATCCATATGGTTTGGATTTTACCCAAACCATTTGGGTTGAGTGTTTAGTGAGGTGAGATGATGGGTGTTTAAGAGGGTAGTTGGTTGATTGAGTGGTGTTTGATTTTAAAAGAATGGGGGGTGTAAGAGGGTGGTTGGGAGGTTGAAGGAGATGGTGACATGTGGTATGATATGTGGATGTTAGAGATTTAGATTTAATTGATGGGAGAGGTTGAATGTTTGATTTGAGAGGATGGGTGTAGGTTTAGATTGTAGAGATGGGTTTATAAGAAATGATGATGATAGATTAGGGAGAGGTATGATGATGATAGGTTAGAGGGAGGTGTGGGTTGATGTGTTTGATTTGAGAGAATAGGGATTAGGTAGGTTAGGGGAGTATGGGTTGATAGTGTTTAATTTGAAAGAATGGAGGTTTATAGGGAATAATGAGGGTAGGTTAGGGGAGGGTGTGGGTTGATGTGATTTTTTAGAGAAAAGGTGATGTGGGTAGTTAATTTTTTGGAGAAAAATGATGGGTGGTTGGTTTGATGAGGGAGGTGAGAAGGGATGATGACATGTGTCACCTTTTGATGGTAAAAGAGTGATTGGTTGATGTGGATTATGGCTTATGGGTTAAGGTTGTGGGTTAGATATGAATTGGATATGGGTTTGGGCTTAGGGGCATTGGGCTTGGTCTTTAGGAAATGTTAGGGATTTTTTGGATTGGGTTGGGATCATTTTGGATTGAATTTTTGAGGGTGGGTAGGTTTTAGGTTTTTAGGTGGTGTGGGATTAGGTTTAGGTTAAGGGATAAGGTAAGAAATTGGTTTTTGGAGAATTGAGGGTTCATGGGCCATAGGTGGGCTTAGGTTTTTTTATTCAAAGATGGAGCGGTGAAGGGATAGGTGTGGTAGGCGTCCCAAGTCTCATTTTTTAATTTTATTGATTTTTTTGTGATTTTTGAACTCATTGATTTGATTAGAAATGCCACGTGTTGGCAAATTAGGCTTTTTGGGCCCGTTGAAGGATTTTATCAATTTTTTTGGATGTAAGCGTGGAGCAGTGAAGGTTGGGTCATCATGGGACGGGTCCGATCCCTTAAACCATTGGGTGGTCTTGGGGGCCTCGATTCGATCAAAATGTCACTCTTTAGTGATTCGGGCCTTTGAGGCCCGTTGGCCCATTTATTTGGAAAATTGATATTTTTGGGCCATTTTGAGTATGGGTCCGTTCAAATTGGGGTGTCTACAACTGCCCTTCTTTGCAGGAATTGCGTGCAAAGAATAGACTAAACCCCTATTTGCACGGGCTAGAGAACTTTATAAAACACGACTTCGAATTTCTTATTATATTGATGACTTTTGTAGAAAATGGCTACTCAAGCACGGGGTTTGACAGAGTTTTGCCTTATTAATTCCTTGATCTCGATTGCACGGAGCTCGTGTGAGATCTTGGATTTGATGAAATTTTGATGAGTTTTGAAATTTGGATATATTTTTTTTTTCATGTTTTAATATGATTGTTAACAGCTGTCACAAATCCAAGAGTGATTTGTTGTTGGACCACAGGTCAGTCTTTTCGATTCATGCATTGTCCCTTGTAGTAGTATCTTTGATCCTTTCAATGGTGCAAGCAATATGGTTGTTAACAGGTGTCACAAATCCAAGAGAGATTTGCTGTTGGAGTTGAATCCATTAAGATCTTTAGCTTGCATGTCACTAGCCATAACACTCGCAAGGCGTCCGCACTATCGATCTAAGGTAGCAACCCATCGTTTTTTTCCAAATCCAAGGTTAGAGTTAACCGTAGTTCTATGTATACTGTGAACTACTTTATCATCCACTTCTACATGTTTGACTCATATGACCTTGGAGTGATCATTTGGCATTTCTTGGATTAAACTGCTTGATGGCCTTCTTCGACATCTCAATATCGGGCTAGGACACAAATGATCCAAGGGAACATCGACCACTACCCAAATCCCTTCGTCATGTTGTTTACAATACCTTACAAAGAAGCTCTCTCAAGTCGGAACCAGAGGTGAAAGGACTTGAAATTCTGTTGTCATCACTTGAAAGGCTCCATTGTAGTTTCCTGCTACGCTTAGTGAGTCGTGATGCTTCGGACGTCGAGGTGGTAATGATGGTACCCTTTTTTTTTTAAATGTAATTTGAAGCTTTTGAAATAAGAGGAAAATAGGTTTTGTTTTACTTACCTGGCCTCAAGTGTATCTAATGCTTTGAAATTTTGAAGTTTGAATAAGTCCTAGATTTTTCATCATCGACCAAAATAGTAGATTTTTTTTTCTTTTTTTGAAATTTTATGAAATGTCTTTATCAAATGAGTACGATAAATTCAGGGTTTGTAAAATCTTTGGTTGTGACGATCTTGGTGTTTTTGCCAATCACAGAGGATATAAACGTCAATTGCTCTTTTGGTTCCTTTAGAATCATCTCCAATGCCCTAATATTGGAAGACTATTATCTATTTGGGTCTCGGGATTCTTGAAAGGATTTCGCCGTTCACAATTTATACTCTTGCAGGCCAGGAGTTTTTTGTTTGTTTGTTTGTTTTTTTTTTTTTTTTTTTTTTTTCTTACCCTTATTGCCCCTGGTGCCAATTACGGTTTTCACCAGACCTGGTTTCCACATTTCTGCGCATTGACGTCCTTTTTGGGATTTTCATCGTGCCAGTGGCTTTGATCTTGTCATAATCTGATTCTTTTACTCATAGTACCCTTTTGGGTTTTCACTATGCCCTTTCAGACTATGCTTGTATTTTTTTTTATTTTTCATTACAATTCTGTTTGGAGTCTCTGTGTCTTTGTGGCTTGGTGACTCAAGTTGAGCCGCGAGATCGACGACTCTACTCTTGTAGTGGCACTCTTTCTTGGGTAATCGATCTAGATTCTCCTTTCGAGTTTGCTGATGACTATTCGTGATTCGGCAACTCAAGTTGAGCCGCGAAATCGGCTACTCTACACTTCGAGTACTCTTTTTTTTCGAATATTCGACCTGGATTCCCCTCTCGAGTCTTTCAACGACTAATAAGACTTTAAGGTCCGGACCAAGTCGCAAGATCATTGGTGCTGTCATTGTCATTGTGTTGCCCTAAAACATTCCCTGATCAAGAAGGGCTTTTGTTGGGACAAAACGTTGGCCTTGGCTAATGGTGGTGGAAGGATACAAAAAGGTTCAGGTCTGGGTTTATCTAGAATGGATTAGACATGGGGCTCGTCTATTTTTGTTTCGAAAAGGTGATCTATTTCTCCTCCCAGCGTCTCTCGATATTGTTTAGGCTGGAGATTTGGGTCGAGCTCAGATCAAGTGTCCGAGTTTTTGATTTTTTTGATTTTTTTGTATTTTTAGTCGTTCACAGTTTATCCTCATGCGGGTCAGGAGTATTTTTTATGCTTTTGATCATTTTGCTGACTTTCTTTTCTTTTGTCTCTTTTTTTTTATCGTTTTGTAGTTGTTGACTTGCCCCAGTCTTAGGTTAAGAAATGAACGTGATGGCTCAAAAGGGTTGACTAAAGTTAGATAATTTGTTCAGGATATCAAAGATGGCCTTTCGTCATCTCAGGGTCAGTCCTTAGGCGAAGTACTTCTTGACAGTGTCAGCATTGATCGGTTGCGGGAAGACTTGTCGATCCATCTCTGTAAGGATCAGAGCTCCTCCCGTCATCACCTTCTTTACGATGAATGGTCCCTCATAGTTTGGTCTGAATTTTCCTCTGGTATCTTCTTGGATTGACAGAATTTTCTTCAGAACAAAGTCTCCTGATGAGAAATCTCTAGGCTTGACTTTCTTATTGTAAGCACGAGTTATTCGTCTTTGATAGATTTGTCCATGGCAAATGGTTGCAAGGCACTTCACTTCGATTAGATTCAACTGATCGAACCGAGCTTTGATCCATTCAGCTTCATCTAACTCTGCTTCTTTCAAGATCCTGAGGGAGGGAATCTCAATCTCTACGAGTAAGACTGCTTCCATTTCGTAGACCAATGAATACGGAGTTGCCCCAGTCGAAGTTCTGAACGAGGTTCGATAGGCGTGGAGTGCAAAAGGTAACATGTCGTGCTAGTCTTTGTATGTTACCGCCATCTTCTCAATAATTTTCTTAATATTCTTGTTAGCTGCCTCGACTGCTCCGTTCATCTTAGGTCTGTAGGGTACAGAGTTGTGATGAGTAATCTGGAAGTCTTCGCACATCTTGACCATGTCTTTGTTCTTGAAGTTCTTGGCATTATCAGTCACTAATCCACTAGGAAGCCCATATCTGCAGACAATGTTGTTCTTGACAAACTTCAGGACATTACTTTTAGTGACGTTGGCGTATGAAGCAGCTTCTACCCATTTGGTGAAGTAATCGATAGCTACTAGGATGAAGCGATGTCCATTTGCAGCTTTAGGTGAGATTGGCCCGATGATATCCATTCCCCAGAGTGAGAAGGGCCAAGGAGTAGTCATATTATGCAATTCTGATGGCGGAGCATTGATCTTGTTGGCGTAGATTTGGCACAGATGGCATTTGCGAACATGTTGATAGCAGTCATTTTCCATTGTCGACCAATAGTACCCCATCCTCGTGATTTTTTTTGCTAACATGTGACCATTCATGTGGGGCCCACAGACTCCACCGTGAACGGTCTCAATTAATCGTTTTGCTTCTGTTTCTACCACACATCGGAGCAAGACCTCGTGATGCGATTTCTTGTATAGAGTGTCATTGCTCAAGAAGAATTGCCCTACCAATCTCTGAATAATCCTTCGATCGTTTGGCGTTGCATCTGAGGAAAGGGTTCGATCCTCGAGATATGCTTTGATGTCTAAATACCATGGCTTTTCTTCAGATTCCTCGACTTCGACAGGTAGGCAATAAGCCGGTTCATCTTGAATTCCAATTTCAATTGGATCAATGACTAGGTCCTCCGAGATACTGATCATGGAAGCAAGCGTAGCTAGTGCGTCTGTGAACTGATTCTTAGCTCTTGGCATGTATGTGAATGAAATTCTATCAAAGTGTGAGCTTAGTTCCTCCAGATACTCGTGGTAAGGGACTAGTCTCTGCTCCCGGGTCTTCCATTCTCCAGTCGTCTGATAGACTACTAAGCTTGAATCTCCGAAAACATCAATCTCATCTACCTTGAGATCCAATGCTGTTTTCAACCCTGCTATGCATGCCTCGTTGTTAGAGAAGTGGAACTTCAATCTGATTGCAATTGGCACGTGGGACCCGTCTGGTTTAATCAAGACTGCCCCTATTCCATTTCCCTTCTGATTGGCTGCTCCGTCGAAATACATTTTCCAACCTGGTTCTTCGTCATCATCATCGTTCTCAATCTCGGTGAGTAGTATGGCTTCATCCAGGAAGTTTGTCTTCAATGGCTCATAGTCAGGCAGCGGGTGCTTAGCGAGGTGATCAGCAATGGCTTACCCTTTGATGGCCTTTTGAGTTACATAGGTGATGTCAAACTCAGATAATAATAATTGCCATTTCGCTGTGCGGCCTGTTAGTGCTGGTTTTTCGAATAGGTACTTCAGGGGGTCCATCCTGACGATAAGCATAGTCGAGTAGTTGAGCAAGTAATGACGTAGTCGTTGAGATGCCCAGACAAATGCACAGCAAGTCTTCTCAAGTGTTGAATATTTTACTTCGTAATCAGTGAATTTCTTGCTGAGATAGTAAATGGCATGTTCCTTCCGTCCTGATTCATCATGTTGCCCTAGCACACACCCCATTGACGTTTCTTGTACCGAGATGTACATCAGCAAAGGTCGCCCTGGAATATGAGAGACTAGGACTGGTGGATTGAGCAAGTATTGCTTGATTTTGTCAAATGCTTCCTAACAGTCTTTGTTCCACTTCTTTGGCGTACCTTTCCTTAGCAGCTTGAAGACCGGCTCACAGATAGGCGTTAGTTGAGCTATAAATCTACTGATATACTGTATCCTCCCCAGAAAGCCCCGAATGTCTTTTTCTATGACTGGTGCTTTCATCTCAAGGATAGATTTGGTCTTTGCCGGATCTATTTCAATACCCCTTCTGCTGACGATGAATCCCAGTAGCTTGCCTGATGTTGCCCCGAACACGTACTTTGCCGGGTTTAGCCTTAAACTGTATTTCCTTAGCCTGTCAAACAATTTCTTTAGATTCACCAGATGGTCTTCTTCAACACCGGATTTAGCGATCATGTCATCTACGTAGACCTCCATTTCCTTATGGATCATATCATGGAATAGTGTGGTCATCGCCCGTTGATAAGTCGCCCCTGTGTTTTTCAGCCCGACTGGCATGACTTTGTAGTGGAAAGTACCCCACGGTGTGATGAATTCAGTCTTTTCTTGGTCTTCTTCCGCCATTTTTATTATTATAGCCCGAGAAGTCATCCATGAACGAGAACATATCGTGCCCTGTTGTACTGTCGACTAGAATGTCGATGTCTGGGAGTGGAAAATCATCCTTGGGACTGGCCTTGTTCAAGTCTCGATAGTCAACACACATGCGTATTTTTCCGTCCTTCTTCGGTACCAAGACAACGTTAGCTAACCATTCAGGGTACGTAGAGACTGCAAGAAATCAGGCTTCGAATTGCTTCATGACTTCATCCTTGACCTTGAGGGTCCATTCTGGCTTCAGTCTTCTCAGTTTTTACTTGATCGGCTTGCTTCCCGAGGCAATTGGTAGCTTGTTTATAACAAAATCCGTGTCTAACCCAGGCATATCCCTGTATGACCATGCGAAGACGTCTTGATATTCTCGTAAGAATTCAACCATTTTTTCTTTCTACTGTGACGTTAACAAGGCTCCGATCTTGACAATTCACGGGTCCTTTTCGGTACCAAGATTAATTGAATCTGCATCCTCAATGTTTGGCTGAACACCTTTCTCGTGACGTTCTACCAAGTCTTTGATTTCTTTGGGTGGGTACTCCATTTCGTCCTCAGACTCTTCTTCGATTCCCATGAGGTCGAAGTCAAGTTCAAGATCAAAATCATACTCGTCCCTTTCAAATTCTATTTTATCTGGGTACTCGTTTGATGGAGACAGATCCATTAAAAACTCTTTTTTTGGTTTTTGAAAAATATCTATTTTTTTGTAATTTTGAAAGCTTTTTGATTTTTTTGATTTTTGAGCAATTTTTGATTTTTTTGACTTTTGAGGAATATTTATTTTTTTGTTGTTTTTTGAATACCTGAAATAAGAAGAACAATCATGCAAATTCATTAGTAAAGATAGGGAGCCCTCAAAACAGTCTTTACCCGAGGACGAGGGCTCGTTATGATCCTCGGGCAAATTGATGTCGCCTAACAACGTTTTTTTTTTTGGAGGCCTCAACAGCCTCGAGGGTCAATGGGAATTCCTCCCAATTGTGCAGTGTCTCCCCTTCTCTGAGGGGGCGGATGAGATGAGCAAGTGATTCGTTGGATGATTCGGTTGGAGGTTCAGAGATGACCATGATCTCCGATTGTTTGTTGTCAGATAGGGGCATAGTCCCTCCCAAACTTGGTGAGATGACAACTGATGCCCAGTCGATTCCCGTAGGAAATGGTGATTTTTTTTTTGGGCTCGTAATGATTTCCACTTTGATGGATTTTGGAGCGGTCTCCGATGGATTTTTCTCGGAATCCCCACTGAACAAAACGTCAATGCCTTCTACAAAGGATGATTGGGACTCGACGATTGGGTCTTCTTGAACGTGCAGTGGTACGATATTTACCGTTTTTGGCCTTTTTGCCAATGGTGGTTCCGATAAGTTGTCAGGTCTGATATGGGACTTTGAGAAGCTAACGCTAATGTGAGGGACTCGGCCGAGGTTCCAGACATTCGATTCCCGATTTTGGTTTCTTGCTAGTCAAAGTTCTTTCTTCTTTTCGTTCATTTCTGCTATATCCTTCTTTGTGGGCCTGAACCCCAGACCAAAATAAGGAGTATGCTTTCTTGCTTCGATCGGTGTAGCTCTTCCTCTTCCTCCTGGTCCCAACCCTTGCTTGGGTCGATAACCTCCCTTTTTCATAACCTGACCAATCATAAGGTTTGCTCTCGATAGCTTTGCCCTTACTTTCTCCTTCCCCTTCTCGATGTGATTGACAGCCGTGAATTGGTACGAATGATAGAGTGCCTTGTCCTATGTCATCTCTATATCAATAAATGGCACGTCCGGAGCTCTGCCGATTGGGATCAGGTTTTCTGCCAGTACCGATATCATTTTCTGCCCCATGATGAATTTGACTCTCTGGTGTAAAGAAGAAGGTACACCCCCTGCTATGTGGATCCATAGTCGGCCTAGTAACAAGTTGAAGGTCGTTGGTATTTCCATGACTTCAAAGGTGCAAGGTCCTATTGTGATTGGTAGATCTACTTCGCCCAGCGAATCCCTTCTCGAACTATCGAAGCCTCGGACGACCTTGTTATTGGGCTTGACATGTGACCAATCAGCGTTGAGTTTTCGGAAGGTTTCAAGCGGACAAACATTGAGTGTCGAGCCGTTATCAATCAGTACCCTGGCAACCATCCTGCCCTTGCACATGACCATGATGTTTTATTAGGTCGGGTAAAGTTGTTTATTATGAGGTTTAGGAAACGTAATTTCTCGACGCGGAGCCGGCATCAACACAGAATTGGTAAAATGTTTTACAAAAGAATTACATCAGCACGGAGCTGGCATCGACACGGGGTCGGTAAAATGTTATTTTTTTTTAAAGAATTACATCAGCACGGAACTGCATCGACACGGAGTCGGCATCAACAAAGAATTGGTAAGATGTTTTGAAAACGGAATTATCTCAGCACGGAGCTGGCATCAACATGGAGTTGGCATCAGCACGGAGCTGGCATCGACACGGAGTCGGGAAAATATTTTGAAAAAGTAGTTTCATCAGCACGGAGCTGGCATCGACACGGAGTCGGGAAAATATTTTAAAAACGTAATTTCATCAGCACGGAGCTGGCATCGACATGGAGTCGAAAAGCATTTTGAAAAAGTAATTTCATCAGCACGGAGCTGGCATCGACACGGAGTCGGAAAAACATTTTGAAAGCGAAATTATCTCAGCACGGAGCTGGCATCGACACGGAGTCGGGAAAACATTTTGAAAAGGTAATTCCATCAGCATGGAGCGGGCATCGACACGGAGTCGGAAAACATTTTGAAAACGAAATTATCTCAGCACGGAGCTGGCATCAACACGGAGTCGGCATCAACACGAAGTTGGCATCAGCACGGAGCTGGCATTGACACGGAGTCGGAAAAACATTTTGAAAAGGTAATTCCATCAGCACGGAGCTGACATCGACATGGAGTCGGAAAAACATTTTGAAAACGAAATTATCTCAGCACGGAGCTGGCATCGACACGGACTCGGCATCGACACGGAGTTGGCAAGATGTTTTGAAAACGGAATTATCTCAACACGGAGCTGGCATCAACACGGAGTTGGCATCAGCATGGAGCTGGCATCTACACGGAGTCGGAAAAATATTTTGAAAAAGTAGTTTCATCAGCACGGAGCTGGCATCGACATGGAGTCGGAAAGCATTTTGAAAAAGTAATTTCATCAGCACGGAGTTGGCATCGACACGGAGTTGGAAAGTATTTTGAAAAAGTAATTTCATCAGCATGGAGCTGGCATCGACACGAAGTCGGAAAAACATTTTGAAAGCGAAATTATCTCAGCACGAAGCTGGCATCGACACGGAGTCGGGAAAACATTTTGAAAAGGTAATTCCATCAGCACGGAGCTGGCATTGACACGGAGTCGGAAAACATTTTGAAAACGAAATTATCTCAGCACGGAGCTGGCATCGACACGGAGTCGACATCAACACGGAGTTGGCATCAGCACGGAGCTGGCATCGACACGGAATCGAAAAAATATTTTGAAAAGATAATTCCACCAACATGAAACTGGCATCGACACGGAGTCGGCATCGACACGGAGTCGGCATCAACACGGAGTTGGCATCAACACGGAGTCGGGAAAACATTTTAAAAAGTAATTTCATCAGCACGGAGCTGGCATCGACACGGGGTCGGAAAAATATTTTGAAAAAGTAATTTCTAAGATAAATCAAGTTGGAATAACTCATGTTTTTGGTAGCCTCCAATTTAGTTATATGAAATCATCGTCGGCCAGGCGGATCTCCAAGGAAGAGGCGGCGCACAATGGCACTCTTAAATCACCTTGTTCCCTGAATAGACGTAGTCTATCCCCCTCGTATCAACAGGGTAAGATCTTTCTAGGCACCGACTTTGATCAAGGACTGCAATTGGTTCTTTTTGAAAAAAAAAAAATTTGTTAAAAAAGTTGAATGCATTTGAGTCGATTGATCGATTGTTATCTTTGTTAGATCCTGAACTTGGTTTGAAGTTGAATCTGGATTTGGCTTGTAGTGGATCTGGGTCTTAGACCCAGTCGAAACGGATTTGGGTTGTGGTTTCAATGGATCTGATCTAGGTCGTGAATCCAGTTTGGTTGGATCTGGGTCGTGAGCCCAGTTTTTGGATCTGGGTCGTGGACCCAGTCGGGTTGGATCTGGGTCATAACCCAGTTGGATTAGATCTGGGTCGTAACCAATTTTTGGATCTGGGTCGTAACCCAGTTGGATTCTGGGTCGTATCCCAGTTGGATTGGATCTGGGTCGTAACCCAGTTTTTGGATCTGGGTCGTAATCCAGTCGAAAATGGATCTGGGTGGTAACCCAATTTTTGGATCTGGGTCGTAAGCCAGTCGAAAATGGATCTAGGTCGTAACCCAATTGGATCTGGGTCGTAACCCAGTCGGAAATGGATCTAGGTCGTAACCCAATTGGATTGGATCTGGGACGTAACCCAGTCGAAAATGGATCTGGGTCGTAACCCAATTGGATTGGATCTGGATCGTAACCCAGTTGGATTGGATTTGGGTCGTAACCCAGTTTAAATGGATACAAGTGGGGACCCAGCTCACAAAATTGTTTCGAGTTGGCAAATCTGCAAATTCCTCCACTCTTTTTTTTTTTGTTTTTTTTTTGTTTTTGAAAACATTGATTGCAAAAATCCATTTTACTCAATTTATCCCAAAACTTAGGATTTTCCTAAGGGTACCATCACCGTTTGACCAATAGTGAGCGGGCCCCTTCAAAATGGACTGTCGAGTTCATTCAGTAGCGTCGAGTTCACTCTGGTCCGTGTTGATGGCACGGATGTAATGCTCATTCTGTTATCCGTGTCTTGGGCACAGATGAGCCATTCATTGTTTTCAACCGTGCTCAAGACACGATTAAAACAATCATTATTTCAACCGTGTTACAGACACGGATGAAGAACATTTTGATCCATCCGTGCCATGGATACGGACCAGAATGAAATCCAGATTCTGGAATTTTCACAGAACTGTTTCTTTGGTCCATTGTTTCCATGCCTTCCCTGTTTTTGGGTCTTTTTCTCTCTGTTTTTGTTTTTTTTTTTTTTTTTTTTGAACATGATGCAACAAACATTCCCTCCCCTTTACCTAAGGGGATACGAAAGGAGAATAATGTAAACCTATGATCTAATTGCCATCTTTGGGCTTACAATTTGGGCTTCAAGGCCCGACCACAACTTATACAATTACAACATTGCTTGGGGGTCGATATAACATCAAAAATTTGTTTCCTAGCTCATCTAGCCGGGCATATGCATGAGTTTAATGAGTGGCTTCACGGCTACCCGATCTTCAAACCTCGATGCATACCGAAATACACACATCGTTGGTTGGTGATCGGGTTTGATGTGTTCATTCCCGACACTTGAAATAACGATCTCAAGCCGTATAACTACTAAGCATCGGGGCTATGTATATTAAGGGTAGGGTAGCTTGGAAGTGAGGCTATGCTCGCAAATGCACATGTGCAGTTTTTCATTTCTTTTCATCGACCCCCTTACAAATATATCATACAAGCAACGACAAATAAATAAATATTACAATGGACCTTGAAACAAAATAAAAAAGAAACATAAGAAACCACAAACAAATCATGTTAGTAAACACAAATCTATGTTTTTTTTTTTAAATGACCGAGTCGTCACGAGGGATGAGCCATGAGTCCCCAGTGGAGTCGCCAGCTGTAGCTACGTAGTTTTCGTCATTACGACGGCCACAACTACTAAATATTGGAGTCGTCACCATTCAAGTTGGAAGTGGGTGTGAATGGTCACCCGAGGTACATTTTTCAAAAAATGATATTTTTTGCATTTTTAGTGACTCACGATGGATAAGGGTAATCAAACTTTGAGATTCGAGTAAGCGATTCGGTTGGAGAAAGGGGAAGGTGTTAGGCACCCCTTTTTCCCCGCCAAATGACGGTAACCTCTACATAACCCGATCATTTTGTTTTTTTTTTTTTAAGAAAGTGAAAAATGCGCCACGTGGGTGCATTTGTTCCCTAAGTAGGGATTTAATTTTGGCTCGATCATAGGATCATCTCATCGATGGAGATGATCCTTGTAGATCTGAGCCTTGGGGTCCATTCATGCTCAACTCATTTAAAATAAAATGAAAAGAGGGGGATGATAGAAGAGGGAAGAAGAGAGGGTAAAGAGAGGAAAATGGGGGGTGTTGGTTGCTCCCACCTTGTACTCTTGGACTTCTTCTTCTTCTTTTTGATTTCTCTTGAGTCCTTAGTGAGTTGAGAGTGAAGTTATTTTTTTCTTAGAGTGTGTTATGAGAAAGTAGTGAGGAGGAGTAGAGAGAGTAGATTTTTTTCTTATGGAGACTTGGTAACCCTTTTTGAGGTGAGGGGAGAGGTATTTATAGAAGTTGGGAGGAGGTTTGGGGGCATAATGGGGTGAAGAATTATGAGAATGGCTAATGGCATTGGTTTTAGAGGTGAAGGGTATGAAATTTAGAATGGAATTGAGGGTAATTTTCTAATGAAAATGGATGAGGTTTTGATCCAAATGGTTTGGATCTTACCCAAACCATTTGGGTTGAGTGTTTGGTGAGGTGAGAAGATGGGTGTTTAAGAGGGTGGTTGGTTAATTGAGTGGTGTTTGATTTTAAGAGAATGGGGGGTGTAAGAGGGTGGTTGGGAGGTTGAAGGAGATGGTGACATGTGGCATGATATGTGGATGTTAGAGATTTAGATTTAATTGATAGGAAAGGTTGAGTGTTTGAGTTGAGAGGATGGGTGTAGGTTTAGGTTGTAGAGATGGGTTTATAGGAAATGATGATGGTAGATCAGGAGAGGTATGATGATGATAGGTTAGGGGGAGGTGTGGGTTGATGTGTTTGATTTGAGATAATAGGGATTAGGTAGGTTAGGGGAGTGTGGGTTGATGGTGTTTGATTTGAGAGAATGGAGGTTTATAGGGAGTAATGAGGGTAGGTTAGGGGAGGGTGTGGGTTGATATGATTTTTTAGAGAAAAGGTAATGTGGGCAGTTAATTTTTTGGAGAAAAGTAATGAGTGGTTGGTTTGATGAGGGAGGTGAAAAGGGATGATGACATGTGTCACCTTTTGATGGTAAAAGAGTGATTGGTTGATGTGGGTTATGGCTTATGGGTTAAGGTTGTGGGTTAGATATGAATTGGATATGGGTTTGGGTTTAGGGGCATTGGGCTTGGGCTTTAGGAAATGTTAGGGATTTTTTGGATTGGGTTGGGATCATTTTGGATTGGATTTTTTAGGGTGGGTAGGTTTTAGGTTTTTAGGTGGTGTGGGATTAGGTTTAGGTTAAGAGATAAGGTGAGAAATTGATTTTTGGAGAATTGAGGGTTCATGAGCCATAAGTGGGCTTAGGTTTTTTTTTTTATTCGGAGATGGAGCGGTGAAGGGATAGGTGTGGTAGGCGTCCCAAGTCTCGTTTTTTAATTTTATTGATTTTTTTGTGATTTTTGAACTCATTGATTTGATTAGAAATACCACGTGTTGGCAAATTAAGCTTTTTGGGCCCGTTGAAGGATTTTATCGATTTTTTTGGATGTAAGCGTAGAGCGGTGAAGGTTGGGTCATCATGGGACGGGTCCGATCCCTTAGACCATTGGGTGGTCTTGGGGGCCTCGATTCGATCAAAATGTCACTCTTTAGTGATTCGAGCCTTTGAGGCCCGTTGGCCCATTTATTTGGAAAATCGATATTTTTGGACCCTTTCGAGTATGGGCCCGTTCAAATTGAGGTGTCTACAAAAGATACATACATCTAACTTAAAGATATGTAAATGATGTGTCTATGTCAATTAGACGTACAATATACATTAGACAAAATAAATGATATTTGAGAAAATGATCTGGATGTTGCAACTCTCTTTTTTTAAGAAATTTGAAATATCCATCGATTATCTATGTGGCAACAAAGTCAGAAAAATATTTAATCATTCTAGAATTGTCAAAAAAATTAAAATTAAAACATGGAAAAATGTTACCTGATCGTCCAACCACCCAACCCCCTAAGTAAATCAATAAATGCGCTCGGAATACAATACCCGTCTTCCAAATTTATATCAGCGTAATGTAAATTTATCAACGTTAATTCTTCATTGGTAAAGGGACGCTTAGGATTATGAAAATAATTACGAACGCAACTCTACAAATTAGTACGTAAAATAATTACATTTCATTCATAATAATATTATAACAAACATAATCAAAATGAAATCTGAAACATGCATACATCCCACTTAAACTATTTGCGTATCTTCTTCTTTTTTCGTGTATCTAAGGGTGTATAGGGTAGCTTCAAATATACTGAAGGTTTCACATCTCTCTTAGACTTCTCAGGATTCATGGAATACCCACCCTCCTACAATAAATGACAACATTGCATAAATTACTCGTACTCGTTTGGTACTTCACACTTTTAAAATATGAAGTTAACAATTACGTATGAATAGCCAACTAATTGTATTTAAATTGACCTTGACATAACATTTCAAATAATATATTATCCAAAATTTATACATCTTATTCGTTAAAGAAACCAATTGATACGAGAATTAAAATTTTTATTTCATCCTAACAATTTCGATGACATGCAATAAGAAACTGTAAATGCGCATAGATACACATTTCAAATCAAAGAAATCGATTGAAAATCTTACAACATAATAAATATACCGGATAGATCCCAAAAGGGGATCTTGTAAAACAAACGACCACACACCTTTTGATCAAAATTAGATGATTTCCCCCTAGCTAAAATGTCGTCGTTTTCAGACTATAATTTTATAGGAGGAGATGAGGATTCAACCTATAAAAAATAAAAGTTAGAGAAGTATTATTGAAGAGGCGTTTATTATATAGATAACAATTTCCTAACCAAAAACATATAAGTCTAAAAATTAGATAAAACATGAAGCCGAATGTTGAAGCCGAATGTGAGTGATTTTTTCTACATTAAAATTTTAAATATTAAGTATCTACATACCTTATCAGCGTCGAATATGAATTCTGAATTTTGTTCATTATTGAGATAATTACTTTTCAAAATATTAGGCGAACTACGTCTGCTATCAACCTTAGTAGACAGCTAAATAAGAAGAATAGGACATGATCATAAAAATCGACTCACATGAAATATTTATTAAACATTTTAAATATTGTTCATACAAGGTACCTTGTACTTTGTGGGGGAAGAGAATGATACTTCAAGTGAATGGTTCATTGGCATTGTTTCAGATGTCTTTTTAACATCGATTCCAATTTCTTCTTCGTGAAGTGGATACTTATTTGTGGAAGTATTCGTGGAGGGAGATACCTTGTGTATACTAAAAGGAACACTAGAACCCATTGTCAGAAGCAATGACTTCGGTATACCTAAAGGATCGTCTAAGCCTTTAGTAGGGGTCGATGCCTTACGCATATCTGAAGGATCGACAGAGGTGTTGGTATGGGAAGATGACTTGGTTTTCGAAGGTGCAAAGTCCGAGGTTTTATTGAATTTAACGTTGTACTGTTTGATATTAAAACAAATATTCATAATGATTTTTAAGTGAATGTAACCTATTATATGGATTTATCACATATAGTAGAGAAACAATACCTTAGGGCCAGATTCATTATATGATTTCAAACATTTGATGTCCTTTTTCAATTCTTGGATAACTTTATAATGATCTTTCAACTTCTGTTCCATCACCATCATTTTCTTCTTCAACTTATCAACCTCCTCTGAGTTTTTCCTTTTAGGCTTAAGACCATTTTCCTCTTTCCTCTTATAACCCTTTACAAAATGGAGCAAGAACGACCTCACAAAGTTCATGATCGGTCAATTTCAACTTATTGATAATCTGTTAAAGATGATATATACATAAAAAATTTGTATTAAATGGAGGTGTATATATATATATATATATATGGGTCCCGTTCAGCACCCTAAGTTTTACCACACACTTTAACAAACGCGTTTTGTCTTACATGGGTTAGAAGTTTCGGAATGAGCTGATTTTTGGTGAGGATGATCTCTATGGTGAGGAGATCATCCTCACCAAAAATCAGCCCATTCCAAAACTTCTAACCCCATCAAAATTGATTTACAAAAAATGGACGGTCCACGATTTTTCAACGTGTAAACATGGGGCTAAACATTTCGGAATGGGCTGATTTTTGGGGAGGATGATCTTCTAATCATAGAGATCATCTTCACCAAAAATCAGCTCATTCCAAAACTTCTAACCCATGTAGGACAAAAAACGTTTGTTAAAGTGTGTGGTACAACTTAGGGTGCTGAACATTTCCCTATATATATATATATATATATATATGATTGAAATCGTAGTTCAATAATTCATACCGTGCAATTGACAAACTTATCGACGTAAAATTGTGGTTCTTCATTCAAATAATAAGGATACTTCAGGTACATTGGAAAATGATTAGGAAATATGCGGGGGGCTATTACCGGTATATGTTCAAATACCCATACCTACAAGTGCATAAGAATACAGGACGAGTGCTTAAATAAACATCAATAGTTTATAAAACTAGTACTTCGAAGTAATTAAATTAGTAACTCAAATTTTTCTTCAACTACCTGAAACACCAATACACAACCATAGAAATGTACATGTTTACCAGTTTCCTTAAATTTCGTCGCACAGATACGTAAAGACTTTAAAAGGTGATTGTGTACTAATCTGCCCCATGGGATCCTATTGAAGATCTCATCACACCATATCATACTTAAAAGTTCTTTATTAATCTTCAGTGTACCCTTATGAAATAAAAATGTAATAACTATGTATAATAAAAATATTCTTTTAAATTCAATAATATTTTCATTTTTTAAAACTATATTAAGTACAGTCTCAAAAGAATCTAAGGTTATCTCTGTTGGCATGTCAAAGTACTTATTCCAAAATAATTGTACACAAAGCTCGTCTTTCTTTGAAAGAGAACCGATTCCATCACTACCATACAAACCTCCCAAAGCTAATATCAATGCAACCTCACCTTCTGAAATAGAAATATCTTTAATTCCAAATGAAAAATAATCATTTTTAAGATTAAATTTCTCTATGAGGAGAAAAATTAAATTACTACACATTGAGACGCGTGGCATAGATAGTAGTGGAGCAAAACAAGTAGAATTTAAACATGTCTTCTGCTCAGGTGTTAAATTTGAGAAGAATTGTGTAAATATTTCCGCGTTACACACAACACGTGCCTACAAAATATATATTTCTATGTCATCGTATTTTTCAAAATGTATAAAAATATGATACTTAATGTCATAAAAAGAAGATAACATACCATGTCAACGTAGATGAAAGACTATTTGCAATACGATTGACCTAACGTAGACTTACTCAAAATAATTAATTAATTTCATAAGCAATACAATTTAACATCAGAATGATACTTTTGACATTGTATTATAATGTATTGTATATAATGTCGGAAAGAACCTTCTGACGTAAGATTAAAAAAAACATTTAGACAATATCAGAAGGATCCTTCTGACATTAAATTCATAACAAAAATAAATTATATCAAAATGATTCTCAATATACAATTTATATTTGACTAAAATAGTTCTGATCTAATGTCAAAAGGCTCCTTCTGGCATTGAGTAAAATAATTCTGATCTAATGTCACAAGGCTCCTTCTGACATTTACTAAAATAATTTTGATCTAATGTCAAAAGAAGCCTTCTGACATTGAGTAAAATAGTTCTGATCTAATGTCAGAAGGCTCCTTTTAATATTGACTAAAATAGTTCTGATCTAATGTCAAAAGGAACCTTTTGACATTAAGTAAAATAGTTCTGATCTAATGTCAGAAGGCTCCTTCTGATATTGACTAAAATAATTCTGATCTAATGTCAAAAGGTGCATTTTGACATTGAATAAAATAGTTATGATCTTATGTCAAAAAGCATCTTTTAACATTGACTAAAATAGTTCTGATCTAATGTCAAAAAGCACCTTTTGACACTGACTAAACTAGTTATGATATAATGTCGCTTGTAACAGCCCTTTCACTATCCTGAAAATATCATGATTTAATAATATGAGGACTACATCTTTTTTCCCCTAAACGTAATTAAATTCATCAATAATAAACTTTTACTATGAATAATTTGCATTCCATTGGTAAAAATAAAAATTAAAATTAAAATAAATAAAATTATCACCTTGAAGTATTCAATTTTTCCAAGGTTCCTGTTGAAAGAGATTTAACATGCAAATAATGACAATAATTAATAAAAAGTCAAAAAGAATTTGGACAAAATATGAGAAGTAAATATTGAAGTAGTTAAATTTCAAGTCATCCATAAAAATGACAAAAATCATGCTTACAAATACAATTATTTAAATACATACATGATGACATTTGGTGTTCAAATTAACAAGAGAAACTTCCAAACAATCAAGCCAAGGAGAGCAATCAAGCTAATAAACATGAGGGAAACACACACACATTGACACTTCCATGTTCAAATGGGTGGAGTAAAATTCTACCAAATTTCAAAAAAACTAAATAATGAAAAAATTATCATTGGATTTCTTTAAACATTAAAAATCTAATACAACTCTAGAAAGTCAACAATAAATATGAAACTCTAACAAATCCAAATCAATTTAGAAAATTAATCATTAAATTATAAAATTTACATCAATCATAAATATTTCAGAAATTATAATGCTAATTGTACTTAATTGAATTTATAATTTAGGGTTCGAATACTCCAAAACACATACACAAACACTTTCGATTCAAATTTCTCAAAATCTCCACAACGGAGAGAGAGAGAAAGAGACTTGAATCGAAATTATTTTAACAATCTCTACAACAAAGAAGGACAAAGACGGAGAAACTTGCAAGTTTCTCACGTTCTTCACAACGGAAAGAGATAGAGAGAGAGAGAGAAACTTGCAATATTTTCTAGATCTCCCCAACGGAGAATCTCCACAACAAAGAAAGACAAAAACAGATAAACTTGTAAGTTTCTCACGTTCTCACAACGGAAAGAGATAGAGAGAGAGAGAGAGGAAAACTTGCAATATTTTCTAGATCTCCCCAACGAGGAGAGAAAGAGAGAGGGAGGTTGCATACCTCTTCATCTTCGACTTCTTGCAGAAGTTGTTCGAAGAAAACCCTTACAAATGAAATTACAGAAATTTTTAAGAAAGAGGAGAGGACAAAACGGTAATTTCAATCAAAAATTAAAAAAAGGGTATTTTCAAGAAGAAAAAAAAAAGATTTACTATTTTTACCGATTTGATAAAAATAATTAATTCCGAAAACGATAAATTTACCGCTTTTGAAATTAATTGCTACAATGTACCGTTTTGGTAAATATTTTCAAAAATTGTACCGTTTTGATAATTTTTTCTATAAATTAGAAATATGATGTTGTACTTTGTATCATCATATCTACACTTGTGGGATGTACCTTTCTTATATGACTCAATAGTGTTATGTTTGCACTTTCCGTCATCAAGAAATAACTGTATCATCCCCAAATGATGTGTACCTTATAATTAATTTTACTATAAATTCGCATGACTAGTCAACTCTCATCTATAACTTCATCTATCACAAGAAGATATTTAGTTGGTTTAATGACCCTCCAATTCAATTTCTTCTACTTTCCCAATCCGTCGGTTCAATCCACTAACTAGACCAATTTGAGAGAACTCTACCTTGGATCATTCCAAGTAGGTGATAGGTGTGGTTGGATCAGCCAAAATCCTAGGGATAGAGCTCTCTTGTCTCAAGGGCTATACCTAGGGCTATCAACGGATAGGTATCCGATCGGATACCCCTGTATCCGAATTCGAATCTGAAAAAAATTAATACTATCCGAATTCGAATTCGAATCCCATCGGATATCTCTAACAAGCATTTGAATTCGAATCCGAAAAATATATCAAATATCCGATAATATCCGATTCGATAAAAAATCTAACAAAATACCATCATCCTTAATCTATCGGAGTTCGCACAGTCGAAACCCTCAGATTTCCTCCGAAAAATCACTCCGACTGAATCAAATCGGATCAGAGAGAGAGAGAGAGAATATGTACCTGATACTTGTTGGTCGGAGAAGACGTGTCGGAGTTCGCACATTTGATCTCGAAACCCACAGATTTCCTCCGAAAAATCATTCCGACTGATTCAAATCGAAGAGAGAGAGAATATTTACTTGATACTCGCCGCCGGAGAAGACGGTGATTTTCGATCGAAACCCACTGTTACGTCGACTGGTTCTTCACGTTTTAGTCGACTGATTCTTCACGCTTAGTCTTTATGGTGGTTGAGAGAAGATAAAGTTTTTAAAATAAAATTTTGATGTACAACACTAATACACAGTATCATATATACACATATATAAAAGTTTTGTTGTAAAACACAAATACATAATATATATATTATATCGGAGCGGATATTATCGAATCGGATATCGCAATATCCGAATTCGTATCCGAAACTCATTCGAATTTTAAATTGACATCCAAATCCGAATCCGATATACGAAAATTTCGGATAATATCCAATTTTTCGAATTCGGATTTCGGCTATCCATTGACACCCTTAGCCATACCAAAGACCCTATCCTATCCAATCCGAAGACCATATAAAATAAAAATTATGCCACGTGGCACATGGCCTGCTCATAAGGTACATCCACGGTGGGGACCAACTATGTGATCTTCCTTACCATAATTCGACCACAACAGACAATGGCTTTGGAGTTTTGAGTCCCAAAACAGAGATATCAAATGTTTCTAATTTAACTAATTCAAAATAGTAACACATATGAAGAAAATAAGAATCAAAATTATAAATCCATAACTGTAAATCAGTACACTTAAGTTTCCAATATTAAATCTTAATCCCAAAACTTACAAATAAAGATTTCCATTGACAAGGAATTGTAGAAGGAAAAAAAAAAAGAAAAAAAATTTACAAAAGGTAAGCAAAAATTCTTAAACAAGCCATTAACAGTGCTTTAACAAAAACTAATACAAAATAATATTAGTTTTTTAAAGAGACGAGTCTGTCAACGAATATGAGATCCATAAAAGCACAAGCCTCTATTTATTCTCTTAACCTTCACCATCCTCCACAGTTCGGTCTTCATTATTGTATGTGCTTTTCTTCTTTTTTCTGTTCTCTTTGCATGGGGGCAACCTCAGCCTCTTTTTTTTTTTTTCTTCTTTTGATTAATAAAATATGAAGCTTAAAAAAACAAAATAAAAGGCAAAGGAGAGAAATCCCTGAATCTCTAGATGTTCTACGGGGTGTTGTCTAAAAAAATATGTGCCCCCTCAAGTTCACATTTCAATATACTACTCAAATAATAACAATTCATCCTCTCCATAAATTTCCTATTAATTTCATTGAAATTTCATCAATTTGTCTCTACCGTGAATTACTGTCTAACACTAGCGTACTAGATCCAAAAGACCTATAATTTTAATATGAACTGGAACTCTAGTAGACATATCAAATATAATATTGTCATTCATATTCGACAGCAGCACCATCTTCTTGTTCTTGTCATGTTTTGTTTTTTAACCATCTCAAAATTTTCATCTTTAAATATCTGGGCATTAATCTTTGTATAAATTCTTCTACTCTGGTTCTTCATAGTGAATATCTGAAACAAAGAAAAACTGGATTCGCCGAACACAAATTTCAAATTGCAACACTTGCAATTGGAACAATTGTGCAGAAGTGAAAGGTGGGTTGAAAGGAAGAAATGATAGATTAGGAGCCTAACACCACTCAAGTCCCTATTTATAACAGAAAGAAAGAAAGTTTTCTAAACATAGAAAGTTATCTTGTTTTCTAGTTCTAATTAATAATTAGAGAATTGGAAGGATTGGGATTTTGAAGTGGACCCCAAGGAGGAGGTCAAACTGAAATAGTGAACTCAAGCTTCTTAATCTCCTAGGTATTTGGAGATAACCCCATCCAACTTTTGGTTAATATTTGAAATGCTCTCAAGCTGATGGGATGCCTCTTGATCTCAGTCCCTAATTTTTGTAATTTAACTCAGATGTTTTTCTCTTCACCTTCTTAAAAATATAAATAATAAGAAAAAATTATCAAAACGTTACACTGTAGCAATTAATTCCTAAAATGGTAAATTTACCGTTTTCGGAATTAATTTTTTTTACCAAATCAGTAAAAACAGTAAACCCTTTTTTTTTCCGAAAATACCATTTTCTTAATTTTTGACTGAAATTACCGTTTTGTCCTCTCCTCTTTCTTAAAAATTTCTGTAATTTCATTTGTAAGGGTTTCCTTCAAACAACTTCTGCAAGAAGTCGAAGACGAAGAGGTATGCAACCTCTCTCTCTATCTCTTTCTGTTGTGAGAACATGAGAAACTTGCAAGTTTCTCCGTCTTTGTCTTTCTTTGTTGTGGAGATTCTCCGTTGGGGAGATCTAGAAAATATTGCAAGTTTCCCTCTCTCTCTCTTTCTATCTCTTTCCGTTGTGGAGAACATGAGAAACTTGCAAGTTTCTCCATCTTTATCTTTCTTTGTTGTGGAGATTATTAAAATAATTTCGATTCAAGTCTCTTTCTCTCTCTCTCCATTGTGGAGATTTTGAGAAATTTGAATCGAAAATGTTTGTGTATGTGTTTTGGAGTATTCGAACCCTAAATTGTAAATTCAATTAGGTACAATTAGCATTATAATTTCTGAAATATTTAGGATTGATGTAAATTTTATAATTTAATGACTAATTTTCTAGATTGATTTGGATTTGTTAGAGTTTCATGTTTTTACCGATTTGGTAAAAAAAAATTAATTCCGAAAACGGTAAATTTACCATTTTCGGAATTAATTGCTACAGTGTACCATTTTGGTAAATAATTGAAAATTTGTGCATGTTTTGGTAAATCTGCCTAATTTATATATAAACACTCAAATGCAAAACCAATTGCAAGCATCACTCAAGTACTACCTGTGTAACAAAGCTCACAGCCAACCCTCCTCTGCCAGCTCTTGCAGTAGGCCTCGCCCGGTGAACGTAGTCCCGTGGATACCTACAATGAATTGGAAATAAAGTCTCGTCATGCAGACATTTTTGGGATAATTACAAAAGTTACGGAGGAATAGTCGTTAAAAATTATAACCTTGGAATATCATAGTTAATAACAAGATCAACCGTTGGAATATCTAAACCACGACTGGCTACATCTGTTGCCAGCAATACAGTAACTTGGCCAGATTTGAACCAATGTAACGCAGAAAGCCGCGGAGACTGGGACTTGTGGGAATGCAATGCTACAACTGTCTGATCAAGCTCTTCCAATAATAAACTCAGAAGATGACAACTCCTGTTTCCACATTGTAAGGATGAACCATAAATTAGAGAGCTGTGATTGGCACCGCAACATTTACTTATTACACCCAATTTCTTAAATTATCTATCACACCCTAGTTAAAGATTAAAACACACCATTCAAATATTACAAAAGTTTGGTTCAAGTTATTACTTCAAAATTACAAAGATTTATAACACATTTAAACAACTTCAGCGGTTGTTTACAATTAGGATTAGGCTCATAAAATCCTAAATCTAACAAATGGAAATCTAAACAAAAAGAAAGAGAGTTTCTATAGGCACCCCAACTTTTACTATTTCTCAACCACTGACTTATTTTTATTAATTGGGGTGTAATAAGTAAAAGTCGGGGCACCAATACCAGCCCTCTAAACTTACCAATAAAGCATTCCATTTAGGAATCTATTACCACCTGTGTTTCTTGTAAGATAAAAAAGAAAAAAAGAAATCTTTTTGCAAGATTATAAGAAACTATACTTCATTTTTCTTTTTCTTTTTCTTTTTCTTTTTCTTTTTCTTTTTCTTTTTCTTTTTCTTTTGTTTCTTTTTATTTTTTGATAAATTATAAGAAATTGTACTCATACTCAAAACATAGATAGGGCACCCTTTCAGCATTGTTTGATAAGAGAAATAATGGGTCTTGTTTAAACAACGACAGGTATGACAAACATGAGTTAGCACACACTACCTACTAAAGGCAGATTCACCACAAAGAAAAAGAGCATACAATATACAGACAAATCAAGTAAAATTAAAATATATAATTTATGTACATAAAATGTATACCTGCAAGTGGAAACAAATATGATGGCTAAGAGAATCCCCATGTCCTCCATTTTCGACAAAATGTGAAGGAGGTAAACCCCCTTTACATTTTTGGGAACAAAAACATATTGTTGTTTGAGAGATTCGAATGTTTTAAATCCCTCGTATGCCTCATAAATGTATGCCTTATTTGCAGAAAGCTCAAGCAACATTTGTAGATCACTAGTCATTGTTGCAGAAAACAGAAGAGTTTGTCGATCTTTGGGCAAGCACTGAAATATCATTCTCAATTCCTCCTCAAAACCAGCATCCAAAACCCCATCTGCTTCGTCCAAAACTAGAAACTAAGGCAAATAAAAATAAAAAAATAAACTTCAAGCATCAAATAAATAACATTCAAGATTATCTATTGTAGTTGCAATAAAATTGTAGATACATTGTAAAAATTGCACAAATAAAAGTGCACAGCTACAGAAAGAAAAAAGATTGTATTTCACTTTTCAAGGACATTTTTATATGTAACTTATAAGAAATTATTGAAAAGTTCAAAAACAAGTAGTGAAAGTTTAAAATAATTGTTCTATTTATTTTGATAGTTGTTCTATTTATTTTGAACCAAGAAATAAAGACATACTTAGAAGTATGTCAACATTCATGTTGATATTATTAGCATATACGTATTATTCAACTAAACCTATCAAATTTCTATAAATGGGTCAATTTGCATCAATTATAAAGTTTTATATCCGCATAAAAGCATTGTTATCACTATAGTCCAAACTCTTCAAGGGTTTTGGATGTTTTTTAGGACTTAATGTTAAGGTGGGAGATTATTATGTCCTGAGAGAAACTAGACTTGCTTAATTTTCATTATGTAGCTCAAGCTTGCTATAAAGTAGTGCCTTTATGTCAAATAGGTCAACTCAACCTCTCAAGTCCCAATGTATGATTGTTTTACCTTTCCTTGAAATAAAATGGTTACACTGATCAAAAAAAAAAAAAAAATTGATGCATGCATACCAAGTACGGGTGTCTTGATCTAACATGGGTACAAAGGGTCCAATTAACCAAAAATCAAAAAATAGGATTCATGGACATAAAATAATATTTAGAACAAATCGAAACAAAATAACATTTTTGGCATGATAATAAAGACATTAATAGATTATTTGATAAGATATCTAGCATACATATATTGACAAGAAAATTAAATATAATAAATGTTGTATTTGTCAAACACACACACACACACACACACAAAAATCGATTGAAAAAAAGATGCCAGTTTACTAAGTTGGCTAAAGACTAAGTGTTGATACCACGACCTAGGTTCAAAACCCGTCTCATGACGCGCACACACATACAATCTAAATGATATAGCTCATAATCTACGATAAATGTTATGGATTTTTTCATAACTCTGTGGACATGCCGACATAACTTTTACCAAAAGATAACAATTTAGGTTAAGCATAGTGTAAAAACAAAATACTTTATGATAAAATCATCCATTTCGCAAGATCGTTATAAAAAATAGTCCACACAAAATCGTTATAACATATTGAAATTAATCACCTTTGTTTTGGAGAACACTTGAGGAATATCCGGATTCTCCTCAAGAAGAACCTTGACCATCCCTGGGGTTGCGATCACAACATGTGCGCGTTGCATCAATGCTTTCACCTGGTTGATCATATCCATGCCTCCAACAACCACAGCACAACGTAAATGCAAGCACAATCCAAGTGCCCTAAATTGCTCTGCCAACTGATACGCGAGTTCCCTCGTTAGGGTCAAGACCAATGTGAACACACCGTAGGGATCTTCGGCAAGCCGGTTCAATATAGGAAGCGTGAATGCAGCCATCTTCCCACTACCGGTCTGAGCTAACCCTAGAAATTCATTGCCTTCAAGAATTTGAGGGATGCAATGTTATTGAACTGTAGTAGGTTTCTTCATGCCAAGCTCCTTCCAGGTCTAAATCACCCATTTTGAAAGACCGAGATTAGAGAAACTATGAGAATTTGGATCAAGTTTTCAATTTTTTTGGTTTTGAGATGATTAGGGTTTTCCGAGGGTTTTGGGATGAATTTCTTGGAGAATAGAGGGAAATATTCATCGACTAGGGTTTGTTCATCCATTATACCTCTAAAATTTTGAGAGATCTTGATAGCAACTAAAAAATTCCTGTAAAATTTTAACGATAATTAAATGGATGAAAAATAATTACAATTGGAAAAAAATAAAAATAAAGCTAACCCTATAATACTTGAAAAAGGGCTTTAAAGATGAGGGGTTTTCACCAATAAGACGGTAATGGTTTCTTAGAGCCCGTTTTGATGCAGGAGCCAAAAGTACTTAGGAAAGAAGTATTGCCTGAAGTATTCTTAGAAGTACTGTCGGAAGGAGTTGAATAAGTGTTGTGTGTTTGGATGCAGGTTCTCAGAAGTACTGTTAGAAGTACTTCTGACAAAGTTATGTGTTCGGGAACTATTTTAAATTCTGATAAAATGACCAGAATGTTCTTATAAGTACTAGTTAATGTTTTCAACATTATAACTCAACTAATTATGCTCTAAAAAATAACAAACTAATAATTACTGTTTTAATCCATAAAAACGTTATACTATCATTTTAAACTCAAAATATACTTCTTTTTTTACAAAAATTCAACAGAACCACCCCTAAAAATTGGACATATTAAAAAAAACTGTATCATACATACAATTATATGAAAATTTCCTAAATCCATTTACCTCTTCCATTTATTCAATCCTAAACATATTAAATATCCAAAAATATATGCCCATTGAATAGCAGATTGAGTAAATAAAGTGAATAAAAATAAAAAATTGAAACCCACCAATCCAGATTTTAGAATAGATTACTTTTTTTTTCTTGGTGCTTAAGTTATAATTGAACTCACAATCTCATGATTGCAATGCAATACAAGCCCAATTTCTTCTAAAATAACAATAAAGGCATACTAATCCATTCCAATAGAATAAGTCAAACCAAATGCAGAACAACACAAATTGAATATCAAGCATGATAAAATATTCCAAATCAAACAACATTTAACATGCAAGAATATCCACAATATGACAATGGAATTCAAAAACACATTAAATCCAGATTAACAGTATCAAGATATGGTAAAGTCTCGATCAGAACAAAAAAACATCAATTTACAAAAAACCTAAAAAAGAATTCATATAGATTTCAAAAAAAAAAAACATATTACCCACCCAGAAAAAAAAAAGCATTAATAAGAGCAAGCAACATAAAATTACTCGTAAGCTAAAAAAAAAGGAGCAACATAAGATCCGTTCAATCCAAATAAACACAATTAAATAACTATTTAATTGTAAAAAAAAACTTCCCATATAGCTACAAAACCCATATAGGTAAATACCCTTCCATCAAAGTTAAAATCTAAATCTAGAAAATTCTTCGAAAATGAAATTAAAACCCTAGAATCTAAATCTAAACTACAAAATAAAGATATGTAAAATTAAAATAGAGTCTAAATTTAAACTACGAAATAAAGAGAAATTCAAAATCACAATAGAAAATATCAAACTAAGGCAGATAGAAACATAGAAATATTGTTGCGGAGAAGATCGAATTCACCATAGTGGAAGAAACTAGTTCAAAACCTAGAAAACTCGAAAGAGAGAGTTGCCGCAACCCAGAAATGAAGATGGTAAAGAAGCAATGTTGGATGAACTAATTATAATTTATATGAAGAGTCATGTTGTCCATTAGATTGAAGACATACAAATCCTAACCGTTCGTTTAATCGGTTGTTCGTAGGGCGTGTGGGTTATAATATAGGGAAAATTACTTAATGGACCTTGCAGGAGAAGGGATGTCTGTCTAAAAGCACCCAGAGTTTTGAGGTGGTATCTTAACAACCCAATTAGAAAACTCTTTCTTTCTTAATGCCACCTCGCTCTAATAAAATGGTGAACTCAAATCTGATCGATGATTCATGGTCAAATGATTAGATGGATGGTTGGTACAAGATTGATCTCAGTAATATTAATTGTTAATCTCAATGATTCATGTTCAAATGTTGAGTTCGTTAAAAGGTTGATCTCAATGATTTGAATTGTCAATCACGGATCTCATCAATTGAAAAAGGGGAAGGGGACATTAAGATAGAAAAAGTTTATTATGGACCATCAAGTTACAATGGAAAAAATAAATAAACATGCAATTGTGCCCCCTGGGCTAAATTAAATAACAGTACTGAAATTTAAACAGTGCCTCGCACTAACAAAAAATAAATAAACATGCAAGTCACCTCGTGACAACAGAAAGTAAATTAACCCTGGATATCCATTCATCAACCCACACATAACACCACAATGTAAAATGCAGACATCACCCCTCCGGTGTGATTCTGACATTTTACATTTCATCAATTTTCCCTTTTTTCGGTATTAGTACTCTTTGAACTTTTCGATGTTTATCCAATCAAGGTAATTTATTTAATATCAAATTATTTTTTCAAATTTTAAAATTCATTATATCATTTAAATTGAAAAACTACAAAATTTTGATCAAAACAGGGTCTTGGCAATGGCACAAGGTTCTGGCGGCAGGTGGCGGAGTCCCCGCCAGTGCTGCCGACAACCCCTGGCAAACTGCACCAAAAACTGAAGAAAACTTCCAATTTTTCAAGTTCTTCATCTATTCTTCGATACAATATCCCACCAACATATAACTTGTTATAAAACACATCAAACACGTATATTTCTCATAAATGTAAAATAAAAGAAGAAAATACTAAGTTTGAAACAAAATCGCAAATTTGATAACATCTTAAATGCATGTTTGAAATCTACGATTACCAGTAAGAATCATAAGTCCCCTACCACTCTTTGATAGTTAGAATTGAAAAATGTGCAGGAAAATCGAAGCAACCAATGCAGAAAACGAGGCAAATTAGACTTGGATGCGGCTGATTTTTGAAAAGAGTCTGGTAGTTTCGAAAATCTCGACGAGGGCATCATTTTTCCCTTCTTTAGCAAAGGACAGTTTGGACTCTAAATCAACGAAATTTTTGGTTGAAAGAGTCGAAACCCACGTTATGGTTCGACTGATTTTTGATGAAAAATAGAGTAGGAGAAGAGAGAGAGAAAGTGATGGGCCAAGTTTGTAGAATTTAACATCGCGAACCATTTTTCCTTCTTCACTGACAGTCAAACAAAATCCCGATCGCAACGAACCTACGATGACAACTTGGTTCAAAACCAACGTCTTTAAACTTCTTTGACTACTGATTTTTAACGAGTTTGGGAAGATAATGAAAATAAAAATAAAAAAATTGATTCTTTTATATAAACAAAATATCATGACGAAATCGATATTTTCAAGCTTGTTTCCATTATTTACGATAATTCGATTTTTCGAACTTGAAACTAACGATTGAATACTCCATTCTTTATAATTTTTTTGTTACAGACCTAATGGTGCGATCGGATTCTTTCCATTCTCGATCAAACAAAAATTTACTTTTTTAGTCCCGTTCGACCTGAAAATTGAGGATTTGTAATTTTTTCATTCGAACTCGAATTTGAGTGTGCTTATAGGCTAAAGTATGTTTTTCGTCCATTTTGAATCCAACGATGAAGTCAGATTTCATTAAAAGTGAACAAAACAAAATTCAAAAATTTTACCCTAAGTCCTTCTTTCAGAATTTTTTCAAAATTCCACTATTTGATTTTCCTCGAGATATGAATTAAAAACTCAAGTTATTACATTCTCCCCCCCCCCCCTTAATAAAAATTTCATCCTTGAAATTGAAATCATACCTTAATCTTGGAATAGTTCTGGATACTTGGCCTACATTTGTCTCTTTTTCCCATATGGTTACTTCGATGTTATGTCTCTACAATACCTTAACCAAAGGAATAGATTTAGATTTGAGTTACTTTACTCTCCTGTCAAGTATCTGTATTGCACCTTCCTCATAGGACACGTCTTCGTCTACCTCTAAATCCCGCAAATCAACCACATGTGAAGGATCAAGCAAACATTTCTTCAGCATGGACACGTGGAACACATCATGAATCTATTCAAGCTACGATGGTAGAATTAATCAGTAAAGTCACATAACCTTTTACCACCGTACTTACTCTACAAACTCACTCTTATACATTACTTATACTTAGCATTCACACTTACACTCAGCCTTTAATCACCACTAATACTACTCAATCACCCACCCAGTAGTACATTGCTATTTACTACCCCACAGTACCTTCAAAATTTACCTCATTACCCACTTCAACATACACAATTAAATTTACAATTACATCACCTCTCATATTGCACAAATCCTAAATTTACCTTGTCAACTATTTTGATTTGTACGCTCTCCAATCACACATCATACTTTATCAAGTTTCGTCACCACTCCACTAACACAACATATACAATAAACAACACTTATCTTCAATTATCATCTATTTTTATTTTCAAACCAATATCATTTTCAACTCATAAACCTTGTCACCTATATTTCTTCAACCATATGCATTCATCAACTAATCACTCAAAATTAAACTCATACTACAACTAATTCATTATTTGTACAACCATAAAACAACAATCAACACACCTTACACAAATTCACTAACAATCTCTACCAACCACCACCCTTTCACATCTTCTTTATACTTTATCTTTACTTCTCTTACCAATTACACGACAATTAAACTATTTACTTTATATCTTAACATGTCACACTATTTCACCTATTTATTTTAAAAACGAAAACTTTAAAATTACCAATTTCATCTCAATATTTTGTTTATATAAAAGAATAATTTTTTTTATATATTCATTATCTTCTTAACCCGTCAAAAACCATCAGCCAAAGTTTAAAAATGTTGGTTTTGAACCAACTTGTCGCAGATACATCGTGAACAGGATTCCATTGACAGTCAACGAAGAAGAGAAGATTGTCTACGACGTCTAACTCTACAAACTTAGCCCATTATTTGTCGTTGCTTGTTTGCTTGCAACGTAAATAATCACTTTTTTTCCTTTGCCGAGAAGTTGGTCCATTCTGTAGATTTGATCAAGCAAGCTAGCGAGCTAGGAAACTAGACAATTGAGGACAGGAAACACAAAGATATGAGAGTTTTTCTATTGTTAAACCAAACAAGATGGAAAGAAACTGAATTTATTCTCTATTTGTTTTTTTCTTTTAAGGAGTTTCATTTCTCTCTATCCAAACAAAGCGTTAAGGTTGATATCGAGAAGAAAATCAAGGGTTTTTGCAAAAAGTTGAAGATAAAGGATTTACGTCATTTTCATCCAGTCTTTCAAGTAGAACATAGGGCAAGAGGTGTGACATTAGTTTTAAACACAGGGTATCTAAAATATTCACAAAAAAGTAGAGGGGGTATCTATCACCCTAGATATTTATTTAGAAGGGAATCCCAACCTCATAATTCTCTCTAGTCCCAAATGGCCTTGCTATTGTCTTCCACCTCACCCACAACAACCACAAAACCTCATCTTAGGCCAATAATCTCACCTACATGCAACAATTTTGTTTCATCTAGGGTTTCTCTTTGTTCTTCTTCGCCTTCTACTAGGGTTTTATCATCTCGAACTGGATCGATAAGATGCTAAGCCCTTGAAAAAAGCTCTCAAAATTCTCTCCATCCAACGATTTATCAAGGAATTTATGGCCCATGGACTATCGATACGTCAAATGTCCGAAAGGTAATTTTTTATTTTTTCCCCCGAATTAGTCGTACTTTTTTGTTGTTTGAATTTATTCTGTAGTTTTAGGTTCAATTTTCAACTTTATTTAGATTTTTTTTTTTTGGCTAGTGTTCATTGTTTCCTTTGAAATTTCTACTAAAACTAATGAATTGCTCCACTTCTCTTCTTCTCTTCTCTCCACTTTAAAACATTTGTTACATACATCCACTATTCTTTAAAACAAAGAGTAAGTCCACTATTTTTAAAACAAAAAGTAAAATCGATTTATATGATTTTACTCATACAAGATGAGATAACTTGTGCAACACAACTCGATCTCCTACATGAATGACAAAACTTCAAATCAAAAATCTTAAGGTGGTTGTTTTTATTGACTTCTTGAAGTACTTCTGGCTCTTGCGAGGAGTGAGAAGTATTAAATGTATCGTTTGGACACCAATGCCTTGGAAAAGCAAATTTGTTTTAGAAAAGTCATATTACTCTCAACTTTTAAGTGAAGTACTGATAATACCCCTCATCAAAATTTCATTTTCCCCGATATATCCCCACCATCAAAACAAAACAAAATTCTCTTTTGTTGAAGATTGAAACCCTTAACAGACCCCCCTCTGCTGAATCCATCTCCCACTTCAAGCGACTACAATGGCATCATTTTGAAACTCTCCAACGATTGCAGCGGCGATTTCACTTGTCTCCTCAGAGGCAAGTCAATGGCAACTCCCTTTGATCTCTATTACCACCCATGCAATTTCTTCTCTCATCAAGTGTTCTGACTCGAAACATCCATGACTCCTCTAGGATTTTTTAACTATAAAAATCCATTTATCTATTAAGTACATTTTTCATGATTAATGAGACTGAAGGCTATTCACTCATGGAATTCATGGTTTTCCTCTAGAGTTCGTTTTGGTGTGTTTTGGATATAAAGTATGTTGCTGCAAATGGGTCTTGAGATTCTGCTGAGTATGATCAATGTTTAAAGATTTATTTCATGTTTGGGGTTGAAATTCTAGTTTTCTAGAAATGGGTATTGATATTCGACTAAGTTGGATTAATGGGTTCTTAAGGTAATTGATAAATGGGATTGGGTTTATGGATTCTCTGCAAATGGGTCTTGATATTCATCCCTCCCTCTCTCTCTCTAACCTTGATGGAAGGGTATTTACCTATATGGGTTTTGTAGCTATATGGAAAGCTTTTTTTATAATCAAATAGTTATTTCATTATATTTATCTGAAGTGAATGGATCTTATGTTGCTCCTTTTTTTTTAGCTTATAAGTAATTTTATATTGCTTTTACTAATGTTTTTTTTCTACGTGGGTAATATGTTTTTTTTAAATCTATATAAATTCTTTTTTAGGTTTTGTGTAAATGGATGTTCTTTTGTTCTGACCGAGACTTTACCATATCTTGATACTGTTAATCTGGATTTAATGTGTTTTTTAATTCCATTGTCATATTGTGGATTCTAGCGTTTTAAATGTTATTTGATTTGGAATATTTAAAAATGCTTGGTATTCAATCCGTGTTATTCTGCATTTGGTTCGTCTTATTCTATTGGAATGGATTAGTCTACCTCTGTTGTTATTTTAGAAGAAATTAGACTTGTATTGCACTGCAATCATGAGATTGCAAGTTCAATTATAACTTTAGCACCAAAAAGAAAAAAAAAATTAATCTATTCTAAAATTTGGATTGGTGGGTTTCAATTTTTCATTTTTATTCACTTTACTTACACAATTTGCTATTCAACAAGCCTATATTTTTGGATATTTAACATATTTAGGATTGAATAAATGGAAGAAGTAAATGGATTTAGGAAATCTTCACGTAATTGTTTGTATAATGATACAGTTTTTTTTTAATATGTCCAATTTTTAGGGGGAGATTCTGTCGAATTTTCGTAACAAAAAAGTATATTTTGAGTTTAAAATGATAGTATAACATTTTTATGGATTAAAACAATAACTATTAGGCTGTTATTTTTTAGAGCATAATTAATTGAGTTGTAATGTTAAAAACCTTAACTAGTACTTATATGGGCATTCTAGTCATTTTACCAAAATTTAAAATAGTTCCCAAACACAGAACTCTATCAGAAGTACTTCTGAGAACCTGCATCCAAACACACAACACTTATTCATCTCCTTTAGACAATACTTCTAAGAGTACTTCAGGCAATACTTCTTTTCTAAGTACTTTTGTTTTTTTTTTTCTTTTTCATAAAACAATGACACAGACCCAATGGCTATAGTTACAACAAACTGTCAAAGGAGTGGCAGTGGTTGGTAATCAACAAAACTCAAGATAAAACATGTCTGAAAAAACAACAAATGATTTGAGTGACTAGCAAATCACGAAAATGAGAGCAATGGTGTTGATGCACAACAGTACTAAGATTTAATTGATTGATAATACAGATTATATTAGATTAATTCTAATAACTATTAGGCTGTTATTTTTTAGAGCATACTTAATTGAAATGTTAAAAATCTTAACTAGTACTTATATGGGCATTCTAGACATTTTACCAAAATTTAAAATAGTTCCCAAACACAGAACTCTATCAGAAGTACTTCTGAGAACCTGCATCCAAACACACAACACTTATTCATCTCCTTCAGACAATACTTCTAAGAGTACTTCAGGCAATACTTCTTTTCTAAGTACTTTTTTTTTTTTTTTTTTCTTTTTCATAAAACAATGACACAGACCCAATGGCTATAGTTACAACAAACCGTCAAAGGAGTGACAGTGGTTGGTAATCAACAAAACTCAAGATAAAACATGTCTGAAAAAACAACAAATGATTTAAGTGACTAGCAAATCACGAAAATGAGAGCAATGGTGTTGATGCACAACAGTACTAAGATTTAATTGATTGATAATACAGATTATATTAGATTAATTCTAATAACTATTAGGCTGTTATTTTTTAGAGCATACTTAATTGAAATGTTAAAAACCTTAACTAGTACTTATATGGGCATTCTAGTCATTTTACCAAAATTTAAAATAGTTCCCAAACACAGAACTCTATCAGAAGTACTTCTGAGAACCTGCATCCAAACACACAACACTTATTCATCTCCTTCAGACAATACTTCTAAGAGTACTTCAGGCAATACTTCTTTTCTAAGTACTTTTGTTTTATTTTATTTTTTTTTCTTTTTCATAAAACAATGACACAGACCCAATGGCTATAGTTACAACAAACCGTCAAAGGAGTGACAATGGTTGGTAATCAACAAAATTCAAGATAAAACATGTCTGAAAAAACAACAAATGATTTGAGTGACTAGCAAATCACGAAAATGAGAGCAATGGTGTTGATGCACAACAGCACTAGGATTTAATTGATTGATAAGACAGAGGATATTAGATTCTAATTAAATTGAAATCCGATATAGTAAGGAAGTTAAAAAAAAAATGAATAAAGACTCTGAGAAGCCCAGCCCAATAGAACAAATGAGAAGCTAGATACAAAGAAACTAATCAAACTATAATTACTCAGCAATTAAAAACATGTAAACTCCAAAGCCTAAACCATGAGGTTCAATAAACGGATTATGTTGGACTAATTTTAACATCATCGATTTCATGATGTTCTTTGACACTAAAAACCAATATCAAATAAGTCAAAAATTGAATAGGTAACCAATGAGAAGCTAGATGCAAAATAACTAAGCGCAATCTAAGCATACTTACTTATTACTAGTACATGAAGTCCAAGCCTATACCATTATACCATTGGACCATTCCCATTACATATAAACAACAATGCAAAGTATGAACTAGAACACTAATGGATGAAGTTCCCAAGTAACCAACCCTAAGGAATTCAAATGGTCTCACATATCCATTTATTCTAAACATCCACGAACACAAAGATCGCGTCTTCCTTCCCTAAATGAACACACCTTGAAGGACTCGGACCAGATCATAGGCTAACAGGTGCTGATAGTGTTAACTAACTGACCCAATAAGGCTGGTGGTGTGGCATAGACACATGGCCTTGGGCTTCATTCATTTATTAGCTAAAGCATTTGAATCCTAGGTGGAAGCGCTGTCATAAGCACCAATAAAAAGGAAAGCGCTTGTTGAAGGGGGCCAGATGTGTCAAGATGTTGTCAAGTAAACAGTGGATGTGGTGCACCAACCATGACACCTTACGAGACATGGCAAAACACATTTATGTGCATACAGCCTAAACTTCATTGTTCTACATGGTATATGTAATGTGTAAACTTCATTGTTCTACGTGGTATATGTAATCTAGTAGAACATATCTGTGCACCTAAAACCTACATATACTAAACAATCCCTTATACCAGGCACAAAGAGGAGTATAAGCATTCCAAACTCAAAGCTATGTACAACGGAAGTGCAAATAATAATAATAATATTATAAAATATCAACACACATTTAAGCAACCCAAAATGGTCAAAGCATTGACTTAGATGTATTGACATAACATCCAAGCAAAATCCGATTTCGACGATCCAAACCAAAGACAAACAAGCAACCTACAGATTTAGTGATATGAGTTGTAACATTCCCCCTAAAAAAAACTAAAACCAAAAAACAAAAAGCTCCTCATTTTGATTCCGAAACTAAACCATACAAACTCAAGTAATGCATTTGAACTAATGCCAGGGGCGGAGAACCCGTCAATCCCCCTTTCTTCTAAAGGAGCACCCCTCGGTCAATCTTGCCAGCACACCAGTTGGCACAATGCTGTCTAACAGTTTCCACAGACCACAACCGTCTGTGAATGGCTGAAAACGGTAGTTATGCCATTCAAAATTAAATACAAATTGAAAACTCTATTAAAGTCACTTGAACCAAGAAATCAGAAGCATGGTTTTAAATCTCATCCAAGACCAATTGTCCATAAATGAGATAGATAGACATGGCACATGTGCAAAATCTCACGAAACAAACAAGATGACTCAGACAATATTTTCAAAATCTCAATTGTGTCCATAAAACTCGTCCAAGTCACCAGGATTCTGTATATTTTAATTAAAACAATTAATTTTTTAGTTTAAATATTATTATCTAAATAGGATATGATTTTATTACTAAAAAATTTTATAATCAACCTTATTTTCTAAAAAAATGAAATTATTTTCATATAAATATTTATAAATAAATAATTGTAAACCAAGTTAAATGATTTTATCTTGTCAACTCGAACTCATCCATGTACAAGTAACCATGATCAAAAGAACATCACTAATGAAAAAGTTCACAAACAACAGAGCAGAAAGAACTTGCATGTTGAAGCACCCCTGACACTTCACGTCCTGTGAAACAAAATCAAATTTAGAAAAGAAAAAACATTTTTTAATCCTAACAAGTAATCAAACAAAGATCACAACCTGAAGAAACAAACTAAACTAACATCGTAAAAATTATTACCATGAAGAAGGAATATGGCGACTGAACCAAACGTTTGAGCTTGTTTTCTTCTTCTCCAGCTCTGCTGGAGGGTTAAGCAAATCGATATCGTTCGGAAGAACCTACAATAAAAAATACTTAGCCAAGAGAAAATCCAGAAGATTCTACGATAGTGAAATTAAAACCCTAGAATCTAAATCTAAATCTAAACTACAAAACAAATATGTGTAAAATTAAAACCCTAGAGTCTAAATCTAAACTACAAAATAAAGAGATATTCAGAATCACAATAGAGAATATCAAATTAAGGCAGATAGAGTCATAGAAATATTGTTGCGGAGAAGATCGAACTCACCATAGTGGAAGAAACTGGTTCAAAACCTCGAAAACCTATAAAACTCGAAAGAGAGAGCTGCCGCAACCCGCAACCCGAAACCCGACTGAAGATGGTAAAGAGACGGTGTTAGGAGGAGGAGTAATGTTGTCCGTTAGATTGATCTCGGTAATTTCAATTGTTTCTTTCTAAATGCACCCAGAGTTTTGACGTGGTATCTTAACAGCCCACAAAGTAAACTCTTTCTTACTTAATGCCCCCTCGCCCGATAAAATGGTGAACTCAAATCTATCGATGATTCATGGTCAAATGATTAGATGAATGGTTGGTAAAAGATTGATCTCGGTAATTTCAATTGCTAATCTCAATGATTCATGTTCGAATGTCAAGTTCATTGAAAGGTTGATCTCAATTATTTGAATCATCAATCACGGATCTCATCAATTGAAAAAGGGAAGGGGACATTATGATAGAAAAAAGTTTACTATGGACTATCAAGTTACAATGGAAAAAAAAAAGTCTATTTAGAAAGAACTTCATCCTTAATAATTTTAAAGAGTTGTTATTACCACACCAAAGAATTGCACACATTTGGTGTGGCAACAGTGACTCTTTGATTTTATTGAAAATGGATTCATCCTCTTGATGTCAAACTCTTCCTCAAGAAGGTAACAAGAAACCAATTTGATCTACAAACTGGGACAAGAAGCTCGTTACGAATTAGACCATGACCAGGTATTTTGGGTTTTGTTTCGTAAATAAGGCTCACTAGCCCAACCCCAACTAACAATATAAGCATTGATTGTTGGTCGGGTCATGACTATGAACCCATATTGGGTTATTTACATAGAGGAATGAAAAAAATTGCAAAAAATTGAATTGCTTGGGATTATTTAGCCACCATGATTACAGAGGCAATAACGATAAATACACTAAAGCAGCTGGGATATATTCAAGTATCTAAAAGAGTCAGTTATATCAAAATTATTATGTTGGAATTGAGTCGTATAGCTTCTCATTTGTTATGTCTTGAACCGTTTCTAGTGGATATTGTTTTTCAAACCCTTTCTTCTATATTTTCAAAGAAAGAAAATTAATATATGATCTATTCAAAGCTACCACAGGTATGCGAATGATGCATAATTATTTTCGTATTGGAAGAGTAGCTACTGAAACGAGTAATCCCAATGTGGGTGGATTTGGTCAGGGAGATGCAGAAATAGTACTTCAAGATCCATTACGTGTCCAAGGCCTTTTTTTCTTCTTGGCATCTGTTATTCTGGCACAAATCTTTTTGGTTCTTAAAAAGAAACAGTTTGAGAAGGTTCAATTGTCCGAAATGAATTTCTAGATCCACGGATTTATAAATATCAAGTTGCTAAAAAGGGCCAAATTCTTGTTGTGTTGATCGATGCAATTATGTATGGGTATGGTCAAAAATAATAACAATGAAAAGCCTTTTGTTTGTTTTGTTTATACTATTTTTCTGTGAGATGTTGGAAATTACTTGTATTCCATTGCTAGTAATATACTAAAGAAAACTATTTGAATTGACTTATTTTTTTCAGTTCCACAACAACTTGGGCGAAATGGGGTTCTACCGGGAAACCATGGGTTTTTTTTAGTTTTTGCCATTGATTACTGGTATATTGTAGCTGGTGACACTTTTATCAAAGTCAAAGAGTATTTTCTTATTGTATTTAATGAAAGCATTGATCTCTTACGTGGAGTAGATTGAGATTTCTCATTTATACATTGATGATGATGGTAATGAGATATGTGATACAATATTAAATTGTGGTATTTTTAAGGGTGGATTTGGATCGTATGATGTCATTGATTTTGATTGTAGTAATATTACTTAAACATAATGACAATACCCTCCCCATACCAAGTAATTTATGAGATAAAACTCTTGAGGGTGGCTCTAAAGGGGGGATTCGAACTCAATAGATCTCTCTTAGATAGTTTCACCAAGGGTTTTGGTTTTCAATTGATTGAATATATTTTGTAAGATGCATTGTGGTGATTTGATATTACAAAATTAATGTTTTTTTGGTTATTATAATTAGATAGGGCAGAGTAGAAGTGGTTTGATACTAAAATTTGAATCACACAAATGCTTCCACCTTTACATTTAAACTTAATATAATCGGTGTAGTAAAAAAAATAGGTCAGCCAATTATATGACATGATTTATTGGTGTAATATATTTTATTTTCTAAGGAAAATCTTAGAAACTGAATTTTCGTTTGAAATAATTTGATTTTTCTTTGAGACAGAACTAATCCATTTTGCAAGATTGCCTTTTTAAATATATAAAGATATTTCAGTGAAAATATATATTTTGAGAGAATACAAGAATGTCGTCTATATAGACTAAAATGAACTTGGAATAATTAGAAATATAATCATTCATTATATTTTTAAAATTCACTAGGAGTATTTTTTTAGTCCAAATGGCATTACATTTCATTCATAATGTCCAAAGGGTACTGTGAAAGAGGTTTTATATTTGTTGGATTCTTGAATCTGGATTTGTCAGAATCATGATTTAAGTCAAATTTTCAGAAAATATACGCGTTTGTGAGTCGATCAATAAGGTCTTGTTTGTTAGGAACATGATATCTTATGGATTGTAATACTTTGTTAAGGGGTTTATAATTTATTACAAGTCTTGGAGTTCCTTTTTTAATTCAATTGCATTTGCTATATAAAAAGTAGCACAACTTCATGGTGATTTAGATTTTTTAATTAATTTTTTATCAAGAAGATCTTGTATTTTCTTTTGATATAATTCTAGGTATTTAGAATTCATTTGAATTAGTCGATTTTTTGTAGGAATATCTTTTTTTAATGAAAGATGAGATATAAGGTAAAGTTGCTGTATGTGTTTTCCTATGCCAGAATGCACTAGGAATATTTGAACAGCAAGTTTTTATTAATTGTTCATCAAAATTTTTTATTTTTATTTGTAATTTTGGGTAATCAATATATTATTTTATTTATTGGATTTTTTTTCTTGATTTACTAAATCAAGTTGTTTTTTTTTTTTTATTAAATTAAGTTTATTAAAAGATCAACTTGTCCAAACGTAAGGGGAGATAAAGTTAAAAAAGACTTCTTGTCATCATAAATGGTTGGATTTGATTAAAAAAATGATTTCCTAATATAGGTTCTTATTGTAATGTTGGTACAATAATGAAAGAAACAGGAAGACAGACCGTTGGTGATTTAGATTTTCTGATTAATTTTTTACAAATATTCCTAGTGAATTCTAGGTATTTATAATTCGTTTGAATTAGTCGATTTTTTGTAGGAATGTCTTTTTTTTAATGAAAGATGAGATAAAAGGTAAAGTTGCTTTATGTGTTTTCCTATGCCAGAATGCACTAGGAATATCTGAACAGCAAGTTTTTTTATTAATTGTTCATCAAAAAATTTATTTTTATTTGTAATTTTGAGTAATCAATATTTATTTTTTATTTATTGGATTTTTTTTCTTGATTTACTAAATCAAGTTTTTTTTTTCATTAAATTAAGTTTATTAAAAGATCAACTTGTCCAAACGTATGGGGAGATAAAGTTAAAAAAGACTTCATGTCATCATAAATGGTTTGGATTTCATAAAAAAAATGATTTCCTAATATAGCTTCTTATTGTAATGTTGGTACAATAATAATGAAAGAAACGGGAAGTCAAACCGTTTGTTTGCAAACAAAGGAGTCCGTTAATTTATATTTAATATAAATATTTTTTCCATTAACTACTATTAAAAATGTTTGTGTTGGTTCGTAATGAGATAAAGGAGTTAATCTTTCTTTTATATAGTGTATGTATGTTCCTGAGTCAATAAGAGTAATAAATTTTTTAGTTTTTATCATAATTAAAGTATACAATGTTTGAAAAGTGACTTGAATTATGGCGTTGTAGGCATCAAAATTTCAAGGAGGCATTTACAAATTGTTATAAACAAATTTCAATGTTATTTCATTCTCAAGTTCTGAACCATAAAAAAAGACCCAATAAGGAAAAGAGACAAAGTATGACAAAGTAATCAAAGTTGGAATTGATTCAAGAAGGTTATATATATATATATATATTCAAGACTTCAAATCATATTGTTGAACAAATCTTTTTAAAAGAAAAGGGATTTTGTTATTCAATCAACAAAAGTTACTGCGACATGGGTGGTCAGGCGATGTTTTCATTAAAAAAAAAAAAAAGGAAGAGGTCAAGAATGCACCTTTAGAATCAAGCTTCTTGTCAAATTAATCAATATTATTTGACTTGAATTGATCAATCAAACAATCTTCTTTTCCCTCGATTATGATGATTCAAACAATGAATCAAACTCATCGAGTCTTTTTTTTAAAGACTACAACATTTTGTGACTTTGCACTATATGCATCTAATAGGGAATAGCGGGTGCTTGCTCAAACAAGGAGACAACAAAAGCCGATTAAAGCTTACCAATCTGTAAGTTATGAACCATTATGACGGCTAAAAGAATATGAAGAAAAAAAATTCTGTTTTTGGCTTCAATCAAGGTTTTCAGGATGGACATAACTCCCAGATTTAAAGTGACAGTTGAACTTGACAACCTTTGGTAGGATTTGAGATTTCACTTTCTTAGTAAGGGTAGCATGACTCAAAGATGGCATAGCCCTGTTATAGTTTCCATATACAGTAAAATCAAATTGGAAAATAGAAAATAACAAGAAAAGGAAATACCTACGGCAACGATGAAGGCACGATGGTGTGGCGTACTCTCTTCCTGGATTAAAAAAAATTCTGGTTTACTAACAAAGAACATAAAAAAAAATCAACTCAGATCTTGTTATAAGATTGCAAGGAAGCTTCGACTTTTGAATCGATCTTCAAGCATGTATAAGAGATGAAGTTGATCAACAACAACAAGAGAAATAAGAAGATAAAAATGAAACGTGGTAGCAAAAGGACCTACCTACTGATGTTTCTTCCTCCAAATCGGAGAAATAAAAAAAAAGTTTGACGAATCGGTGTTGAAACCATGAAATCTAAGAGAGGATTTTTATGAGTTTTTTTAATTCTCTCTCTCCTTCTCCCTCTCTCTCTCTCTCTTTGGGTGCTTTGAGGGATGTGAGTTTCGCTATTTTTTATTATCAAACAAAGAGCTCATAAGCGGAAATCAAGTTCTAGATAAATGTTTGATATTAAAAATCCGGCTACGAATCTCTAACGTGGAGGTTGCAACCCCTGTTTTGGGCAAAAAGAAAATAAAGAAAATTGAAGAAGAAGAATAAGGACAAGAAGAGGAGGTTACCTACAAGTATGTAGCACCAACGAAATCGACGTGTTGCTGCAAAATCTCTTCAAGAATCAGCACTCCAAGAATCGATGTGTCGCTGCAAATCCCCAAAAAAAAAAATCAGCCATCACCAATAGCAGCCGTGTACTCTATTTATAGGAGATAAATCCTTCCTCAAATCAGCTATTTCTGTTAGATAAGGAGAGTGCAAAGGAAATCGACATCAATAAACCAGGTTGGGATTAAAATTTTAAGACCCGATTCGGCTCGACCCCGTTGACTGTCTACCAAACAGTTGGGTGTGTTCCAACTATTTCACATTTTTGATGTCATAGCTTCTGCAGAAATTGGCTTGATATTACTTCTAGAATGATTTTTCATGGAATCTCACCCAAAGCAAAAAAAAAAATTCCCACACGCATTAACTGTTGTTATCGAAAGATTTTGGTAAATATTTTTACCGTCAAATATCTCGTTCCTTGATGATTTCTTCGGTTTTCAAAGTCCAAGAGATCATTTAATTGGGCAAGATTTTAGAAAAAAAAAATTTATCTTGAATAAAAAATATTTGAATCTTTGGAGCCATTAACGTTGCAAATCGAAGGTTATTTTGGAAGAAATTGATGCTTGCTGATCACCTATTAGCTTTTAAATTCAGATTGTTTTATCAATTAAAAAAATTGAAAGAAGAAGAAGAGGGTACCTTCAAAAATCAGCAGTCCAAGAACCGAGTCGTCGCTACAAATCTCTTTAAAGATTAACCATCACCAAGTAGCAGCCTTGTGCTCCATTTATAAAAGATGAATCTTTCTTGAAATCAGATATTTGTATTAGAGAAGGAGTGAAAGAATTTCACCAAACTGGTTTGATGGGTTTGGGGAAGAAAGAGTCCTTCTTGAACACGGTTTTGGGGGTAGAGACGTGATGACCGAGAACTATTTAAATTTTACATGATCAAGAAAGAGCGTCGTTCTTCGTCGAAAACTCAAGAATAATTTGAAGAAAACAGAGAAAGAGATTTGGATTTTGGTATTTGTTAAAATCTCTATTGACACCCCATTTTTTTTAATTGTTAAACCTCAAAGGTTTTGTACAAAACTGTAAAAACAAAATGGGTAAAACAAAAAGAAAGGGATAGTAAGCTAAGCTTACTACCTTAGTAAGAGTAAAATCTTACTTTAAGTCATTGGTTCACCTAATGGCCCATCACATTTAAGGCCCAAGTCCATGAAATAATGGGAGAAGATATGAGGCCACGTCATCATTGTTAAAGCATCCACTGTTCAAGATTATAGTAGCCAATTGAAACAAATGTTTTTCTAACATCTCAACCGTACATTTGTTGGATAACTTCAATTTTTCTAAATCCAAAAGCCTCCAGTCAATTGCATGAATGAGAAAGCCTAAATGAGAAAGCCTAGAAGTGAAGTATTTATCCCATGCATCTCAAGTACAGTTAGTTTTGAGTTGGGATGTTTAGAGCTTGATATTATACATCTTAGGTACAGTTGAATATAAGTTGGGATATTTGGCTAAATATATATATATATAGGGTCCCGTTCGCCACCCTTAGTTTTACCACACACTTTAACAAACGCGTTTTGTCTTACATGGGTTAGAAGTTTCGGAATGAGCTGATTTTTGGTGAGGATGATCTCTATGGTGAGGAGATCATCCTCACCAAAAATCAGCTCATTCCAAAACTTCTAACCCCATCAAATTGATTTACAAAAAATGGACGGTCCACGATTTTTCAACGTGTAAACATGGGGCTAAACATTTCGGAATGGGCTGATTTTTGGGGAGGATGATCTTCTAATCATAGAGATCATCCTCACCAAAAATCAACTCATTCCAAAACTTCTAACCCATGTAGGACAAAAAACGTTTGTTAAAGTGTGTGGTAAAACTTAGGGTGCTGAACATTTCCCATATATATATATATATTGGTGTTTGTTTATTGATAATTGAAGAGTCGCAAGGTGAAATCACATGGTCAATATCTCTCAATTTAAGCATTCATCCACTCACAAACAAGATCAAGAATACATCGCCTTCAACTATGTTGTCGTCAACTCATCCTTGAGGGGGTATTTGTAGGCATCAAAATTTCAAGGAGGCATTTACAAATTGTTATAAACAAATATCCCTAATTTTATTAGTGGGCCTCAAATTAAAATTGAGTCCATTAAATGGGAATGTGCCTCTTACAAATCTGGATTTTAGGTTTTCGCAAATAAATCCCATGATCCAGCAAATTCAAGTGATCTTTCAAGAAAATTCAAAGTCAAGTGGTGGGTAAATTTACAATTTGACAAAGCCACCAGAGCAGGAGTAACAGCATGGTTACATAATCATCCCCAGCAATCAAGAATAACTGCACCAAGCTCTTCAGATTTCCCATTATCCAAGTCACAGTTACAATCCAAGTTGGCAGGAGCATCATCAAAAGCTGAAATGCGAAAGCACTTAATGGAAGCATTGTCCCAAGTAGATGAAGATGAAGATCCATACGAAGATTTCATACCTCTCAATGAAGATGATTGTGAGGGTGTTCTCCCTCCATGTCATTTTCCAGAATTATAAAAGAAGAATTTGCAAGGACCAGTCAAGAAGTCAAGAAAAAAGGACCAGTCAAGAAGTCAAGAAAACTCAAGACAATCCAGCCAGAAAATCATCATCAATAATTAAGTCTCCGGAACCTTCAAGAAAGTCAAGTCAAGTCAAGAGTCAAGTCTTAATAATTATCTCTAGCGGGAAACCGCCCAAAGGCAGCCGCCCATGTGCTGTTAGAGATCAGAAGGAATCTTTGATAAAAAAGAACATTAAGATATTATATCTTCTCTGAAGAAAAGCCAAGTCACCCATCCTTATCTCATCCCATATTAGTCAAAAGTATGCCCCCACTTTTCAAAAAAGCAAGAGCCAAGTGTCCCAGCGGATGTCCCGTTTCCTGTCCATCTCTCAATCTTTATGTCTACTTTGAAAAAGCAATCCTTATCAATCCAAAACAATAGCCAAGTGTCAAAATTCAAGACCAACACTATTCGGACTCCAAATAAATCATTTGAAGTCCATGCTCTATAAAAGAAAGGAGGAACTTCTTGTACAAGCATCCGAAAATTGTCTAAAACCCTCTGAGATCAGAAATCCTTGAATTCCAGCCTTCAAAACCAAGCAACCCCTTTGAACCAATCATCTTTCACCAACATACCTTTTGTCAACCATAATCCAGAGAAGAAACTATCTTAGGTAATCTTTTATCAAATATTTCCTGTCTTTTCTTTGTAATCTTTTATCAAGTATTCTCTGTCTTTTCTTTACTATTTTATCTCTTTGAAGTTTTGTAAACAAGTTTATAAACAAGTTTATTTAGCATAATTTATCTTGTTTATTACTATGCCTCGTTATAATTTTGGTAAAAAAGAAAGATTAGAAATCCTAAAAATGTATTATCAAGAATTATATAGTATACATGTATCTTACATAAGAGAAGAGGATAATTATCAAAAGTTATATGAAATCAGACAAGAATATTTAAAATTGCTTTTACAATAAATCTTGTTTCAAAATTTGAAGTAGAACTCACTTTCTATTAAGATCCTGTAAAGAATGGTATCAGAGCCAGTTTTTTCAAGAGATTAGTTTGACTAAATAATTCCCAGTAAATTCATTTGAAAAATTTTGTTCTGACCCAAGTCGCGTATCCCTTCCTTAGGCCAGTTGAGCCGCTTTTTCGGGAATAAATCGTTGACAGTCCGAAAGAAAAAATTTATCTTTTGAAATTACTATGAATTCATTAGTCAAATTCATTTCTGGAAAACATAGTTCAGATCCAGAAAATCCAGATGTCTTAAATATGGAAGAAAATTCTATTACAGATATTGAAACAAGTTTACATAATTGGAATATACCAAAGGTCCCAATCAAAAATATTTACACAAAAGGGAATTTTTTCAATAAAACAGATTATACAATAAAAACATGCGAACAGACGATACCTCTGTTAGCTGATCATCAAACCATAGAATTATTCTCAAAAGAATCGATCTTAAGACATCAACAAAAACACAAGTTCTTACATATTGGATTAATTCAAGTAGGAATAAAACCCTTAACAAGAATAGGTTTAAAAGCCTCTGTATTGTTATGTTTAAGAGATAAAAGACACCTTAATTTTACAGATTCCTTATTAGGATTAGTAGAATCAAGTCTATGTGATGGACCAATATATTTTGATAGTTTCCCAAATTTCACAGTAGCTTTGTCAGATCCAGGAATAATGAAAGTCTTAAGCCTTAATATACAAACTTCAGGATACAGTATGATACCAGGATCCCAACCATTAGCACTAGTATTTAGAATAGTATACAAAACAATGACTACAACAATTAATCCAGGAGCTCTGTCCAAACCTTCCCTAGAAGGAGAAACCTTGTTATTACAAAGCAACATATACAAATCAAATAAACTAGTACCAAAGAAAATATCTTGGAATAATGTCCAATTACCATCAACATGGAGCCTGACCGGAGAAGGTCAATCACAGATACCAGAAAATAAAGAACCAGAGTCAATAATCCAATATCCAGATGGAAACATAGAAATAAACTTTCCTACTTTTAGGAGATCAGTCATACTAACTGATGAAACAAGTTCTATAACTACAATACCATTAACAGAAAATCTACTACCACCAAGAACATCTTTAAGTAGAGCTTCTACCAGCAAAAAATTAAAACTTAAAGGAATCAAGGATGAGACAATTCCAGTAGCATACTATCATGATCCTAGAAAAATAACTACTACCCAATCTCCCAATTCTTCACCTACCAATCTCAAATGCATGATGACCTACCTCAAATAAATGTGATAAATAAAATAAATTTCAAACCAGACGTTTCTCGAATAAAATTAGAATATCTTTTGTCCAAAGAAAGAGAAGAATTTGAAGAAAGATCAGAAAACTTTCAAGAACAAGTATGGGAATATTATTATGACCATCTAAATGAAACAGAGAAACAGATTCCTTTCTTTACCTGGTATAACAAGTATTTCAAACAACCCACACCAACACCAAAGGAAATTGATGTAATAAAATCAAACATATGGGATATTCCTAAGATAGGACAAATAAAATCTATACATCCTCCTCCAATAAATGAAATAATCATCCCTGTAGATAAAGACACAGTAATAGGATCACCTTATAAAGCGGTAAAACCAGAAGCAGAACCCTTAGTACCTACAGGAAAAGATATAAATAATATAATGAAACAAAACAATTACACCAATAGATACCTCAACTCTATTGGAGAACAATTAACAAGAATAGAAAACAATTCAAGTCCTAAACCCACAGAAGCCAAACAGACTGTTCTAACAGATCAAACAAAGAATAAAACTCCACTTTTCACACCATATGAAATACCAGAAAAATTAAGAATTACAATCCCAGATAAACAAGAAATGTTACAAGAAATAAATGAAAAATTAGCTAAACTAAGTTTAGGGAAAGGAAAAGAGATTACAGTAGTAAACAAAATGGAAGTAGAATCCAATTCTAGTACAGATTCAAGTACAGATAATGAACAACAGGAACAACAAGAACTTATAACTGAAATAGACCAACTCTCAAATCAATTTCAAGGAGAAGTCAATATGGCCACTACTATTCATAAGGCAAGGATTAGACCAAACTTACCAAACTATTACAATAGACCCTCTCCAATAGATATGGGATATGAAGAAAGAAGCATGACCACCCAATCAGTATATGATGGAAAATCCCTATATGAATGGAACATAGATGGATTAACAGAATACAATATAATAGGCTTATTACAGGAAATGACCATGGTGAGTACAGCAGCACAACCCTATGCAACAGACCATCAAATAGCCCAAAGACTAGTCTCAGGATTCACAGGTCAATTAAAAGGATGGTGGGACCATTATATCACCGCTGACCAACAACAATACATTCTCACAAAAAACAAGACAACTGAAACAGGAGTCTTGATAAAAGATGAGCAAGGACAAGACATAGGAGATGCGGTCAATACCCTCATTTAGCTATAACAAAACAATTCATAGGTGACCCAGATCCTTATAGGAATAGAGCCTCAGAACTATTAACAAATCTTAGATGTCCTAAACTCCATGACTTCAGATGGTACAAAGATGTTTTCCTCACAAGAGTGTTACAAAGAGCTGACTGCTCACAAGGATTTTGGAAAGAAAAATTTATTTCAGGACTACCCACACTATTTGCTGAAAAAGTTCGTACAAGAATTAGATCCCTCAATAATGGTACTATACCATACGATACTCTTACATACGGACATTTAATAGCCTATATACATGAAGAAGGCCTCAAACTTTGTAATGACCTTAGATTACAACAAAAATTAAAACAAGATAGAATCTCCTCCAGAAAAGAATTAGGCCAATTCTGTGAACAATGTGGGCTTCCTCCACCTTTCACCTCCTCACCTTCCAAGATTTCCAAACGTTCAAAACATTTTCGCCCCCGAAGGGGTAACATTAGTAAAAACACCACTTATCCAAAGCAACCATCTTTCTACAAGAAAACTTCAAAATACCAAAAGAGGAAACCTTTTGAACGATCAACACAAACAAAACAAAAGAAAAAGATACCTGTATGTTTCAAATGTGGGAAAACAGGACATTACAAGAATCAATGTAAAGTAAAACAAAAAATAAATGATTTAGAAATAAACGAAGATTTAAAGGAACAATTAGAAAATCTAATGATAAACTCTGAATACAATAACACTAGTAGTAGCCAAGAAGAAATAATTGAAGAAATAGCCTCTAGCTCCAGTGAACAAGAAGAAAAGAAACATTCACTACAATTTTGTAATACAACTTGTAAATGTAAATCAATAAACACCTTAACTAAAGAACAGAGAGTACTATTCGACTATATTGACAATATAAAAGACCCAGAATTACAAAAAGGATATTTATTACAGTTGAGAGAAACAATAAAAAAGGAAGAAACAAAACACCAAGAGTTCCAGAAATATAATCTACAGGATATATTTAAGAAACTAAAGACACCAGAAAAGGAAGTAACAATCCAAGATTTACAGAGAGAAGTAAATCAAATAAAAGAAGAAATAAGAAGGTTACATATTATAAACAAAGGGCAACAAGAACAGATTGATTTGTTAAAATTCACCAACCCAAAATAAAAACAAATAATACAAGATAAAGAACAACCAGAAGAACACTTCATACAGATAATTAATAAAATACAATTTCAAAAATGGTTTGTCAACATAGAACTAGTAATTAATAAAGAATTCACAATCACAATTGTCGCCTTAGTAGACTCAGGAGCAGATTTAAACTGTATACAAGAAGGAATAATACCAACAAAATATTTTGAGAAAACTACAGAAGGAGTATCAACAGCAGATGGATCAAGTCTAAAAATAAAATACAAGCTGACCAATGTTCATATTTGTAATCAAGGAATTTGTATAAACACCCATTTTATCCTAGTTAAAAATCTAACCCAGTTTGTAATTTTAGGAACTCCATTTCTAGCATTAATACAACCTTTTACAGTAGACTCAAAAGGGATAAGATGTAAACTGTTAGACCAAGACATACAATTTGAATTCATACAAGAACCCCAAGAAAAGGAACTAGATATAATAAAAAACAAAACCATAACAAAAACAATCAATTTAATAAATAAAAAGAAAAAACAATTGAAGTTTCTAAAACAAGAAATAAATTCGCTAAAAATTGAAGAACAACTAAGAGATCCAAGACTAAAAACAAGAATACAAGAATTCAAACAAAATCTTGAAAAACAAATATGTTCTAACATACCTAATGCCTTCTGGCATAGGAAACAACATGAAGTTCATTTACCATATGAACCAGACTTCATAGAAAAGGAAATCAAAACAAAAGCAAGACCTATTCAAATGAAAAAGGAAGATCTAGAATATTGCAAAAAAGAAATACAAGACTTATTAAACAAAAAACTCATCAGACCAAGCAATTCTCCATGGAGTTGTCCTGCCTTTTATGTCAGAAAACATTCAGAAATAGAAAGAGGAGTACCCAGATTAGTAATCAATTATAAGCTTCTAAATAAAGCCCTTAGATGGATAAGATACCCAATACCTAATAAAAAAGATTTATTAAACAGACTATATGAAGCCAATATCTTCTCAAAATTTGATATGAAATCTGGTTTCTGGCAAATCAAGATAACAGACAAAGATAGATATAAAACAGCATTCACAGTACCATTTGGACATTATGAATGGAATGTAATGCCATTTGGACTAAAAAATGCTCCAAGTGAATTTCAAAAAATCATGAACGACATTTTCAATCAATTTTCAAAATTCATAATAGTATATATAGATGATGTCCTAATATACTCAAAATCAATAGACCAACATTGGAAACATCTAGATACCTTTGTCAATACCATTAAATATAATGGGTTAGTAATCTCAGCCCCAAAAATAGTCCTATTTCAAACGAAGATAAAATTCCTAGGACATAATATCAAAGACGGAACAATAATTCCAATAGATAGATCAATACAATTTGCAGATAAATTTCCTAATGAAATCAAGGACAAAAAACAGCTACAAAGATTTTTAGGAAGTCTAAATTATATAAGAGACTTTTACCACAATCTACATCTCATAGCGAAACCTCTGTTTCAAAGGTTAAGGAAAAAATCTCCTGAATGGACCAAAGAACATACGGAGGCAGTAAAACAATTAAAACTAAGATTAAAGGAAATACCCTGTTTAAATATCCCAAATCCTCAATCATTAAAAATAGTAGAAACTGATGCAAGCGATATAGGATACGGAGGAATATTAAAACAAAGAATAAAAGAAAGAAAAGAACAACTGGTAAGATATACCTCGGGAATTTGGAACCCTACACAACAAAAGTATTCCACTGTCAAAAAAGAAATTTTATCCATTGTTTTATGTATTTCAAAATTTCAAGATGATTTGCTCAATCAAGAATTTATTTTAAGAATAGATTGTAAATCTGCAAAGTTTGTTTTAGAAAAAGATGTCAAAAAATATTGCTTCAAAACATATTTTCGCTAGGTGGCAAGCTATATTATCTATTTTTGATTTCAAAATAGAATATATAAAAGGAGAAGCTAATTCTATACCAGATTTTCTTACCAGAGAATTTTTACAAGACAGACAAGATGAGTGAAAACCCATTAAAACCTAAGTCCAAAAGTTCTTATGCAATGGCAACTGCCTCTCCAGCAAAGATAACCCCAGTCAATCCTCTCCAATTTGGATCACCAAGTAACTTATCCAACAAGTTTCAAGTCTTAGGTACCACCAGTCCAATAAAGCCTTTTTCAGGATCCATAGCAACTTCTCCAAACCAAGAACAAGAATCCAGTTCTCCCTTTTCCTTAAGACCTCAATACATCTACAAGCCCAATTTAAGCCCAATAATGACACTAGAACCAGAACTAGAAAAGTCATGTCCAAAGACAATTGCCCAGTCAATCTTTGTCAAACCAAACCATTTCATTTCTTCTGTCCATACCAAGACTCAAAAGTTCTATGAGTTTATCCTCGTAGACTCAGATTCTGCCCTTATCACCCATACTCCAGATAAGAACGATCCAAATAGAATCTCCCATTCTAAGTGCCAGATTCTAAAGATCCTTACACTCAACACCTGGGGACAAAACCCCAACACAATGAAAAAATTTTCTCAACCCTTCAATCCACAATATTACAATTACTGGGATTACCAAAAAGCTTGGTTCAACACCTTTACCTTCCAAAATGATCAATATAACCATTCCTGGTTTTTCCTATTCAACAATCAGATCAAAGTTCAATTTCCAAATTGGTTCGCAGATTGGTGGAACCAATATGGACCCATTCCAGCCATCCTCCCAGCACCAGTACAAGAAGGATTCCAATATTTTGGATTTGGACAAATTTAGCCTTTTAAATAAATCAGTTAAACCTTCTTAAGTTGAGGGTATAATTGGAAGGCTAAATTACCTTTAAGTCTATAAATACAAGAGCCTCTCTCATTGAGAAGGGATCTGGATCACTTTCTCTCAAAAAACAGAAGCTATCCCTATAAAGAAGAAGAAGCTCTCAAGCCCTCCTCTAGAGACAAAGTAAGGTTCTTCAGAGATCCGGACTCCGACTAAAGAGAAGATCAAGCATAAAGCCCTTCTCCGGAAGCCAATAAAAGATTCTCAACCGATAAAGCGCGAAGTCCGGAGAGAAGAAAATCTACAGAAGTCTCTACAAAAGATCAAGCTCAAAGCAATGACAACATCAAAGTATCCTTCTCAGTCGATAAAGCGCGAAGCTCGGAGAGAAGAAAAGCTACATACATCGTCATTATGTTGTATTTGACTGTTAATCAAAAGAAACACTGAGATCTGTATCTACTTTTCATCAAAAATCAATAAAATCATTTGTGATCTTATTTCATGAATCTCGAGGTAGATCCGTTGAAATTTATTGTCAACAGGCGTTAAAAAATTGATTCGTTTGTTCTTCAATGTCAAAAAATTTATCCGAATCAGTTTGAGAATTTTATGACATTTGTATTTCTACTACTTGTTCCTTTAGAACTTTAATTTATTCTTTTAATTGATTTATTTGCTATTGTAGATTTGAAAGGATCATAAAAGAAGTAGTTTCTTTTGTGGAGATTTTGTTTACTCTTGAGTAAACATCTTTTAAAGAATACATTGGAATTGAAGTAGAAGGGTGAATGACCTTTTTTATCGAATAATTACTATTTTGGTTTTGATTTTTCATATTTTCTAATATTTTCATTAAATGTTGATTATGTTGGTCTTTGTCAAGAATTTCGTGTAATAATTTTAACGTAAGTGTTTCATTTTCTATTAAAACGTTTAATTAAAGCATATTTATTGAAGAAGATGTAGATGAAATTGAGTCAAGATGCTAAGGGCACCCACAATTATCATCTGAGGAATAGTAGACTTCTTTAGAAGAAGAAGACATGTAATTCATTTATTTTTTTATTAAAATTTGTTAGATGACATCTGTTTGTGGTGTGGCTAGGTTTTCTGCATTTATAGTAAATAATTTGTTTAGACTATTTTTCTATTTTTACTCTAGGATCTGGATTGGTTTTTTCCTTTTGAGAAGTTTCTTTAGAATTTTGGAGGAGAATATGCTGGTGTTTTTTTGAAATTTGTTGATTTCTTAGGTCTCCTACTTATTTTTGTTGAAGGTTCCCTAAACATTTATTTTCCAAATTGGTAACAAAAATCTTCTAATTCATTTCGAGATTTTTGCTTTTCTATCTACTTTTTGAGTTTCAATTTTGTACAAAGTTTTAATCATACCATATTGATTTTTTGTATGAGCATTTGAAAAAATGTTGATAATACTTTATACTATTTCGATCGCCTTTGAAATTTTTTCAAACTTTTTCGATGATAATTTTAGTAATCTTGATATAAATTGTTTTTTCCAGAAAATATCATTGCATCTAGAATTTAGTAAATATAGTTTATATAGGTATACATCTTTATACCATCTAAAATTAGTTAGTATAGGACATTTTAGACTCATTAGGATTTTTCGGTCCTTTTCATCTAGTTTTCCATTAACATGGAGGAAGATAGTAAATATAAGAGTATTTAAAAGATCTGGTATTTCGTTTCCTTTTTTCATTTAATTATGATTTTCCATCTTCTTTTAATTTCACATGATCTATTATGCTATCTCTATCTTCTTGATTTAACATATTATGCCACCAATCATAATGTTAGCTAGTGAAACCACTAGCAATTAGGGGTGTAACTTGGTTCGGGTTGGTATGAGTTAGAGCAAAATCAAAACCGAACCGATCAAGATCAGTTCCATTATATGAGAATTAGAACTGAACCGAATTGTTCTATAACCAAACCAACCCAAATGGACCTTAATTCAGTTTGGTTCCATGGGTTGCCAAGAGAGTTACAGTTGGTCGTAAATCGCAGCTGCAGACCGTAAGTCGCAGGATGTAGCCGCAGAGAGATTGAGATCAATCGGTGACAGGCTGGCAGTAGGTCACAGAGACGAGAGAGAAAAAGAGAGATGAGTGTTAGGTTAGGTTTTGTAAAAATTAAAAATTAAATATAAATTAAATAATTTATTTTAAATTAATATTAATTTGATTTTTGGTTTGCTTCAGTTTTTTATATTACCTAAATTGATAACCGAACTGAATTCATCGATTTTTTATTTTTTAAACCCGAAATCGAACTGATACTAATCTAAATCGAACCAAACCAATCCAAATTTCATGGTTTGGTTCGGTTCTCGGTTTGAACAGAATTAAGTTGTACCCCTACCAGTAATGGCTCTCGCTGCATGTTTTTCTAGTAAATTATAAAAGAGTATATACATTCCAAATACTATCATTTGAGAAATTGTATTCATTATTTGATAGTCAGTTTATCCATCAATATTTCATTCATATATATCATTACTGTTATAATGCTTTGAGGAATCCCAACCTCATAATTTTCTCTCTAATCCCAAATGGCCTTGCTAGTGTCTTCCACCCTCGCCACATCAACCATAGAACCTCATCTTCGACTAATAATCTCACTTACATGTAATAATTTTGTTTCATCTAGGATTTTTCTTCGCCTTCTATTAGGGTTTTATCATCTCGAATTGGATTGATAAGATGCCAAGCTCTGAGAGAAAGCTCTCAGAATTCTCTCGATCCAACAGTTTATCAAGGAATTTATGGCCCATGAATTGTCGATTCGTCAAACATCTAAGAGGTAATTTCTCATTTTCCCCCCCAAATTAGTTGTATTTTTTTTATTGTTCGAATTTATTATATAGTTTTAAGTTCAATTTTCAACTTTTTCCAGATTATTGTTTTGTTGTGGCTGGTTTTCATTATTTCCTTTGAAATGTATTGAAGATATAAAATTTTCTCTCCATTTCTCATCTTTGGATTGTTAAGTGGGGAGAGACGATGAGAGAAGTGGACGGAAAAGGAGGGAAAAAATATCAAATTTGATTTTCTCCAAAAGTGGAGAAACTAATGCTTTGTTTGAAAAAGTTGTATGTAAAGTTACTATGCTGAATTAAGTTGTTGATGTTGAGAGAAAGTAATTGTTGTTGTTGCTAAAATAACTTGCTAAATTGAGTATATTGTTTGGTAACAGGTTGTCTAATTGTTCTGTTAAGATGTTGAACTGTTTGGTAACCTACTGTTTAGAAATAATATTAAAACAATATATTATTTATTTGATATAAGTAATAATATGTTAACAATAAATATAAACATATGATTTAATATTAAAAAATAAAAATAAAAATTTCATTTCATTTTTTATGTACTAATATATTTAATGTCTATAAAATAAATAATTAATAATTAAATAAAATTTTACATCATGTATACATGACATTATAAATTTGTTGAGGAATCTCATATCGTATAATATTCATGTCAGCAACCAATTCATCATCAACTTTATTTGGTGTCATATTAGATGCGCCTCCTCTATCAATATCAATATTTTCATCTTCATATTGTGTAAACCAACTATCAGTAATTGATTATTATCGAATGAAATTATGTAAAGCCACGCACACACATACAATACGTATCTGAGTCACAAAAGAGTATGAAGCTATCCGTTTCAAAATCGGGAATCGTTTCTTCAGTACACCAAACAACGCTCAATAACATTCTACACAAAGAGTGATAATAATTGAATCATTCCCCCTTCATTCTTAACCCATTTCCTCTACGAAAATCATGAATGTGATATCGTATATTACGATATGGTCAAGATATCCTCGCATATTTTGCTAACCCGCATCAACCGTGTAATATTTTTCTAAAACAATTAAGATATTTTTTTTCAGTAAATTTAAATTACCTTAATAGATATAAAAAAAATCAAAAATAAGAAAATAAAATTACTTTTCATTACAATCAGGAGGATGTGAGAAATTCAAATTCGGATTGTTAAGCGCAAATTGAAAGACTCGCCAATTGTATACCGAACCTTCCCATCTAATCTAAACAAAAGTGAACCGCGTGTCAAATGAACAAATAGCTAAGACATTTTGTGTACATTCAATTTTTTTTCTTGATCGAAATGGTATTTGTTTGTCAAATGGTATAACTGCAGGTTTATAAGTCCCGTCAATTGCACCAATGCAATCCTATTTCATTTAAAAGTGAACATTAAACAATTATTATGTTATTAATTATATTAATTAAAATATGAAATAATTAATTACCTTAAACTATAGAAAATATAGTCGATCTGCTAATATTTTTGGTGATATGACGCTCAAGTCAGGTGTTTTTATTAAATCATGGGCAAAACTATATAATACTTGCAATACGTGATGAAAATATCGACTTATCGTTTCACCAGAATGTTGAAATCTATCTTGATTATTTCTATTCTTAACATCATGTCCAACTGTATATAAAAAATTACAATTTGTTCTTCAACTCTCACCGCTCTACTATCTTGAAGTAACCCTCTATCTCTCATAAAATAATATAATCTATTGAAGACATATTTATCCATACGAAAATTATTATAACAAGACACTGGATTGTCTGAATCAAGTATTTCTCTGACATATGAATCACCAGAAAATAGTGAAGTTTGACATGGTTGTTTCATGTATCAATTCCTTGTACGATAATAATGCCACAATAAAATAAAGAAAAAATTTTTATTCTTTGTACTATCATCCATCAGTTATTACATATATGCAAATCACATAATTATAAACATATAACAATTCATAATCATTCAATCATATAGTGTTTAAATGAAAAATAAAAAAGTTAAATACAAACATTTCTACCAACCATAATGTAAAATTATTAAGTAAAAAATAATTTAATAATTTAATAATCTAAAATAAGTCTTCTAACAACTCTGATAATAAAAAAATAATTAATATCACTATTCTATTATAGTATTTAATAGAATTTGTAATCATAAATTTATCTTATCCTCATAAGATTGTCTATCACGAGATCCCATAAGCCTCTTCAAATTTCATTTTAATTCACTCTGACATAGACATGCGATCAATATCCATCAATCCAACAAAAATCTTCCTATTAGAAGACTCTTTGAACAATTTGTCAACTAAAAATATCCATATTAGTTCACACCGATCCATATCATGGAAAGTACTCAATAGGTTGATGCATGAGATAATAGAAACATTTTTTTTTGCGTTTTGCGTCATTTCTTATTTTTTTCAAATCCGTCTTTATACTATCAACCATCATACAAAGTATTCTATGGACTTTAACATCACCTATTTTTGTATTCATTTTCTCATTCACACTTATGGTAGAAGAGGGGTCAAACTCACTCGATCTTTTATGACGTCTTCTAAGCATCTTTTCAACAGATTTTTCAACTAGATCAATTGAAGTATTTGGTGTTAACCCTTCATTCACATTATCAATATCTACATCCAAATCATCGAGAAAAATACGACTATATTGCATGATTGAAGAAGACGTCTCATTCGGGATCATACAATATTTTCCAGTCGCAACAGTCCCACTAAATATTTGGTTTAGTTCATCTTCGTACTCTAGTGCCTTATATCGAAATTGATTGGAATGTTTATTTAACTGATAAAAGATATAAAACATAAGTAGAAAAAAATTAACTAACTCATTTAACTTCAATTTGTTGGATAAGATCTTTACTCTAATACTCAATCAATCTGATTTAAATCTGAATGGGTTAAATCACATACCTTTTAATGAAGCTTGAACAACAAATTAACAAGAATGAGATCACAAAATCAGCCTTTGGTGTTCTATAAACAGATACAGAATAGATCCGAACAATGGATCTGACCCCTTACTTTTCTATTGAACCGATAGTTCATTTTTCTTCTTCAAAATACAATATCCCTTCAATCTGAAATAGTGGTGCTCTTCCCTTTATTTTTGTATGACGAAAACGATGGGATTCTTGTGCAATCATACACAATAGGGGATGGGAACCACTTCCCTCTTTAAAGAGTCTTTCTTTCCAATTCCAACCCATCACCAAATTGGAAGAAACTCTAGGAAGATGAGAACTCTAATGTATTTAGGAAACCACAATATCCTAATCGATGGAAACTTCTTAGATTGCAAGAAATTATTTTCAACTTGGTCCCCAATGTTCTTAGCTAATAGCAATTCAATCCCTTTAAAAAATTAGTATTTAATTGGACCACAAAAAGATATTTTAATTCAAAGAAAACCCAAAATAAACAAGTAGTTTTGATTAAAATTCTAACAATCTCCCACTTGGTCCAATAAATAATTTTGTTTTGCGGAAAAGACTTGGGGATTGAAAAGTTTTTACTTTAAGATCGAGTGACCACTCTTAGTTTTAGAAAATCTTTGGCTAAGACAATTGGTTACCACTTTAACTTTCACCCAATTTTAACGACAATGCCAATAGTAGATCATGAATGCTTTAGCTCTCCTTAGAGTTGACACCAAGAAAATTACATGGTCACAAAACATGATTATCAAGGAATTGAGAGTTTATCATCATAGTGGTTTTGTAGAGTATCGAGAGATAATGTACACTCTTTATGCAATCACTTGTGTCACTCTGATATGTTACATCAACCGCTATGTGAATACCATCACCATTTTATCAGAATGAAGGCTTTAATAATGCATTGCCCAAGTGCATTTAGCCCAAGCTATCCTCATGAACACTTAACTATGTTCCCAGGCCAAATCTTTATCCTCATTGCATAATGCATAAGATATATATATATACCATGGTTCAACAATAATGTCAGTAGTGAGGAGCACTAAATAAAATTTTATTATTAATAACTGAACTGAAAATAATAGTCTCAAATAAAACATCAATAAAGACAAGATAAACCATTTAGGCTATAAAGTCAAAAGACTCCAAAATTCTCATACGACTAACATGCTCATTGAATACTTTAAACGAGAGCCCTTTAGTGAGAGGGTCTGCAATCATTTGATCTGTAAACACGTGCGGTACTTCAATAATGCCTTCTCGAACTTTCTCACATACTAGACGATACTTGATGTCTATGTGCTTATTGCTTTTAGTAGTTCGTTCGTTCTTCACAAACTTGGTCACAGCTTCATTGTCGCAAAAAATGACTAAAAGCCTGTGGGTAGAATCCACAATGCTTAATTCCATGATGAAGTTCCTTAGCCACATAGCCTATCGAGTAGCCTCATAACAACTGATATACTCAGCATACATGGTGGAATCCGCAATAATCGACTGTTTGGAGCTTTTCCAAGAAACTGCCCTACAAGCGAGTGTAAAACATATCCAGAAGTGGACTTCCGAGTATCGGAACATCCAGCAAAATCTGAGTCTAAATAACCGACTACTTTAAGCTCACTTGACTTCTTGAAAACCAACATAAAATCTTTTGTCCTCTGTAGGTACCTGAATACTTTCTTCACTACTTTCTAATGATCGATCCCAAGATTTTTTTGATATCTGCTAAGCATGCCAACAATATAACTGATATCCGATCGGATGCAAATCATTGCATACATAAGACTTCCACCCGCTGAAGCATATACTTTTAAATCCACCTATTCTCTTTTGATTTGATTCTTAGGACACTGTTTCTCACTAACATTGTCACCTTTGACTACTAGGGTCTCACCAGGTGCACAAGACTGCATGTGAAATCTCTTGAGAACTTTCTCAACATAAGCTTTCTGAGACAAACCCAGTAACCCAGCAGAACGATACATACTCAGCATTCCACATGTCTTTCATGTCAAAATTCGATGATAGAAAATATTTCGTATCATGAAATAGGTCAATATCGTTGCAGGTAAGTAGGATATCGTCCACATTAAGAACAAGAATCACAAATCTGCTCCCACTGACCTTGATGTAAATGCATTTATCCACCACATTTTCTTTGAACCCATGCCTGATAACAACTTGATCAAACTTTAGATACCACTGTCTAGAGGCTTGCTTTAGTCCATATATGGATTTCTTTATACTACACACCATGTGCTCCTTGCCTTGGATTGCAAATCCGTCAGGCTAAGCCATATAGATGTCATCCTCAAGGTCACCATTAAGGAAAGCTATCTTTACATCCATCTGATGTAGTTCTAGATCCTAATGGGCGACTATGGCTAGAATAATTCTCAGAAAATCCTTAGATGATACGGGAGAGAAGGTCTCTCAGAAATCAATACCTGATTTTTGCTTAAAACCTTTTGCAACTAACCTTGCCTTGAATCTTTCAACATTTCCTTCTGAGTCTTTCTTTGTCTTGAAAACCCACTTGCAGTCAATAACTTTACGATTCTTTGGAAGAACTGCCAATTCCCATACATGATTTCTTTTCATAGATTGCAACTCTTCTCTCATGGCTTCTTGCCAGTCTTAAGATTCATTGATTTTCATGGCTTCCGCAAATGACAAGGGATCATCCACATCTAGATTTCTCAATTCATCTTCTTGTAAATATACTTCATAGTCAGTTGCAATTGCGGACTTGCGCTCTTTAGAGGATTTCCGCAAAGGGATAGGTTCTGAAATAGGAGAGATTGCCTATGGATGAACCTATTTTGTAATGGGAACAACTAGTGGATGAACTGTATCCTGAGGTATAGTGCTCTCATCTTCAACTCTAGGAGGGAGAAAAGTAGAGTTTGAAGATACAGGAAAACCCATAGGTAGAGTAAATAAATGAGTACTTTTCTTAGACTCAGGAAAAATACTCTTATAATGCTTCAAACTCCCACTGTCCTGGACATCCTCAAAGAACTTGGCATGGCTGGTTTCGACAATCTCCATTGGTCTAGATGGACAATAAAACCTGAAGCCTTTGGACCTCTCAGGATAACCAATGAAGATATATGATGTGGTCCTAGGATCAAGTTTTTTGATCTCTGGATTATACAACTTAGCCTCTGCAGGACATCCCCAAACATGGATGTGATGAAGTGAAGGCTTCTTTCCAGTCCAAATCTTGAACGGAGTTTCTGGTACAGCTTTACACGGAACTCGATTCAGAATATATACTGCAAACTTCAATGCTTCACCCCAGAAAGACTCCGACAACATCATACTCCGAACTGCATCTAGATAGGTGCGATTCTTTCGTTCGGCAACACCGTTATGTTCTGGTGTTCCTGGAGTAGTGTATTGAGGAACGATCCCATGTTCTCTCAAATAATATGCGAATGGTCCATGATTGACACCGTCTTGATCCATCTTTCCATAACACTCTCCTCCTCTATCTGATTGAACTGCTTTGATTTTTCGATCCAATTATTTCTCAACTTCTAACTGATATACCTTGAAAATATCTAGAGCTTCTGATTTATGATAAATCAAATAAACATACGCATATCTAGAGAAATCATCTATAAAGCTAATAAAGTACTGTTGACTACCACGAGCAAGGGTAGGAAACACACAAATGTCTGTATGAATTAGATCTAACAGCCTAGAGGCTCTGGTGGCCTTGAGCTTTCGTTTCTTGGGCATTTTACCCTTAATGCAATCCACACATGTAAAAAAATCTAAAAAATCCAGGGAGGGAAGAGTGCCTTCTTTGACCAACAGATCTAACCTTCTTCTTGAGATATGACTCAACCTTTTATGCCACAACATGGAAGAATTCTTTATTGAATGTGAACGCTTGAACATAGAAGAACCAGAAGAAATATATAATAGAGTGAAGCAAAAGAACTATCTAATGATATCTGATATAATATATCCAGCAAAACACCACGACCAATAATATCCATACCAGAATAAATAGATAAGCTATCATTCTTAAACAAAAATCAAAAATTGCAAGCATCAAGTCTAGAAATAGAAATCAAGTTGCGTCTAAATGACGGTATATAAAAGGCATCCTCTAAAATCAAATTAAAACCAGATTCCAAAATCAAGCTGCAAGTCCCAATGGCATCGACCTCCAACACTTCTGAATTCCCAAGGAACAACCTATCCTTGAGTTTGGGGTTTCTCCGACTATTGAACCCCTACAAAGAATGGGTGATGTGCACAGATGCACCTGAGTTAATCCACCAAGAATTTGCAGGAACATCTATTAGATTAGATTCAAAACATACTAAACTGATATTAATACCTTTATTCTTCTTTATCCATTCCTTATATTTGTAGCAATCCTTCTTCACATGGTCTTGTTTCTTGTAAAATCAACAATCAACGTTCTCAGTTTTCCCAGACATTTTCCCTGATGCTTTCTCAAACTTTCCTTTGCTTCCTGAATTCTGATTCTTCTTTCCTTCCTTCCTAAAAACTCTTTTCTTGAAAGGCCTTTTGCTTCCAAAAGATATAGCTAGATGAGCTGACTCTGCTCTAGATCCCTTAAGACGCTCCTCCTCTGTCACACATAAGGTGGTCAATTGATGGAGATCCCACTTGGCCTCTTGTACACTGTAGTTCACCCTAAACGTCTCAAAAGACTTAGGTAGTGACAGAACTACCAAATGTACTAGCATAGCATCGTCAAAATTGATACCAGTTTCTTGAAGGCTAATTACCAGATGAGACATCCTCAATATGTGCTCCCTAACACTTCCAGAACCATTATACTTCAAAGCCATCAATCTAGCAAGATAATTGTATTGTAGGGACATCTTGTTGGCAACGAATTATTTCTGGATGACAGTCAATAACTATCGAGCTGTCTTAGTAACTTCAATACCCCCATGTAGAGGTTCTAAAATGGATGCACGTATAATCATCATGGCCATCTTGTTGGCCTTTTTCCATTTTGCATAATGTGCCTTCACTGATTCTGGAGAAGTTGGAGTTAGAACCTCAGGCATGTCATCTGTGAGTGCAAAGTCATAATCCATGCATCCTAAAGTGATATCAATACTCATGCGCCACTGCAAATAGTTGGAACCAGTCAAGGACTCTATACCAGTCAAATGCCTCTGAATAGTAAGTCCATCCATAACTGCATTGACAAGGAAACATGACTAATGTCACAAACTTCAACTTTAGGAGGCTTTTGTTTTATTATTTCAATTTGTACTAAGGGTTAAGCTAAATTGATCAGGGAGTTTTACCATGAGCTAAAACTTTCCACCCTATAGGAAACGAACAAGGTGCATCATCTAATATCACCTTTGGACAGAAAATTTAGATATGCTATATGTCTCATAGGATCGCGTTGGTTAAATGCGCATAGACCTAGTCACTTATGTTTAAGTTTGACTTAGACACTTCCACTACCTTTAGGCAAGAGGGTTATCTTTGTTTCCCTATGACACGTGTGACTATTCTATTCACTCTAGTTACACAGAACTAACCTAAATCACTTTTTGACAGAATTAATAGTCTTATGCAAATCAGTGCTACTTTGAGGTTTTAATGAGAATTGAATCCTAAAATTCAAGAAAAAATAACTTTTGTAGGTCGGACACCTTTACGCAGAACGAGATTCTACTTCAACAATGAACCCTTGAACAACTACTTTACCGATCTTCCTAAACCCCTATAGGTTAGACCTAACAACCAATTTGGACTAGACACATCTTTAGGTTCTTGGTACTTTAAAGATATGGCATGTTTACCTACATTCAATATTTCCTAAGATTTTTTTATTTATAATTATTAACACTTAGTTCATTGATAGTAAAGAATGTAAGTATATACACCAAAACACTTAATTTCAAACACGTAATTCTAGTTATTTCAGAAAAATTCAGCAACTAGTTGTGTTCTAATGGGTTTGAAACACATTTAGAACAATAGGTCTCGAAAATATTTTCGAATCGACTATGCATGGGCTTCAAACGGACTTCAATTATAATTCAAGGGTATAAATAAGCATTTTATATCAATCAAAATAAATAAAAAGATTTTATGACGTTTTATCAAACGGTCCCTTAATAGAAATAAATGCATTATTTAAACAAGCAGTCCCTTGGGAAAAATCAGAAAAAAAATTGAACCAAAAATCAATTATCATGTATTTGAAAAAACAAGCATTTAACATTAATATGACACAAGCTGTGAATAGTGACATAAATGAGATAATCAACACAGCTAAGTCAACTCAGTTAATATACTGAGTCAAAATAATTTGATCGAGGTCAAACGGGTCAAGTCAACATGTGGCCTGACCCATGGGTCGAGTCTGACCCTATACCTTAAGTGGATTGTTTTAAAGAAACAAGCAAAATCACATGGTCACTCAACATTGACCAATGTCTAAAACCAAACTTCACCTTCTCCAAAATACCTTGCTGTAACCTTTAAGAAGAAGATGAAGTTGACACTATAAGAAGTCACCATGGGTTCAATGTTCAGTCGTCAAGACGGAAATCCATGGAGATGAGATCGATAATCCCATCTCAGACTTCAATGGAGTGCAAAAATGAAAATCCTCATGGATTTACAAAATAAAAAATAAAATCGAAAATGGGGTTTCTTAGAACCCTTTAATGGTAGACTACAATCGATCTTTTATGTTAAAAATTGAACCAAATAATTAAGTGCAAGAGACACAACCATGCTCTGATACCAATTTGTTGGATAAGATCTTCACTCTAACACTCAATCAATCTGATTTAAATCTGAATGGGTTAAATCACATACCTTTTAATGAAACTTGAACAACAAATCAACAAGAATGAGATCTCAAAATCAACCTTTAGTGTTCTATAAACAGATGCAGAATAGATTCGAACAATGGATCTGACCCCTTGCTTTTTTATCGAACCGATAGTTGATTTTCCTTCTTTAAAATACAATATACTTTCAATCTGAAATAGTGGTGCTCTACCCTTTATCTTTGTATGACAAAAACGATGGGATTCTTTTGCAATCATACACAATAGTGAAAGCGCCCTCGATCCGCGGGGTGCGCGGATCCATTTTTGACCCTTGAGGTTTGGGAGTCGCCACCTAGTTATTATGGTCTAGGAACCAAACTGACTCTAAAACGGATAAAAAAATTAATCTATTACAGAAAAACTGAATCTGGGGATCATATTACTGGATTGGAAGGTGTTAGGCACCAACCCCGCCCGGCCAATGCCGGTCTCTACTTATCCCAAATATAACTACATCGCTAATGAAAAAATCTAGATTAAAAAAATAATGAAAAATCTTACCTTCGATCTGCAAAAGTACTATTCCCTCAGATCTGGTGAACACAGCTCCTTGTACCGTACTCCTTGCTTCGTTCTGTCTCCAGATCTAATTTCTGATCTTCGATGCAAGGTATCTCCTTCTTGGATCTGGATGCTTTGAATTTGTTGTGGATTTTTGGGGTGTTTTTGAAAAGTTTCTAGGTATTTTTTAGGCTAAAATCAAAGTAAATGTGTTAGGAAAGGAGTTGGGACTCCAAAATTAGGATTTTGGCGAGGTTGTGGAGGCTTCTTCACCTACTTTTTCTAGAATTTTTTCTTTGATACGAAAATAGGGTGTGGAGGCTCCTATTTATAAAGTTTTTTAGGAGAATTAGGGTTTCATTAGGGTTTCTTTTAGGGTTTCAATTAAGATTTCAATTAGGGTTTAGACTTTGGTCTCATGAGATGGACTTAATCTTTAGGGTTTTAATTTAGGGTTTTGACTTTTAGTCTTTTGAAATTGACTTGATTAGTTTAGATTAGGGTTTTGATTTAGGGATTTGACTTTTAGTCTTATGAGATTGACTTGATTAGTGTTTTGATTTAGGGTTTTGACTTTAGTCTTATGAGATTGACTTTAATACTTTGACTTTAGTCTTTCTTGGTTGACTTTAATGTTTTGACTTTAGCCTTACTTTACTTTAGTCTTAATTAATTGACTTTAATGTTTCTTTTTACATTTTTTAATGATTTATTTATTAATTTTGAAAATTTTAATTATTAAAATTGTAAAATTACCGTTTTGCCTTCGAAGAGAATTTTTTACGTTTTAAGTCTGTAGACACGGGATTTCGCCATTACGATGACCACATCTACAATGGTTTGGAGTCGCCACCATTCATTTTTGTAAGTGGGTGTGAATGGTCACCCGATGTGCATTTTTTTTAGAAAATGTGACATTTTTGGTATTTGGTGACTCTCGATGGATAAAGATGAATCAACCCTTGAGATTCGGGTAAGCGGCTCGGTTGGAGAAAAGGGAAGGTGTTAGGCACCCTTTTCTCCCCACTAGATAGTGGTAACCTCAACTCAAGTCGGTCATTTTGATTAAAAAAATACAAAAACGATGTGCCACGTGTTGTGCATTTGTACCCTAGATAGGGATTCATTTTCGGCTTGATCATAGGGTCATTCCATTGATGGAAATGACCCTTATAGACCTTTAGCCTTGGGGTTCATTCATCTTAAAAAATAAAATGAAGGGGAGAGGGTGATAGAAGAGGGAGGAGGAGAGGGTGTAGAAGAGAGAGGGGGGGGATTGCATTAAACCCACCTTGTATCTTCTTTCTTCTTTTCTTCTTCTTGAGTCCTTAGTATTTTATGAAAATACAATTCTTGTATGATTGAAAGAGTAGAGAAGAGATGATGAGAGAGATGAGTGGAGTATAATATATTTTTTGTTGTATATGAGACTTGAGGAGGATTGGTGATGGTTGTTAGTAGTGAGAGTTGGAGATAATTTGGTAGTGAAAGTTAGGGGCCATTTTTGAGAAGAGGAGGAGGGTATTTATAGATGTTGAGGAGTTATTTTAGGGATATAATGGGGTGAAGTGAAGAAAAAGGGTAGAATGGTTATGAGTTTGAGAGAGAAGTGAGTGTAATTTAGAGGAGATTTGAGGGTATTTAGGGAAGGGGGTTAAATGGGTGAGTTTTGACCCAAATGGTTTGGATCCTATCCAACCCATTTGGGTGGAGTGTTTGGTGAGGTGAGTTTAAGATGGTGGTTGTGATTAAATGGTATTTGATTTAAGAGAATGAAAGATTTAAAGAGGTGGTTAATGATATTTTGGGAGGGTGAGGGAGATGATGCCATGTGTTAAAGTGGGTGGAAATGAAGGGTTGGGATAGGTTGATGGGAGAGGTTGAGTGTTTGAATTGAGAGGCTGGTGTAGGTTTAGGTTGTAGATGTGGTTTTGTAGGGAATGATGCGGGTAGATTAGGGGAGGTCTAGGTTAGGGGTGTGGGTAGATGTGTTTGATTTGAGAGAAAGGTGATGCTGGGTTGATGTGTGGGTAGATGGGATTTAAAGCAAATTAATGGGGTAGGTAGTTGGGTGAGGGAGGTGAGATGGGGTGATGACATGTGTCATCTTTGATTATCAAGATGGTGATTGGTTGATGTGGGTAGTGGTTTATGGGTTAGGGTTGTGGGTTGGATAATGCATTGGATATGGTTAATGATTTGTGGGCTTTGTAGTGTTGGGCTTGGATTTTAGAAATGGTTTTGGGTTTTAGGGTTTGGTTGAGGGTTATTTTGGAATGGATTTTGAGGGTATAGGTTGGTTTTAGATTTTAGGTGATGTGGGATTGATTTTAGGCTAAGGGTAAGATGAGAAATCGATTTAGGAAAGTGTTGAGGGCTCATGGGCCTTAGGTGGGCCTATGGTTTTTTGCGAATTCGGAGGCGGAGCGGTGGTAGTAGAGGAGGGGTAGGCATCCCAAGTCTCACATTTTTAATTTTTTAATTTTTTTAGATTTTTGCAATCATTAATTTGATAAAAAATGTCACGTGTTGGCGAATCGGGCTTTTTAGGCCCGTTGGTGAAATTTATCGAAAATTTGGCATTTTTTATTTTTGGAAGCGGAGTGGTGAATATTGGGAAAGCGTAAGGTTGGCCGAGTCCTTTTGGTGGCCTCCTAAACCATTGAGAGGTCTTAGGGGCCTCGGTTTGGTCAAAATGTCACTTTTCAACGACTTGGGCCCTTAAGGCCCGTTGACCCATTTATTTGGAAAATCGATATTTTTGGGCCCTTTCGAGAAGTAGCCCGTTCAAATTGAGGTGTCTACAAAGTCGTTTTTCAATGTTCCAAGATGTTTTGGAATCAGTTTTTCATAAGGAATTCAATGGGAATGTTGATTTTTGTCATTTATGAAATTTTTTGTATGAAATGGTCGTGAATTTTATGAGGGGTATTTTCGTAATTTTATCAAATTCTATGAAAATTGATGAAATGATTTATTTGGTTTCGATTTGTTGTTTTATGTGTTTGAGTGAATTTTCCTAAGCGTAATGCAGGCTCTAGGGTTGTTTTGATGTTAGGGGTATTTTGATAATTTGGTCATTTTTAGTGATTTTTATCGTGAAACTTCTTTTTGGCTTGCAAGATGATGATTTCTATGTTTCTGGGGTCGTATTTTCCTAGTATAGCGTGGTTTCTAAGTTTTGTCAGTTCAAGATACCTCATCCGGATTTCTGAAACATATCTGGTAACAAAATGAAGCATTGGAATAAGCATCCATCATTGGGAACCGTTGTGATCGGGTTGACGAGTTGATTAATCAGGCGAACGCAAAAATGGGGTGTCTACAGATGCCCCTCTTTGACAGAAGGTTGAAGCAAACTAGATAGCAAATCTATTTCGGTAGATGGTGCGATATCCGAATGCCAAAGCTAGTGACAGTTCATTTTGCAGCCTGATTTAGCAATTCGTCGGGGTTTTCGGATCCTTGAGCGTAAACTCTCCCCGAACTAAAAGGTTGTCAGGTCCTTGAGCGCAAGCTCTCACTGGCAGAGTCAGATCCTTGAAGTTTAGAAAATTCTCCTTGACTGATGTAACAACTGTGCAAGTGTATGGACTCAAAATCTGAGATAGGTTTCAAAGAGTTTGAGTTAGAAATGAGTCAAATCTGAGCATAAAGTGAATATAAATTGAGCATAATTCCAAGAAAACCCTTGGTGGCATCTGAGCATAATTCCAAGAAAACCCTTGGCGGCATCTGAGCATAATTCCGAGAAAACCCTCGACGGTAATTGAGCATAGTTCCAAGAAAACCTTTGGCGGTATTTGCGCATAATTCCGAGAAAACCCTCGACGGTAACTGAGCATAGTTCCGAGAAAACCCTCAGCGGCATCTGAGCATAATTCCAAGAAAACCCTTAGCGACATCTGAGCATAATTCCGAAAAAACCCTCGGTAGCATTTGAGCATAATTCCAAGAAAACCCTTGGCGGCATCTGAGCATAGTTCCAAGAAAACCCTTGACGGCATCTGAGCATAATTCCGAGAAAATCCTCGGTGGCATCTAAGCATAATTCCAAGAAAACCCTTGGCGGCATCTGAGCATAGTTCCAAGAAAACCTTTAACGGCATCTGAGCATAGTTCCGAGAAAATCCTCGGCAGCATCTGAGCATAGTTCCAAAAAAAACCTTGGCGGCATCTGAGCATAGTTCCAAGAAAACTCTCGGTGACATCTGAGTACAATTCTGAGAAAACCATCGGCGGTAACTGAGCATAGTTCCGAGAAAACCCTCGGCAGCATCTAAGCATAGTTCCGAGAAAACCCTTGGTGACATCTGAGCATAATTCCGAGAAAACCCTTAGCGGCATCTGAGCATAATTCCAAGAAAATCCTTGGCAGCATCTGAGCATAGTTCCGAGAAAATCCTCAACGGTATCTGAACATAATTCCGAGAAAGCCCTCGGCGGCAACTGAGCATAGTTCTGAGAAAGCCCTTGACGGCAACTGGGCATAATTCGGACAAAGCCCTTGACAGCATCTGGCTAAGTAAAACTGAGAATGAAGGAATAAATCTGGGAAAGAACGATTGAAAATGAATCTGAAAAAGAGGGGTTGAATCTGGGAATGGATAGATCTGGAATAGAATGAATGCCTTATCTCTTATGCGAGATCCAAAATGCATTTGTTTGAACCTCAAGGTTTTATCCAAAAGTTTTATGAATTTAAAACCTGAGTTTTTATTTTTTTTGAACCTCAAGGGTTTTTCGAAAAACTGTTATCAAGAGGGTAACCTTAAGTTTGGGGTTCTCATTATTTTTTTAGGATTAACATTGCTCAAAAACAAAATGTCCCTAGTTTGATAATAAACATGGCATTGAAGATAATTGAACGCATCATAAAAAAATGCCCCTGGTATAAGGGGAGAAATTACATATTTAGAGAAAAAATAAAATGCCCCTTGTATGAAGGTTTGAAATATTTAATTACCACAAGCGCAATAAAGATCCAACTTTTAATTTTGATTGATTTTATTGAAGATTTTGAGTCAGGTTTAAGAGAACAAAAATATTTCCTTTTGAGACTCATCATAGAATTCACTTTTCTCTTCCTTGGTTTACTTGGGGAAATAAGAATTTTCAGATCGATCGTAGACAAGATACTTGTGACTTCTGAGTCTGTACTTGGTTTAAGCTAAGTATTGAACTTGATTATTCGGATTTCTGATGTTTCAGCTCGGACTGCTCTCAGCTTGGGATTTTCTTCTGTTTTTCTTTGTTGCTCTAACTTTTGCCTAGATCGGTTTTCAATCTAGCGAGCTTGCTCTAGCTTTTGCCTAGATTACCTTTTCAGGTTTTCGCTCTAGCGAGCTTTTTCTTTTTTCTTGGCTCTGATTGTTGTCAAAGTTGTCCTTTCAGATTTTCAACTTTGCGAACTTGCCTTAATTTTTGCCTAAGTCACCCTTTTCGGGTTTTCAACTTAGCAGGTTTCATCATTTTTTATATTTTTCTTCTCCTCTGAAGTTCTAGAATTACTGTCTGATCATGCTTTGCTACCCTCCTTGACTTTTTCACACGGTACTTAGGAGGACTTTTATAGGTAGACTTGGGACTAGGCATAAAAAGAAAGGAATTTTGAGGCTCAAAAACCCAAATGCCCCTTGTGTGGCATTTCATTTAAGATTTTTTCTTGAATTTTTTTTCCCATTTTGGATGATATTTCTTTTTCTTTTGGATTTTCTTCTTTTTAGATTTTTTTTGTCGGGGAATCTATATATATTTTTTATTTTGATGTGGTCGGGCCTGAAGTAACTTCTCAGGTTGCCTACGTACCCCAGAATTTTGGGATCAGACAAAGACGTAATTCGAATTTTTCCCTCCCTTGGGTTAGGTAATCAGGCTAAGAAGTAAAAGGCATATTTTTTCTCTTTTTGAACAGGCTGCAAAAAGATTGAGAAAGGAGATAATGAACTAGGTAGTAGGAAAATTGATTCGGCCAAAAATGGCCTCCTTAAATGTAGTACCTTTTGATTTGGTCAAGGTTGGTTGGTTCTGATAACTCGATTCCATCATGATCTTGAAGCCTGACAGCTTTTCCTGGTAATATTTCCTTGATGATGTATGAATTTCCCCAATTCGATTTGAACTTCCCTCTAGGGTCAAAGATAGATGTCCGATTCTCTTTGAGTACTAAATCCCCGACTTGTAAGTGACGGGCCTTGACCTTTTTGTCAACTGCACGGGCAACTCTTCTTTGATAAGCTTGCACGTGATACAAAGCTCTCAGTCATTTTTCTTCGATCAAATTCAATTCTTCATACCGCTGACGAACCCAATCTATTTCTGACAACTGACTTTCCAATAAGACCTTGAGAGATGAAATTTACATTTCAACTGGTAAGACTGCTTCCATGCCATACACTAAGGAGTAAGGAGTAAATCCAGTAGAGGATCGAATTGAAGTATGATGTGCCCCTAGTGTGAATGGTAACTTCTCCAACTAATCCTAATGTTATTGACATATTTCCTTGATGATTATTTTGAGATATTTTATTGGTTGCTTCAACCTTTCCATTAATCTGAGGATGGTAGAGAAATAATGTGATGTCGAATCTTGAAATTTGAACAAAGAGTGATAACCTAAGCTTTGATGTATGACCCATTATCAGAGATCAATATTGCTTCAACTATTTCATTAATCTGATAATGGTAATCTATTTTGGGAGCTCTACCATGTTGAGAAGTCTAACACTGATACATTTTGTAAGATCTTCTCTGATCTCATTTTATCAATTCAATATCTAATCCGTGTCAGATAATACCCAAGCTTGCACCTACCATATCCTCATAGCCCCACACGAACAAGTCTTTTGAAATTTATGAGAAAATTCATTATCCCCTTGTGTTCCTCTATGAATAGGATGGCTTCTATTTGAATCTCTTTAGGAATGACCTTTGCTTTCTTGAGCTTGACTCTTATCTTCTTGTTCAGGAGAAAAATATATCATTGAAACTAGATTATTAGTTAATTCGTTAATGCACTCAAGGTATTCAAAAAATTTCTTTATCTAATCAAATTCAGAAGGGGCGACAGACACCTCTATAGACTCGATAAACTAATTCGACTCAACAGGAAAAGAGCAGACTCAATTTAAAGAAGACATGACCTTGCTGGAAAAAAAAAGACTCGAGCTAACCCAAATGACTCATGAAAACTAAAGACAAGTACCCACACGAGTTTGACTAGGACTGAGGACTGAGATATTGCTTATAACCGATAGGATTGGAGTACTACGATCTTCAAAGAACAACTGGACGATGTTGAAAAATTTTGAGGTCATTTCTGACTGTTGACTTGATATTGACGTTTACTCTAACTAACCGGATTTACAACCCTAGCTAGACGATGGACGATTGAGCTTAGATACAATGATAACCCTTAAACCTCTTTGAAGGTGAATTTAACTAATTTCAGTGTCACCCCCTTGATAACATTTTAAATGAACCCTGAGATTTTATTAAATTTTGTGCACCAATCCATTAAACAATTCATCAATTCAATGATTATTCAGAAGGAAAATAATTTTATTGCACTCTTGAAAATAATGTTTTTATTGAATAACAATTTTCACAATTCTGATTATTTTTTGCAATCATTTTCTTTTTAGAAAAACATATTTTGATAATTTTACAAGGTCTATGCAAAAAAATAGATTTTTAGTGAAAAACATATTTCAAAAATTTTCCATGCAAAAATAGATCTTTTGTAAATCATTTTTCCTTTATTTTCTTTTCTTTCGGAAAACATTTTCTTCTTAAAAATATTTGTTCTCTGAAAAATATTTTTTATTTGGAAAGCATTTTCTCTTGGAAAATCTTATTCTTATGGAAAATATTTTCTGAAAAATACTTTTTCTTGAAAAACATTTTTGCTAGAGAACACTTCCTTTGGAAAATACTTTTTCTGGAAAATACTCTCTTGAAAAATATTTTCCATTTGTGAACCATTTTTCTTCTTTGAAGATTTGATTTCCATTTTGATCTAAATGGCCCGGCCCATCATGATCGTTAGATCGAGATAGACTGGGTCATTATGAATCATTGCCAAAAACAGATTCTTTATTGAGTCGGTGCACCCATTTTAATAGTTAAAAGAAAAACTTTAATCCTTGAGGACAATCATACATTTTGACCTCATCATCCATATCAATCACAAAGTCTCATAATGTTTCATTCAATGAACAATCCGGGAACACCCACGATAAGTTCGAGTCGTGACCTACAGGGAAAGTTTCTAGACTCTAAGCTTACTATATGCAATGCATTTTTATCTAGCCACCCTTGCCCAAGCACACCTATATACTTCTCGATACGTGGTGACTTGATTTGATATACCGTATAGGTGATAATCTAAAACCTCAACTCACTTCTCTGAAGCCAAAAACAGCCAGTTTGATCTCCAGTTGAGAGGTGGCGCAAGATGCTGAGCAAGGACCCACTTAAATACCTATCGTCTAGAATAGACGTAGTCTATCCCCCTCATACAGTAGGGTACAACGGGGCAAGATCTTGCTTAGGCACCGGTTTTGACCAAGAAGTGCAATTGATATACTTAGATTATCTTTTATACCTACGGGTACGAGTCAAGAGTTGTAGCTTTCATAAATGGTTTGGCATCCCACGAGGGGACTGACCACGTACTAGTACTACGTTGGCAATCGGGATATATGACTGTGTGGCTCACAATAGGTCAAAGGCTCAGGTCGCTCCAGCCTGGGTGCATCAATATACCTCTCAGAATTACCTCCCAGTTTGATATTCCCTAAGGTACGTGACTGGAGTTGTGGTTTTCATGAATGACGTCGCATCTCCGAAGAGACCAGGCCACGCACTAGTGCCACATTGGCTATATAGGACATGTAAGTGTGAAAACAGTAAACGTGCATGTGGTGTGTGTAACACAGGGTGGGGTGTGTCCGGGGCCTTTTCCAAACTAACAGGCCCATAGGCTTGATCAAAGCATAACATATATTCAAGCATCAATGACATCAAGTATCCAGAAATCAATAGATCATACCAATCAAATTGTCAAAGATTGAATAAATGCATATGAAAATAGCAAGCATAACACATTAAATCAATAGTATCAAACGACAAAGGAAGAACTGATCATGATCAAATATACATATATCATGGTAAATCAATCAATGGATATAACATGGAATCACTGATCCAATCCAATATTGAAATAAGCACACAATTTTTTAATCCAAATCAAATGGATTTCTTTTTTATAGTCCAATCAAAGGTTATTTTGGGTGACCCAAAATAATTCGAAACTTTAAAGAATATTAACTTGAGGATAGAATGGTAATTGTAGAGCAGTGATGAATCTTTAAAAAAAAAAAAAAAAATGAACAAAACCAATTTTTTATGATCCAAACAAAAATCACTTTGGGCGAGGACCAAACTAGCTTGACTAACACAATAAGATTTCAATATTACTAAGGGTCATTATACCACGTGGTTCATCATGTCGGCAATCCAATATCACAACCTTATACATTTTGACGGAAAAAAATGTGGATCCGAGAATTCAATTTAATAATAATAATAATACTTAAATCCAAGGTTTTGAAAATGGGTGGTTAAAAAATTCCATCAAAATCCCAAATTTAGAATCGAAATTCTATGATGAAGTTTACAATTATAAAGGATAAAATTCTAAAAATCTAAAAAATGTTCAATTTGCACGTTGGATTTCAATTTTCAAATTGGAAAATTATAGCCACCCGCTTTCAATATTAACGATTAAGATCAATTTTATTTTTAAAATCTAAGTTTGTTTTTTTTTTTTTTTTTTACAAAATCTAAAAGGTTGCGGCATCAGATTTTTAATTTGATGTTCCAATTAGACCCAATGACACCTAGTAAGATCCAAATCTTACTAAGTGAGTCATAATAGCATGGCTCATAAATTGAGTTTCAACCCATTTTTTTTATTAACTCATGTTGCTGGCAGCACACAAGTAGTAACTCTTTATTTTTATTTTTTTTACTAAGATGTGGTTCCTACGTTGTTAAGTAAAAATCTCACAAAACAAAATTTTGGTCTTTCAAAGACATGGTCCATCCAAAGAAATCAAAGAATCTTGAATAACAAACTCATAAAGCAGATTTTTCCAAATAAAAAACGCAACAAGAATGTCTGCCTGGGTAAGATATTTTTCAAAAAAAAATGTTTTTCTTTTATTTTCTCCTCAGCCACATTCACAACACTCATTCACTCTCTTCTTTTACTTTCAGCATAACCAACAGTGCATACCTTCTTCTCTTTTTTTTTTTAATATGTCGCTGGCAGCAACATAACTCACACAGCCCCTTTTAAAAAAAAATTCAAAAATGCAGTAAATCAGAAGATCAATTTGAAAACCTGACTGTGTTACCAATTTGATCCATTCGAACAAGTCACCCACACTACATCAGTTTCCCAAACACACTCAAAGGTCGACAATGCAAATCAGCATCAAAACAAATTCCTATCAGAAAAAACTTGTTGATTTTGAATTGAGTCCCATGGGGGAACTCAACCGATTTGGACGATTTAAACCGAACTCGGAAGGCAAACTGATCTGATCTTAAAACCATTGTTTTTCATGTTAATCTCTCATCCAAATCAAAACAATATCTATTTTCTAAATAGAAAAGGTTGAGTAATGGAGAACGAAGTCTTCGAGTCCTCCATTTTCTTTATTTTTTTTTTAAAACACAAAGAAAAAAAAATCTAGAGAAAAGAAGTCACCTATTTCAACTGCTAAACCCACGATCTATTCTACTAGGGCAGAGCGTGGTTGAAGAGAGAGAGAGGTCAGAAAGAGAGAGGCGTTCTCTGTTGAAGACAATGGATTTGGAAAAACCAGTTGAAAGTTAAAAATAGAGAAGGGTTTACAAAATAAAATGATGTTTTTACTAAAACCACACCCCCCATCACATTAAAATACTAAGGGTTTGACCATTAATAACAGATTTCTACTGGGGACACACCACCCTAAAAACAATTGAAAACAATGGATTGTCGCTAACAGAACCTTAAAAACCAAATTTTTTTTTCATTGTTTCTTTTTTTTTTTGCTTTTTTTTTTTTACTATTTGTTTCTTGCTTGCTGTCAACAGACAACACCATTATCTTACCAAAACAAATCGATCATAAAAAATAAAAAAATTAAAAAACTATCAACCAAAAGATCGACCACACACCGACAAATAAAAATAAATCAAAAGTTTTTCTCCCTTTAAAAAAAAAGGTCCAAGGATAAATCAACGTATGCCTAATTAAATTTTTTTTTATTTAAAAAATCGACGATCTCCCTACTCCAATAACCATTAATTCATTCTTAATAACACCAACTTTTAAAATCTTGCATTATTTAGGGTCACCCTAAACGACCCTCGATTGAACCACAAAGATAATGCTTGATTGAACCATAAAAATAATATGCCAAAATATCAAACATTCGAAGTCCAAACGCATAGTCAATAATCGAACAAAAAATAATAACAAATAAATAAATTAAACAACTAAACAAACAAAATAAAAATATTATAGGTCACTTTAGCAATGCTCCTATACTTGGGGTTTTTCAAGTTTGATCTTCAAAGTCCCCAGCGGAGTCGCCACTGAAAGCGCCCTCGATCCGCGGGGTGCGCGGATCCGCTTTTGACCCTTGAGGTTTGGGAGTCGCTACCTAGTTATTATGGTCTAGGAACCAAACTGACTCTAAAACGGATAAAAAACTAATCTATTACAGAAAAACTGAATCCGGGAATCATATTATGAGGTTGGAAGGTTTTAGGCACCAACCCCGCCCGGCCAATGTCGGTCTCTACTTATCCTAAATATAACTACATCGCTAATGAAAAAATCTAGATTAAAAAAATAATGAAAAATCTTACCTTCGATCTGCAAAAGTACTATTACCTCAGATCTGGTGAAAACAGCTCCTTGTACTGTACTCCTTGCTTCGTTCTGTCTCCGAATCTAATTTCTGATCTCCGATGCAAGGTATCTCCTTCTTAGATCTGGATGCTTTGAATTTATTGTGAATTTTTGGGGTGTTTTTGAAAGATTTTTAGGTGTTTTTTAAGCTAAAATCGAAGTAGGGGTATTAGGGAAGGAATTGGGACTCCAAAATTAGGGTTTTGGGGAGGTTGTGGAGGCTTCTTCACCTACTTTTTCTAAGATTTTTTCTTTGATACGAAAATAGGGTGTGGAGGCTCCTATTTATAAAGTTTTTAGGAGAATTAGGGTTTCATTAGGGTTTCTTTTAGGGTTTCAATTAGGGTTTAGACTTTGGTCTCATGAGATGGACTTAATCTTTAGGATTTTAATTTAGGGTTTTAACTTTTAGTCTTATGAAATTAACTTGATTAGTTTAGATTAGGGTTTTGATTTAGGGATTTGACTTTTAGTCTTATGAGATTGATAGATTAAGGTTTTGATTTAGGGTTTTGACTTTAGTCTTATGAGATTGACTTTAATACTTTGACTTTAGTCTTTTTTGGTTGACTTTAATGTTTTGACTTTAGCCTTACTTGACTTTAGTCTTACTTGATTGACTTTAATGTTTCTTTTTACATTTTTTTTATGATTTATTTATTAATTTCGAAATTTTAATTATTAAAGTTGTAAAATTACCGTTTTACCCTCGGAGAGGATTTTTTACGTTTTAAGTCATTTTTCAATGTTCTAGGATGTTTTGGAATCAGTTTTTCATAAGGAATTTAATGGGAATGTTGGTTTTTGTCATTTATAAAAATAATTGTGTGAAATGGTTGTGAATTTTATGAGGGGTATTTTCATAATTTTGTCAAATTCTATGAAAATTGGCGAAATGATTTATTTGGTTTCGATTTGTTGTTTTATGTGTTTGAGTGGGTTTTTCGAAACGTAATGCAGGCTCTAGGGTTGTTTTGATGTTAGGGGTATTTTAGTAATTTGGTCATTTTTTGTGATTTTTATCGTGAAGCTTCTTTTTGGTTTGCAAGATGATGATTTCTTTGTTTCTGGGGTCATATTTTCCTAGCATAGCGTGATTTCTAAATTTTGTCAGTTCGAGATACCTCATTCGGATTTCTGAAACATATATGTTAACAAAATGAAGCATTGGAATAAACATCTATCATTGGGAACCGTTGTGATCGGGTTGACGAGTTGATTAATCAGGTGAGCGCAAAAATGGGGTGTCTACAAATAGGGGACGGTAATCACTTTCCTTTTTAAAAGAGTCTTTTTTTTCAATTCCAACCCATCACCAAATTGGAAGAAACTCTAGGAAGATGAGAACTCTAATGTGTTTAGGAAATCACAATATCCTAATCGATAGAAACTTCTTAGATTGCAATAAATTATTTCCAACTTAGTCCCCAATGTTCTCAGTCAATAACAATTCAATCCCTTTAAAAAATTAGTATTTAATTAGACCACAAAAAGATATTTTAATTCAAAGAAAACCCAAAATAAATAAGTAGTTTTGATTAAAATTCTAATACAATTATCATATGAAAAAAAAAAACTTACCAAAACATATGACTTCCATTGTTTATCAGTTGCTTCAAAAGATTCCGTATTCACATCCCATCCTAATCCAGATTCATGTTAAGATTCTTCCATGCTTTCCATCTATTCTTCATGTAATCCTAATGATGCTTATATTGAACTTTGGTGTAAGATTTTTAACTTTTCCTCAAATATAGTTATAAAATAATCATGTCCTTTTAAGGTTAGACCCCCTTATCCTTTACCATACTTTTGAACTACTTCAACATAACATTCCACCCAAGTTTTATGTATTGCTAAATCCCAATACGCCTTTACTGATGGTTGACTAGACATTATCTTGATAAAAACTATAAAAGTAAAATTTAAATTAAAAAAAAATTAATCCACACACAAATTTGTCTATGCATCAACCTAATTAAGTTCTTGTTCAACTTACTTATAGACATGTCACTAAGCACTTTAATTAAAAAATTATTGTAACTCAAATATAGAATGAGTTTGCATTTTGTAGGACAGGACTTTGAATTTTCATTCACATATGAAAATTTGATTAAAATATAATTATTATCTGGATTAAAGGCTTAAAGTTCTATCAAATAATTCAATATTTATGTTCACTTACAATATCAAATATGGACCAAAGATGTATCTTTTAGCTTCTTTGCAAGTTTTCTGCACTGTTGTGTCCTATTTTCTTTATTTATTATTAAGATTTACCTTTAATTACAATCTCAATAGAATATAATATTATAGCACTCATTCAAATAATTTCAATAGTTTTTTACAATTAAAAAAAAGGTTCATATAAAATCGTAAAACTAAAACAAATGAATCTAAGGAAAAAAAATGAAAGTTTCTATTGGCACTCCAGCTTTTACTTATTCTCAACCATTCACCTATTTTCTTTATTTACTACTAAGGTTTTCCTCCAATTACAATCTTAATAGAATAAAATATTATAACACTCATTCAAATAATTACAATAGTTTTTTACAATTAAAAAAAAAAGTTCATATAAAATCTTAAACCTAAAACAAAATAATCTAAGAAAAAAAATGAAAGTTTCTATTGCCACCCCAACTTTTACTTATTCTCAACCATTCACTTATTTTCTTTATTTATTACTAAGATTTGCCTCTAATTACAAGTTCAACATAATAAAATATTATAGCATTCATTCAAACAATTTCAATAGTTGTTTATAATTAAAAAAAAAAAAGTTCATATAAAATCTTAAACCTAAAACAAAACAATCGAAGAAAAAAATAAATTGAGATAATAAAAACATGATAACAAAATCCTAAAAACATATATAAACACACTTAGATTTCTTAGGAAAGTGTTCACTTTTAAAAATAGAGAGCTTCTATTGCCACACCAACTTTTATTAAGAAGAACGCAAGATGGGTACTAATTCCTTATTGATATCATAGAAATGGTGGTATTATTAGTAAAAGTTGTTGAGACGATAGAGTCTCTTTAAAAATAACATTATTATTAGTCTTACACGTGCTTTGATAATGTCCATTAAACAAACGGTTGAGATGGATATATAGTCCCAAGGATTTTCAGAAAATTGTAGATCTAAACTAATTCCTAAAAAGTAAGAACTCATTTTTGGAAAATTTTAATCTTTTTACTTATCTCAACCAACTTGTAATGGAGATCGCGAGCCTAACAATGAATCAATTTTTTTTTTCTGATATCCAATTTGATCCGATAAATATCCGAACCGTCGTGTTAGATCTTTCTCAATCCAACGGTTGTGATATCAAGAAAAAAAATATGTCACACCCACATTTATTAAATGCACACCAATTCACATTGTCTCTATTAAATTCCATCATTATTCCCAAATCTATAGGAAAATGACAGAACCATCAAATTGGATAAGAAAATAACAAATTGTGAAATACGTTTTGACTTATTGATTATTTGGATGAGCTTCAATCATTGTCTATTTCCCATTGTAATTGGACTCTATTGCAAAACGTTTTTTAAAATTTTAAAAGATAATATTTATTAAATCACTTTTAAAGCATTTCAATGTATCTTATTTTATATATTTTTTATTTAAAAAAAAATCTAAGAAATGAGTATCTCAAATTACTGCTTCATTTCTATTTGTTGTCAAGCTAGTGAATAGTCTCTAGAAAAGTAAAAGGACTTTTAAGTAAAATAAAAGGAAAAATTACTTACCTTTTAAAATCATGAACTCAAATTATCAAAATTAACATTTCAAATTGTTGATCTCAATGTTTCATGTTGAAACATTGAGATTGATGATTGTTCAATGTCAATGATTATGCAAAAGTTGGTGTAGTGTTAACAAAAGTTGGTGTGGCAATATAACTTTATTTGTTAACTCTGTTTCTAACACACAATTTTTCTGTGGCTGTGGGAGAACATTGTTGTCTTTAGGGTTTCAAGTTCGATTCAGATTCAGAGAGGTGTGTGGGTGAGTTTTGTGGGTGCTGTCGAGAGCCAAAAGGTGAGTTGAGTGCAATGAAGGTGGGTTCCATGGGTGAGTCATGAGTGAGAGGGTGTTGAGAGAGTTGGCCATTAATGGATGGTTGCGGTGCTACTGTGCAACTGAGCGATTATTTGGTGTTAAAGGAGATGAGATGATGAAGGTTTGTGAGTGATCGGTGAGAAGACAAGGATGTTTGTGTGTTAATGGTGAATATGAGTGAATGAGGGAGATGAAGGTGTTGGGACGAAGAGCCGTGTGAGTGAGTTTGGGTTCGATGAGCTGTTGGAGAAGATAACAATGGTGTTGAGACCGAAGGTTTGTGGGTGAGTGAGCATTGAAATCGATTGGTGAATTGAGGTAAATTTCTGTCTTACTATTCTTTCTCTTTTATCTTTTTTTCCCCCCTCTCTTACTTCTAGAATCTCTGAAATTTTTCGATGATAAAACACAAATATTGAAAAAAAAAAGTTGCTTACCTGAGAGAGTTGCAGAGATGAATTCTTGATTGTAAGATCAGAGAAAGAGAGAGAGAGAGAGAGAGAGAGAGAGAGAGATGACGCCAAGTTGTTCACTTTGTTTTTGCAGAACCGTGTGATCTTGCGGAATCGAGAGAATCGATCGATTTTGACGAAGGAATCGACAATTAAAAAAAGCTCCAATCCTTCCCAAACACTGAAGTTTCAAAAAATTGAGCATGTTCGAATGAATTTAGCCGTCACACGACTTTTCCAAACATAGTATAGGAGGGAAGGGAAGAGAAAAAAAATTTACATTCTAAATTTGTCCCTCATTAGTTTTAAAATTTTCAAAGATAAATAATATTAGCAGGTCAGTTATTGCTACTTACACCCCAAGTAACTAAACAAATTTAATTTGATTTTAAAAACCTAGGACCTATTTGGATTAACTTTTCTAAGTGCTTATGACTCTAATGAGAAGTAAGAAGCACTTACTCTATTATTTGAATATTCAATATTTTGAAAGAGTAATGTTTGAAAAGAATCCAAATAATATTTTTATGAGAAATATCGAAATTGGCACTTTTCAATTTTATTTTGCGGAGTGCAGTTTTTCCGTCAAATATTTTCGTCCGATTCCAATTTTACCCTCAAAATTATAGTTTTTATTTTTTTTACCCAAACCCTACGAAACAGAAAAATAGATCGAAACAGAGACTCGTTCGACGAGACACTCGAGAGAACCTCCACAGAACCTCGACAAAGAGAGCTCGTTTGGAACTCGACAGAGAGAGAGAGAGTCTCTCGTTTGAGCCTCGATAGAGAAAGAGAGAGTCTGGCTTCATTCCAGCGATATAATAGATTTGGGTTTCTCTTTCCCAAACCCTAGAACTCTAGTAGAAGCAAACGAATCCCTTTCCTCCGTCTCCGTCGCCGACGAGCGTCGATCAAGCTCCGAAGACCGGAAGGTTCTCTCTCTCCATCACTGAGGTGTCATCTCTCTCTCATTCTTCTAGTTTTTTCAAAAAATCAATAGTATAAATTTTCAAAAATATGGGTTCAATATTGTTGTTCTGGAGAAGAAGAAATTGCATGAGAATTCGACCAGAATTTTTCAAAAATCATTCATAGTTGTTAGATTTTTGACCAAAAGAGATGTAGGCAAGGTTGCAGGATTTTGAGCCTTTGGGTTTTTATCTCTCCCCATTTTGATGGTCTGGGTTTGCTGCATTTGCTCCTGAAATTTTAGAATTTAGTAATTTTCTTTAGATTTGTGTGTCTCTGTACCAGTTGAGGTGATCTATAGCTTTTCCCCAAAATTGTGTTTGGTAATCTGGGTTGTGCTGAAAAACGTGTTTGTTGATTGAATTATTGAAACAAGAATGCTTTTAACTATTGTTTTCCAACTCTTCAATATAGGTTGGCCAACAAACAAAGAAAAATTAAGCGAACAGCATTCAGACATAAGTCCATATACTAAAATACAACTCCGTTTCCATTTTCTTTCAGCCTGAACAGATTCCAAGCCTACCATTGCCAGGTCATCTGTCTCATTTGTCCAAACAACAGGGCAGAGTAAGAAATATTTCCAACTTTTGATGATTTTTGCATGTTGTTGAGTTTGCTTTGTTTTGTTTTGTTTTGTTTTTTTGTTGGATCCTTCTAAAGCTGGTTTTGTGCAGATATTAAAACTTTCTTTGTATTTGTGTTTTTTAGCTTATATTGACAGACCAATTTTTCATTATAGTACTAATATTATGTGGAATAAAACATGGTGTTTTGGGTGTGAATAATCATTATATCTTTTCAATGACTGTGCTCCTTTCTATTTCTGCTCCATAAAAGCTCTTTGAATTTGTGACTTACCCATGTGAAAAATCTTTTTGAGTTCTGAAAGGGTGAGTTATGAAGGCACCCCCATTTCCTACCAATCTTACAACTTGCTTCCCCTTGTTGGCATTTTTCAGTTATGAACAATGATTCTCTTAACCTTTCGAATAATCTTTGAGAGATTATTTCAGGTACCCAAAGCCATTTCCTAATCAGAAAAATATGTCCCTTCAAATGTATCCAAACTACATGTCATATTAATCACACTTAAATTTTAGATCCATGGACTTGATTGAGAAATTGGATCGGGTCTTTGGATCTGAAAATCGGGATGTGACACTTGACCATGGCTTTCTTTCTACTAGAGACTAAGGGATAACCAAAATATCCTCATCTTACCAAAACTAACCTGCGGACATGACTCGAAATAGGATAGGAAATTAGTTGGCAAATTTCATCAACACCCAATACAGCAAACTTGATATCTTGGTGAGAAAAGTACCCAATTTTTTTTAAACATATCAATCACATCTTTCAAATAAGATCCATTGAAGAAAAAAAGGGAGAATATGAGCAGAGCTTATCAAAGTTTTGAACTGTTTCTAGCATTCTAATGTTTATATTTGACATTTAAACTTATATTTGTGTATGCTAATTATTTATTAAGTTAGGAAACTATTCACTAAAAGATAGTGCCACATTTAAAAAGGAAAAAAAGAAAAGAAAAAGAAGAAGAGAGAAATATTTGATTATTGGTCCAATAAGGGTTGCCCAACTCTCCAAAATGGTAGAAATGGTTTCTTCTCACTAATTTGATTGTAAGTTATATCAAATGAGATTTGGAGATCGTATGGCTTGGTGAAGATGTCGTTTGCATCTCCTTCTCCAAATTCCTCTCCTGCTGCAGTCCCACCAACTTCTAGTACTACTAGTCCACCACCATCACCACCTTCAACTTCATCTACTAGTGCACCATCATCATCATCATCTTCACCACCACCACCCCCAAGTGACTACTATTTTAGATCTTTGCTTATTGTCCATCTTACATTCCCATGACTTTTATTTCTGAATGCTAAACTATTGTATTTCCTTATGGTTCCTTCTCGCCAATTCTGTTGATTCTCCACTCTTTCTTTTACTCTTTTGTTTGTTTTACAATAACTTAACAGTAGTCTTTGCAATGTAAGGCATTGGATTAGTTGATTGTTAAATCAATGCTACCTGACTTGCCCACTGAACTTCAGTAGATCTTGACTATTCCTGTGAACTATTGTGTATTTCCTACTTATGATTAAACAGGCTTATTTTAGTGGTTACTCTGTGAAGATAGTACTATTTGTAGAGGCGTCACTTTCTTCAGTTTTGAAATCTTAACTAGTAAGATTACTTTGTAGTTGCGTTAACTGAATCAATATCAAGTCAAATAGTTAATATCTTTATCAATTGTGATGTGTCAGTGATGAAAGAAGCCCTTCTTTACTAATTGCTGCCATATTAATATAGCTTTGACATTTATTTACCAACTTGATGTATTCCAGTTTTCTTTTAATTCTCGGGGGATGAGCATAACAGACTTCTTGAGTAATATTGCATTTCTGTGTTTTCAAAGGCTTGGCCATGTTACCTAGTTTAGATGGAGTTCATTTCTTGTTTGGCTCTCAAGTAGGAGTTCCACATCCCCACATCGCTCATTAGCTAAATTTATTGTTCTAAGACATGGGTTTTGCTCATGGAGAAATTTACCCACTTGTGATGTCAGGATCTCTTTTGTTTTTGATGATGTGGTTATCAACATGATGATACTAAATTAGTCCTTATTAATTATTATCTTATCAACATGATGATATACTATGTTTCATTGATTGGTGTTTCGCATTGTTATTAGTGAATTCTGTTTTTAATGTCTTGATTGGATTCTTATGTATGTTATCCTAAAAATTGTTGATCTTGTGGTTTTAGTAGCAAGTCTGGTTGTAGATTTTCCTTCTTAATATTAAATGGGCCTAGATTAGAAAGGCAACCTGCTGCATTTTTTGTATTTGATTTTTTAAATATCTTTGGTAGTCTAAAATGTTTGTACTACTTTCTATTGCATATGCTTGAGATGTTAAGGAATGGCTTCCTTTCATTCTTTCCCTCCCTGAGATAATGATGTATGTGCTAGAGAACAAGCATTCCTTGTGACATGTATATTTTTGAGGTGTCAAATTCTGGACTCAGACCCAGTTTTCCTTAGGTAGCCAGAGATTATAGCCAAAATAACTGAATCCTGCGATTAAGATATCAAGTGAGAATCTGAGAATGTGTTGGTCACATCAAATGTGGTGCTAAAATCTTCTTGATTGACTAGTTTTGTCGTCATCTGAGGTGCCCAAATCATGCCACTGAAAATGGATCTGAACCTTAAGTTAGAGCGTGACTTAACCCCGCTGAACCAATGATGTTTCAGTCAGATTTTTACATTTTAAACTTTCCTTTTTTATTAAGTTTGTTCAGTCAACTAAGATTGTAGTTAATGCACTTTAGAAGTATGTAGGCTAGCAAATTTAACATTCTTGCCAGTTATTTTCATTCTTCACCCATTAATAATGAAGAGTCATACAAAACCCAGATAGAAGAGACACATGGATAATGATGACTAGAAAATTATGCAGCCACAGAGCAAAATTAGAACCAATAGGTACTGACTCAAAGAGTTAACCATTAAACTTAACTTCGTTCCTTTCATAGTTGATGGTCATGAACACATGACATTAACTTGAGGGGGGTAAAAAACTAAAAATGACATATCAAAATTATTCCTCTTGCTTAACGACAAAGATTCAAAGATAAGTCTAGCTGCAAGTATAATTCCAGTCGCTCCTTGTCCCACAATCTCTGAAATAAATTTAGGATTGCAGGGACTAAGCTATACAAATCAGAAACTAAACACATAGAAGCTGTTTGGTGAGAAGTAGACGAGTGCCCACCCCATATGTAGCTACAAATGTATAAGATGAGTTGATCTGCTAAGCATGAAAAATAATAGTATTTGTAGATTCTCTATGCCCTACTTCTATGGGGCATTATTGTACTGTCGTGTGCTTGATTTAGAACAGTTTGGTGTGGATTTGCAAGTATAATTCGTTACTTTTGTAGTTGAAAGTTGTGGATAGGCTCTTTAGGATATAATTATGTTATTTTAGTAGGCATTCAATGGAATTTGGAAAGCTGTTTACTTCACATCTCACTAGCATCTAGTGTATCAATTTCAAGGTCTCATCATCACGAAATTAGGTGTTTGGGGATTTAATGGAATGCTAAAATACAGAGACAGTTACTTTTCAAAAAAATACTGAGACAGTTATGTTATTCGATGGCTCCCTCCTCCAATGGGAGTTATCAAGATGAACACAGATGGGTCATTGTCAGAAATAGGGGCTGGATTTGGGTTTATTGCAAGAAACAGTAAAGGAGAACTGATTACCGCTGGTATGGGGAGATCGATTCATACAGATATAATATCTATTGAAATGGAAGCAATTCTCAAAGGATTGAATCATCTTAGAATGAAAGGGTTCTCGGATATAATCGTGAATTCAGATTTGGTAGTGGTTGTCAAATGTATTAAGGAAGAATGGAACACGCCATGGAAATTAATTAGCCTCGTTAGAGACATTAGAAGTGCAATGCGGTGTTTTAACTCAGTCACGCTAGAGTTTATTTGGCGAGAATCAAACAAAGCAGCAGATTGTTTAGCAAGAAGAGGAGTTTTAAATGAGGATTTCTGTATTTTGGATTATTTAAATGTTCCTGTGGATCTGTATCGTATTCTCCTAGAGGATCTCAATGTTTGTTACTTTTGGCATTAGCAGCTTTTAATAAATCAGGGTGGGGCCCTTTATAGCCTCAGCTTACCGATAAAAAAAAGAGAGTATGACTTGTAAATTAATCTTTAAATATTAGGATCGGGGACCTATTTGCAGTTCATAACAATACGTAGCTGAATGGGAAAGTAAAAACCCCATTTTTGATTTCATGTGCACAATGTCTACTGGTATGATCAATAGTGAATTAGATCTTTTCTTTTTCATCAAGGGCACAGTAGCTATTCCTTTTTATTTTTTTGTACCTGAAGTTGGTTTGGTCATCGTTTTTTGTATTATATTTTGTGTTTATGTGTGCGTGCATCTCACGTGCCACTTAGCTAAGTTGGTAAAGGCTTGAGGAGAGTTGATCCCATGACACTTAGGTTCAAATCCCGTTGAACCCATCACTTCCGTTGACCACTAACCCCTTGCTTGCCTAGAAAAAAAAAAAAAGAGTGCATGCACTCGCTCTTATATCAAAAAGGAAACAAGAGGTGCGTACAGGTTATTGTGTGGCTTACATAGGCATCATAGAAAATTTGGCAAAGTCCCTGACCTTGATCCACACTGGTTGCATCCCATTAGAGTGGCCTAAGGTTCCAACGACAAGCATTGTTTGGGCATTCTTCTGCATCTTCGGTGATCTTTATTTTTATTTCTACCAAGTCATAGCTAGATTCACCAAGTAGTAGCATGTGGGATTTGAGTTTTCGAATCGTGGGTAGCCCAGCCTGACTTAAGTTTATGTATTAGAATTTAGCATCTTCGATGATCTATAGACATTGTTGGTTTGCCAACTATAGATTTTATTCGTTATGGTTATCACGCCCATTGGACTACAGAGTTTGCATTAAATGCTGGAAGAAGAGATGATGTGGTGGTGGCATGGGCTCAATACAGCTCAGCTGCTGCAATGCTGGAGATCCCCCTGTTATGTACTTGTTTGTCCACCTTATCTTACCAACTGGTCCAAGGCTGAACTACCATAATCTCCTACTTGTCTTCTTTCTTTTAATGGATAATATATATGGGGTATGTTTTTTTCTTTTTTTTTTGTTGTTGTTGTTGCTTTCTCTGTTGTTGAAGCCATATTTCCATCTTATCTCCACTTCAGGCTGCTTACATGCTTACTTTCCACATAATAGTAAATATTAGTTGTTTGATTAGTATTAAAAGTAAGTTATTTCCATTTCCTTGCATAACTATTTTAAAATTTAACTTGTTTAATCGTTTAACTTCAAAGTAATGTACTGTTTACATCTTAAGGGTCTGTATTCTTGTGAAAATGCAATTCACTGCTTGTATGAGTTTCACATGAAAACCATTTTCTCATGCAGATGGGAAAATAATTATGCCCTTTTTTCCTTAATGGTACATTTTTCGTGTAGTCAGGAAATCCATCTTATCAAGAACAATACTCTCTTGAAATCATTTTGGTAAGAAAAAAATTTCTCGATCATGCACACTAGTAGTATTGCTGGTCATTTTTTTTTCTCCTATTTAAATTAGATTTACTATTTTTTGTGAAAAAATTTTAAGGATGGAAAATGTTCAAGATGATATATTTGCATGGTTGATCCAATTTTCCACAACGAAAATGAAAGACTCAAGGACTTGTATTTCAAAGTCTCTGATTGTTTGTTTGTTAATACTTGTGGCATGGAAATTTGGAGGAATGCCCTCATGAGTCAGTACAGATTCAAGAAGTAATTTTATATTTGTTGTAAATTTTTTAACTGTTGTCCTTGTTTGCTGCACATGCACATAGCCAAGGGTTTGCTTGGTTCATGAGACTTGTGAAAGTTTTGGCAGTGCACTGACGTAGAGGTGTGCTCAGAACCATAGAAGCTTTTTTATGGTTATGAGCACACTTCCACATCAACTCATTTATCGACTCTTTAGTAAAGTGCAATGGTTATTTGTAGACTATGAAGGGTATAATATTCATTTGACTAAAAATAATTTCCTGGTATGATATTTGGCCTGGTATGATATTTGGTTGGAAGATGAATATTTATCATGTTCTTTATAAATGAGTTTAGGTATTTATATTTTGTATAATTGTACAAAATTTGGTTATGAATGCTAACCAAACAGTAGAAATTTGGTTCTTTCTGTTCTCTTCTCTTTCAATCCAAACAAGGTGGAGAGAAACTAGGTTTCTCTTCTCTTCTCTTCTCTTAATGAGTTTCTCTTCTCAAAGTCCAAACACAACTTAAAACATTTGTTATATACATCCACTATTCTTTAAAACAAAGAGTAAGTCCACTAAATTGAGTTATACAGTTTTACTCATACAAGACGAGATAACTCGTACAACACAACTCGATCTCCTGCATGTACGACGAAACTTCAAATAAAAAAAACTTTAGGTGGTTGTTTTTATTGACTTCTTGAAGTACTTCTGGCTCTTGTGGGGAGTGAAGTATTTAATGTATGGTTTGGATACCAATGCCATGGAAAAACAAATTTTTTTAGAAGAGTCATATTACTCTTAACTTTTAAGTGAAGTATCGATAATACCCCTCATCAATATTTCCTTTCCATCGATATATCCCCATCATCAAAACAAAACAAAGTTCTCTTTTGTTGAAGATTGAAACCCTCAACAGACCCCTCTTTACCAAATCCATCTCTCCCTTCAGGTGAAATTATTTCCTCAGGCGACTGCAGCGACATCATTTTGAAACTCTCTCCGACGATTGCAGCAGTGATTTCACTTCTCTCCTCATAGGCAAGTCAATCGACAACTCCCTTTGATCTCTATTACCACCCATGCGATTTCTTCTCTTATCTAGTGTTCTAATTCGAAAAATCCATGATTTTTCCTCTAGGGTTTTAACTATAAAAATCCATTTATCTATTAAGTACATTTTTCATGATTAATGACATTGAAGGCTATTCATTCATGGAATTCATGGTTCTGGAGTTCGTTTTGATGTGTTTTAGATTTAAAGTATGTTTCTGCAAATTGTTCTTGAGATTCCGCTGAGTATGATCAATGTTTAAAGATTTATTTCATGTTTGGGATTGAAATTCTAGTTTTCTGGAAATGGGTATTGATATTTGATTTAGTTGGATTAATGGGTTCTTATAGTAATTGATATCTGGGATTGCGTTTATGGATTCTCTGCTAATGGGTCGTGATATTCATCTCTCCCTCTCTCTAACTTTGATGGAAGTGTATTTATTACCTATATGGGTTTTGTAGCTATATGGGAAGCTTTTTTATTTTTATTTTTATATTTATAATTAAATAGTTATTTAATTATATTTATCTGGATTGAATGGATCTTATGTTGTTTTTTTTTTTTTTTTTGGCTTATGAGTAATTTTATGTTGCTCTTATTGATGTTTTAATATATATATTTTTTGAAATCTATATAAATTCTTTTTTAGGTTTGATCGAGACTTTACCATATCTTGATATATTGTTAGCTTGGATTTAATGTGTTTTTGAATTCCGTTGTCATATTGTAGATTATGGTATTTTAAATGTTTTTGATTTGGAATATTTTAACATGCTTGGTATTCAATCTGTGTTATTTTGCATTTGGTTCGTCTTATTCTATTGGAATGGATTAATCTGTCTCTGTTGGTATTTTAGAAGAAATTGGGCTTGTATTGCACTGCAATCATGAGATTGCGAGTTCAATTATAACTTAAGCACCAAAAATAAAAACAAAGTAATCTATTCTAAAATCTAGATTGGTGGGTTTCAATTTTTCATTTTTATTCACTTTATTTACACAATCTACTATTCAATGGGCCTATATTTTTGGACATTTAACTTGGTTTAGGATTGAATAAATGAAAGAGGTAAATGGATTTAGGAAATCTTCACGTAGTTGTATGTACAATGATATTGTTTTTTTTTTTTTAAATGTCTAGTTTTTAGGTGAAGGTTTTGTCGAATTTATGTAAAAAAAGAAGTATATTTTGAGTTTAAAATGATAGTATAACGTTTTTATGGATTAAAACAGTAACTATTAGTTTGGTATTTTTTAGAACATGATTAGTTGAGTTATGATGTTAAAAACATTAACTAGTACTTATATGGGCATTCCAGTCATTTTACTAGAATTCATAATAGTTCCCAAACAAAGAACTCTGTTAGAAGTACTTTTGAGAACTTGCATCCAACTTCTGAGAACCTGCATCCAAACACACAACACTTATTCAACTCCTTCATATAGTACTTCAGGCAATATTTCTTTCCTAAGTACTTTTGGCTCTTGCATCAAAACGGGCTCTTAGAAACCATTATCATCTTATTGGTGAAAACCCCTCATCTTCAAAGCCCTCTTTCAAGTATTATAGGGTTCGCTTTATTTATTTTTTTTCCAATTGTTATTATTTTTCATCCATTTAATTATCGTTAAAATTTGACAGGAATTTTTCAGTTGCTATCAAGATCTCTCAAAATTTCAGAGGCGTAATGGATGAACAAACCCTAGTTGATGAATCTTTTCCTCTATTCTCCAAGAAATTCATCCCAAAACCCTTGGAAAACCCTAATCATCTCAAAACCAAAAAAATCGAAAAATTGATTGAAATCGATCCAAATTCTCGTAGTTTCTCTGATCTCGGTCTTTCTGAATGGGCGATTCAGACCTGCAAGGAGCTCGGCATGAAGAAACCTACTCCAGTTCAACAACATTGCATCCCTCGAATTCTCGAAGGCAATGACGTTCTAGGGTTAGCTCAAACCGGTAGTGGGAAGACGGCTGCATTCGCGCTTCCTATATTGAACCGGCTTGCCGAAGATCCCTACGGTGTGTTCACATTGGTCTTGACCCCAACGAGGGAACTCGCGTATCAGTTGGCAGAGCAATTTAGAGCACTTGGATCATGCTTGCATTTACGTTGTGCTGTGGTTGTTGGGGGCATGGATATGATCAACCAGGCGAAAGCATTGATGCAACGCCCACATGTTGTGATCGCGACCCCAGGGAGGGTCAAGGTTCTTCTTGAGGAGAATCCGGATATTCCTCAAGTGTTCTCCAAAACAAAGGTGATTAATTTCAATATTTTATAGTGATTTTGTGTGGACTATTTTGATAATGAACTTGCAACATAGATGATTTTATCATAAAGTATTTTGTTTTTACACCATGCTTCACCTTAATTGTTATCTTTTGGTAAAAGTTATGTTGGCATGTCCAGTTATGAAAAAAATCCATAACATTTATCGTAGATTATGAGTTATATCCTTTAGATTGTATGTGTGTGTGTGTCATGAGACGGGTTTTGAACCCAGGTCGTGGAATCAACACCCAGTCTTTAGCCAACTTGGTAAACTGGCACCCTTTTTTTGATCGATTTTTTTTTTTGTGTGACAAATAGTACATTTATTATATTTATTTTTCTTGTTAATATATGTATGCTAGATATCTTATCAAATAATCTATTAATGTCTTTATTATAATGCCAGAAATGTAACTTTGTTTCGATTTGTTCTAAATATTATTTTACCATGAATCCTATTTTTTGATTTTTGGTTAATTGGACCCTTTGTACCCATGTTGGATCAAGACACATCATTTTTTTTTTTTTTTCCGATCAGTGTAACCATTTTATTTCAAGAGAAGGTAAAACAATCATACGTTGGGACTTGAGAGGTTGAGTTGACCTACTTGACATGAAGGCACTAATGTTGACAATTATTACTTTATAGCAAGCTTGAGCTACATAATGAAAATTAAGCAAGTATAGTTACTCTTAGGACATGATAATCTCCCACCTTAACATAAAGTCCTAAAAAACATCCCCAAAACCCTTGAAGAGTTTGGATTATAGTGATAACAGTGCTTTTTTGCTGATATAGAACTTTAGAATTGATGCAAAGTGACCTGTTTATAGAAATTTGATAGGTTTAGTTGTGTAATATGTAAATGCCAATAATATATAAACATGAATGTTGACATACTTCTAGGTATCTCCTTATTTCTTGGTTCAAAATAAATAGAACAATTATTTTAAACTTTCACTACTTGTTTTTGAACTTTTCAATAATTTCTTATGAGTAACATATAAAAATGTCCTTGTTACTGATAGAGATGTTCAAAAGTGAAATACAATCTTCTTTCTTTGTGTTGCTATGTACTTTTATTTGTGCAATTATTACAATGTAACTACAGTTTTATTGCAACTGCAATAGATAATCTTGAATGCTATTTATTTGATGCATGAAATTTATTTTTTTATTTCTATTTGCCTTAGTTTCTAGTTTTGGACGAAGCAGATAGGGTTTTGGATGCTGGTTTTGAGGAGGAATTGAGAGTGATATTTCAGTGCTTGCCCAAAGATCGACAAACTCTTCTGTTTTCTGCAACAATGACAAGTGATCTACAAACGCTGCTTGAGCTTTCTGCAAATAAGGCATACTTTTATGAGGCATACGAGGGATTTAAAACAGTTGAATCTCTCAAACAACAATATGTTTTTGTTCCCAAAAATGTAAAGGGGGTTTACCTACTTCACATTTTGTCGAAAATGGAGGATATGGGGATTCGCTCAGCCATCATATTTGTTTCCACTTGCAGGTATACATTTTATGTACATAAATTATATATTTTAATTTTACTTGATTTGTTTGCATACTGTATGCTCTTTTTCTTTGCGGTGAATCTGCCTCTAGTAGGTAGTGTATGCTAACTCATGTTTGTCTTACTCGTCGTTGTTTAAACAAGACCCATTATTTCTCTTATCAAACACCATTGAAAGGGTGCCCTATCTATGTTTTAAGTATGATTATAATTTCTTATAATTTATCAAAAAAAAAAAAAAGAAAAAAAGAAAAAGAAAGAGAAAGAGAAAGAGAAAGAGAAAGAAAAGTAAAATGAAGTATAGTTTCTTATAACCTTGCAATTTTTTTTTCTTTTTTATTTTACAAGAAACACATGTGGTAATAGATTCCTAAATGGAATGCTTTATTGGTAAGTTTAGAGAGCTGCTATTGGTGCCCCGACTTTTACTTATTACACCCCAATTAATAAAAATGAGTCAGTGGTTGAGAAATAGTAGAAGTTGGGGTCCCTTTAGAAACCCTCTTTCTTTTTGTTTAGATTTCCATTTTTCGATTTAGGATTTTATTTGAGAACAACCGCTGAAGTTGTTTGAATGTGTTATAAATCTTTGTAATTTTGAAGTAATAACTTGAACCAAACTTTTGTAATATTTGAATGGTGTGCTTAATCTTTAACTAGGGTGTGATAAATAATTTAAGAAATTGCGGTGTGATAAATAATTTAAGAAATTGGGGTGTAATAAGTAAATGTTGGGGTGCCAATCACAGCTTTCTAATTTATGGCTCATCCTTATAATGTGGAAACAGGACTTGTCATCTTCTGAGTTTATTATTGGAAGAGCTTGATCAGACAGCCGTAGCATTGCATTCCCACAAGTCCCAGTCTCTGCGGCTTTCTGCGTTGCATCGGTTCAAATCTGGCCAAGTTCCTGTATTGCTGGCAACAGATGTAGCCAGTCGTGGTTTAGATATTCCATCGGTTGATCTTGTTATTAACTATGATATTCCAAGGTTATAATTTTTAATGACCATTCCTCTGTAACTTTTGTAATTATGCCAAAAATGTCTGCATGACCGGACTCTATTTCCAATTCATTGCAGGTATCCACGGGACTATGTTCACCGGGTGGGGCGTACTGCAAGAGCTGGCAGAGGAGGGTTGGCTGTGAGCTTTGTTACACAGGTAGTAATTGAATGATGCTTGCAATTAGTTTTGCATTTGAGTGTTTATATATAGATTAGAAATATGTTGTACTTTGTATCATCATATCTACACTTGTGAGATCTACCTTTCTTATATGACTCAATAGGGTTATGTTTGCACTCTCTATCATCAGGAAATAACTGTATAATCTCCAAATGATGTTTAACTTATAATTAATTTTACTATAAATTCACATGACTAGTCAACTCTCAACTATAACTTCATGTATCACAAGAAGATCTTTAGTTGGTTTAATGACCCTCCAATTCAATCTCTTCTACTTTCCCAATCCGTCGGTTCAATCCACTGACTAGTCCAATTTGAGAGAGTTGTACCTTGGATCATTCCAAGTAGGTGATAGGTGTAGTTGGATAAGTTAAAATCCTAGGGATAGAGCTCTCTTGTTTCAAGGGCCATACCAAAGACCCTATCCTATCCAATCCGAAGACCATATAAAATAAATTATGCCATGTGGCACATGGCCTGCTCATAAGGTACATCCATGGTGGGGACCAACTATGTGATCTTCCTTACCATAGATCGACCACAACAGACGTAAACAATGGCTTTTGAGTTTTGAGTCCCAAAACAGAGATATCAAATGTTTCTAATTTAAACTTATTCAAAATAGTAACACATGAAGAAAATAAGAATCCAAATTATAAATCCATAATTGTAGATCAGTACACCTATGTTTCCAATATTAAATCTTAATCCCAAAACTTACAAATAAAGAATTACATCGACAAGGAATTGTAAAAGGAAAAAAAAAAAAAAAGAATAAAAAATTACAGAAGGTACACAAAAATTCTTAAATAAGCCATTAATTGCGCTTTAACAAAAACTAATACAAAATAATATTAGTTTTTTACAGAGACGAGACTGTCAACGTGAATATGAGATCCATCAAAGCACAAGCCTCCATTTATTCTCTTAACCTTCTCCTTCCTCTGCCGTTCGGTCTTCATTATTGAATTTGCTTTTCTTCTTTTTTTCTGTTCTCTTTGCATGGGGACTACCTCAGCCTCCTTTTCTTTTTCCCTTCTTTTGATTAATAAAATTTGAAGCTTAAAAAAACAAAATAAAAAGCAAAGGAGAGGAATCCCTGGATCTCTAGAAGTACACTACGGGGCGTTTTCTAAGGAGTTGTAGGACACAATTTTTTTTCTCAATTACATCCATAAAAAATATGTGCCCCTTTAAGTTCACGTTTCAGTATACTACTCAAACAATAACAATTTGTCCTCTCCATAATTTTCCTATTAATTTCATTAAAATTTCATCAATTTGTCTCCACTGTGAATTACTATCTAAAATTGGTATACTAGATCCAAAAGACCTATAATTGTTATATGAATATATTAGCTTATATTCCTTATTAATTACCTGCATGCGTGGATGGGGAAAGTGTGATCATTTCCTTCGTGATATGATTTGAAACGTGGAGAATGTGAGACCTTATATCTTCTTGTAGTAAACCTAACATTTGTAGGAAGACATTATGGACCAACTAATACTATGAATAATTAAATTCAAACCTTTGGATTAATTCTTTCGAATTCAATGAAATGCATCATGAAGACATTTTTCTTCGAATGGACTCTCTTGAGTATTAACACTATTTTTAGATCGAAGGAAGTGAATGTTGGTGAAAATGAGATTGGTGATTATGGTAGACCATCTTTTACATTGGTACCTAAGTTTTCATGAAACAAATCGTATGGAATTCTAAAAACGATATCAAAGATAATATCATTGTTAATATACGACAACACGACCATCTTCTTTTGATTCCTGATAGTATACGTTGGTCTATAATGTTTTTTGCAATGGTTTAATCTACTATAAAATAATCCACGACCTCACATTCTTTACGGATTGAATCCTATCATGAAGGAAATGATCACTCTTTCTCTCATCCATGGGTTTAGGTGATTGGTATGAATTTATATTTAATACTTTTATGAAGGAATATAGGTAATATGTTCATATTACGATTAAACATTTTTTGGATGTAATATGTCAACTTTAAGCGATAATTTACGGTGAAGACAAATTTATGGAGTTCTAATGAAATTAATAAGAAAATTATGAAGAGAACGAATTGTTATTAATGTAATAGTGTACTGGAACGCAAACTCAAAATGACACATTTTTTTATAGATGTAATTGTGGAAAAATTGTGTCTTGCAACTCTTTAGATGACACCCCATAGAGTTTCTAGAGATACAGTGATTCTTCTCATTTGTTAATCGAAATTGTTGTGACAAATATTATATATAAACCTTGAAGGATCACGACAAAGAAATATGGGTGAAAGAATTTAGTATATTCAATATACTTTGGAGTATTAGACGAATTTTGAAATATTCTATGGGGAGTTTAAATAATTGTTAAATACTTGTATTTAAAAAACAATATGTATTTTATTACTGCCTATGATGTGAAGACAGAGCTGTGGAGAAAGATGAAGGTTAAGAGAAGAAATAGAGGCATGTATCTCATTTCATGTAAATAGTCTAAAGATGAAAAATATAAGATGATTAAAGAAAAACATGACGAGAATGAGAAGAAGATGGTGGTGGTGCTGTTGTATATTAATTGTGATATCATCTTTGATGTTTTTATTAGAATTTTAGTCAATTTGCTTCACAAAAAGTTTGGGTATCAATAGAAAAGATGGTCTACCATAATACTTAATCCTATTTTCACTAACACACTTCATTCAATCCAAAAAATGGTGTGATCATTGAAGATGAAGTCTCTTCGAAGGATGTGTTCATGATGCGTTTCATTGAATTCGAAAGACTGAATCCAAAGGTATAGAGTTTGATTGCTAATATTAAACGTTGGTCTATGATGTTTCCTGCAATAGTTTAGTTTAGTAAAAAAAGATCTACGGCCTCACATTCTCTACGTTTTAAATCCTATCATGAAGAAAATGATCACACATCTCCCATCTAATTGGTGTAGGTGATCGGTATGAATTGAATTGATATTTGATCATTTTACGAAAGAATATAAGGTAATATGTTAATATTACGATGAAACGTCTTTTGCATGTATTATGCCAACTTTAGGAGATAATTCATGGTGGAGACAAATTGATGGAATTATGGATAAAACGAATTGTTATTGTTGTAGTGCGCTAGAATGTGAACTTGAGGGGTGTATACTTTTTATGGATGTAATTGAGGAAAGATTTCGTGTCTTGCTACTCCTTAGACGACACTCCGTGGAACTTCTAAAGATACGGGGATTACTCTCATTTATTGATCGAAATTGTGCGTGGATGGGAGAAGTATGATCCTTTCCTTCATGATAGGATTAAAAACGTGGAAAATGTGTAGTCTTAAATCTTTTTGTATTTTATTAAACCATTGTGGGAAGTCATTATAAACCAACGTATACTGTGAGTAATCAAACTCCGTACCTTTGGATCTAGTCTTTCGTATTCAATGAGGTGCATCGTGAAGGCATCTTTCTTCAAAGAGACATTCTCTTGAGTGATCATACCATTTTTGGATTGAAGTAAGTAGGTGTTGGTGAAGATGGGACGGGCTATTATGGTAGATCATCCTATATACTGTTATCTAACTTTTTTCGTGATGCAAATCAACTGGAATTCTAGTAAAGATATCACATATAATATCGTCATTAATATACGACAGCGCCACCATCTTCTTGTTCTTGTCATGTTTTGTTTTTTAACCATCTCAAAATTTTCATCTTTAAATATCTGGGCATTAATCTCTGTATAAATTCTTCTACTTTGGTTCTTCATAGTGGACCTGTTAAACAAAGAAAAACTGGATTCGCCGAACACAAATTTCAAATCGCAACACTTGCAATTGGAACAATTGTGCAGAAGTGAAAGGTGGGTTGAAAGGAAGAAATGATAGATGAGGAGCCTAACATCACTAAAGTCCTTATTTATAACAGAAAGAAAGAAAGCATTCTAAACATAGAAAGTTTTCTTGTTTTCTAGTTCTAATTACTAATTAGAGAATTGGAAGGATTGGGATTTTGAAGCAGACCCCAAGGAGGAGGTCAAACTGAAATAGCGAACCCAAGCTTCTTAATCTCCTAGGTATTTGGAGATAACCCCGTCCAACTTTTGGTTAATATTTGAAATATTCTCAAGCCAATGGGATGCCCCTTGATTTCAGTCCCTAATTTTTGTAATTTAACTCAGATGTTTTTCTCTTCACCTTGAAAATATAAAATAATAATGCACTGAAACTGGAATTCTACATTTTTCAGGCAAAGTTTTGAAAAAGAATGGTTCTAACCTGACTCAAAAAGATGCTCAGAATATGTGGCCGTGGGCACTGAACCATATATTTTTCTTAGTTGTTCTAATTCCTACGATACTGTGCTGACCTCACACAGTTTCGTATGATGTCAGTTCAGCATTTCTCATTTTTTTTCCTGGAAAAGATACTCATCATTCAACATTTTTAGTTGGGAAAATGCTGCACTGACTTCCTTCGACACTGCATTTTACACTGTGCTGACGTGGCAGTGTGTAAATAGTCCTATATTTTTTTCCTTGTATCTCGAGGAAAAAATCTATGGTTTCTGCACACTACCATGTCAGTGCAGTATTGAACACGGTGTCTATGGAAGTCAGTTTAGAATGACTCTTTTAGTTATTTATTCTTTGGACTGATTGTGCTTAACTTTGTTACATGGATTTGGCAGAATGACGTAGATCTTGTCCATGAAATAGAGGCTGTTATTGGAAAGGAATTTGATAAGTTTGAATGCAAGGAGAATGAAGTGCTTGCTGATATCACAAAGGTAAAATCTTTACGTGTGGGTGTGGTTTTTGTCTCATTGGTCTGTTTGTTTGAGATTCAAATCATAAAGGGCTGTAGTTTGTTTTTCCTTCAGAGTAGTTATTGTTTGGGTACCCATTGAGTTTGATACTTCATCTTATGATACTACACATTAAAGTCACATTAGATCCTTTACCCACATTAAAGGCAATCATCAGTCTCAATCTGCATCTAGTAAGCTGATGAATCGAGATGTCTTGATCAAGATGGAATGAGATTCTGGAAAGAAAAAAAAAAAGCATTGCATATTACATTAGTGATTTTTAGTTCTTAAGTAAACTAATAATATATTGTTAAGCTTATAATGTACTTCGATCCATGAACTTTGTGATGCAGCTTAAGATGTCATGATTGTTTGGGGGTTTTGATAGGACCCGTTTTTTTTTTTCTTCTTTCTTCAGATCGTTATTATTTCCAGTATGGCAGTTGTATGGATTACATGTTTTGAATATTTGTGTCAATGTCTCTAGTACTATGCCTCTAATTATGGACATATTTTCTTGGAAGTATTATAGGTTTTAGTGAACCATCATAGGTTTTAGTGAATTCTAGCTTAACAGGATCCTGAGGTTCACACTTAATCCTGACTTGACCAAATACAAACAAAAGCTGTGAGAAATAAAAGTTGCTTCGTGGTTGGCAAGTTGAGAATCATTTATGGGGCAATGGTGAACATAACAAGGTTATAGTACTTCCCTATGATGAAGTGTGATGAGCAAAGTTCGATCTCTTACAATGTATCATGAAATAGTCATTTATGTATCATGAAGTTGAGTGTGGTTTAATTATTTGTAATAATTTATTGTTAAAAAAATCAGATCGATTCCCAATAACTAGTTGATTTTAATATATATTTTCACCCATTTTGCAGGTTTACAAGGCGAAACGTATTGCAACAATGAAGATGATGGATGATGGTTTTGAAGAGAAAGCTAAGGCTAGGAAGGCCCAGAAACTAAAAACATTAGCAGAAAAAGGATTATTGAAGAACAAGAGTAGAAAGAGAAAGAGAGCAAGACTTCCCAAAGGAGTAGACAAGAACAAAGTGATTTAATATCTCGATTACACACACACACACTCGAGAACGAGAACCTTTGCAAGCAAGTTATATAAGCATCCTTGCCGGGAAACTACTCCCAAGATTGACGAGGAAGAAAGTAGGTCAATTATTTGTTACAATATACAGTAGATATGGCTCGAGGTTAGAGTTGAATGACGAGATTAGTTTTGGGTTGCCGTTCCCAACGTATGTGGAATGAGTTAGATGATGATGAATACATATGGTTTTGATTTTTGAGAAATGGCCCCATTATTGTTTTATTTGATACAAAATAACATTTTTTTTTTTTTTTGGTAATTAACATTGTAACATCTCATTTTCAAACTAACTACTCCAAACAAAGAATGGTATTTTATCCTTTATTTTGGGTAAGTTTTGGACTTTTTAACAATGCCCCAAAAATTGTTATATAATGATTACACCATAATTGAAATTATTTTAAAGCTTTTATAACAACATTTATTCAGTCTGGTAAAATAAATAAAAACAATAATCAAAAGGTGTCCTTTTGTATGTATGTAGTGTACCCAAAACAGTGTCGCCCCTTCACATGAACCTTGTTGAGACAGTTCGGAAGGACGGTGGGGAATAGAGGAGCATGATTAGTCTAATTGACTCCCAAGTCTTTGGGATGAGGTTTTGTTCAAAATTATAGATATTCATGGTGCTTTTAGCCGAGTTGTTATGCTCTTGATTTTGGTTTTCCGTGAGAGACTAATGTAAAATGATTGAAATACCCTCTCTTTTCAAATTGAATTTCCCCAAAATTATTCCTCTTGGACTTCTCAGGTAAAATCTTTTAATCTCATTTTTAACCTTAAGATACTATCTCCTTGAACCTTTAAACCTCAAGAATATTATTTATTTATTTATTTTTGGGGATGAAGAGTATAGGTTTTTAGTAGGAAAAAAAATCAGGAATATTTGATGGGCTGAAGACAAACTACTTGAAGAAGTTCAATAACTTGAAAGAAAAAGATATCAACAAGAAAAAAAAAGAAAAAAGAAAAAAGAAAAAAGAAAAAAAGAAAATGAGTTTTGTCATGAATTTGATGATAGGGTGTTTAGATCATTTTAAGTCTTAAGTCTTTCATGAAAGACCGAAGTCAAGAGGTATGCCATAAGTTTGAAAACACTGGAAAGTAGCAAGCAAAGCAAAACGTTGGACGGATTATCTCAAAATTATTCTTTTAAGCTCTACTTTAAGAGAGTGTCTGTATGATACAATCAATATAAGAGATGTCTCTACCATATTAAGATTTTGAAAATCTCGGACGATATATCGGTGGTGGTGGTTTTAATCCATTCAACCATGTCTTTGGTTTTAATCTATCATTAAAAAATTTGTAGAAAAACTTAGATATTCTCACAAAATTTAATTATTTATGTAAAAAAAAAAAAAAAAAAAAATCTTATCTTGAGTTGAAGTTCCAAGTAATTTAAGGTTGAAGATGATTAGTTTTGAGGAAGAAATAAATTTTTTTATTATTTTATTTTAAGGTTTAAATGATCAGTCTCGTAGAGGATAGTAATGATATATTATCCAAATCATACATGTGTCCAAATCGATTAAGTGGTACTTTGTGTAAATCAATGCATTCGACCCTGTCCAGCAATAGTATAGACCAAGGAAGAGACGTCTAACCTAGCTTGTAGGCAAGTTATAAATAAATCAAGTAATTGTGACTAATCATTTAAACCTGATTAATCTCATCATCGCACAAGTTAACCAAGTGATTGTTATTTGCTCCAACGATCAAGGAGCCTCAAAAGCATATTATCCTGGAAAAGAAAAAAAAAAAAAAAGGAAGCATTACATTAATCAAATTAAAGAGGAGGTAAAGTTGAAAACCAATCATCTTGAGCCAAAGATGATAAATTCAAGACTGATAAATGTTTTTTTTTTCCCTCTTTAAGAGTCTAATTTTATTGAAAAATCAGTCAAGAAGGTTGAGAAGACCTACCTAATAAAGGAGTGAAATAAAATCCATGGTCCAAATATTAGAATTATCACTTCCCAATCATTTAAGGGTTGGTGAGATGGCAAAACCATGCCTCAGTAAGCAGAGGTCTTGAGTTTGAATCCCCCAACTCCTAAGGGTTGGTAAGATTTTTTATTTGAAGTTTCGTCGTATATGGAGGAGATCAAGTTGTATCGTACGAGTTATCTTGTCTTGTATGAGTAAAACAGTACAACTCGAATTTTCAATTATTTATTAGTAAAATTTAGCATATAGAATATATTAGTAGCTTGCATGTGTAAAAAATCACATGTACTACAAATAATAAAAGGAAATGACATAGGACTTGTGTAACTTCTTTTTGTATTGACCTTGGTCTCATGGGTGAACATGGAATTTATAAGATGAAATGCTAAAAGTAAAAGTGGTATTTGATTTTTTGGTGAATATCTTCAAAAATAAAAGTAGAAAGGTAAGAAATAAAAATGGTGTTTTGGGAAGACAAATGGGAGGGTGACGTGTCAAAATGATGTGATAGGTAAAAAAATAGATCTTGGTTTTCATGTAAATGACTCAAAAGACAACGATAAATGGGGGAAAAATGAAAAAGTGCTTTTGAGAGGTGAATGAAAGAATATTATGTGTAAAGGTGAGGTGATAGGTAAAAATTACATCTTCATTTTTCATGTAAATAACTTAAAAAATAAGGGTAAAAATATAAATTCAAAATTGACCATCTTAAAATGTGACAAGTGTATTCTTTTAGAAAAATGTGTGGATTTATGAGCCAAACCAAAGGGCTTTGGGCTTTTAAATTTAGCATTGAACATAGACTAGGATTTGAGATTTAATCTCATAAGAGTGTTTTTGTAATTTAAAATATTAATTAAATTAATTTTGCATTTTAAATATGAGTTTTATCATGAAATATAGAGGATTTTGGTGTTGGATTGTCAATATGGCCGCAACCCTCTAGATTTCATAAAAAAACTCAAATAAAAGAAAGGGTTTTGATCCAAGATTTTGAAAATTGATGGTTACTAAACTCTCAAATTTAAAATTAAAATTTAACGATAAAAATTAATTTTTTAAGATTAATTTTTTAAAACAAAAAAAATGTTCATAGAATGTTGTTGTCTACACTCTACATCTCTGCAACATCCGATCATTTTTTTGAATGTCATAGGGTGAGCTCAACAACCCTCAGTATGATTTGAAATCTTACTAAGTTAGTAAAGGTGGACTTGGTCATTGTTTTAAAGAATAGTGGATGTAGACATCGTAAATTTAAAACATTTGTTATAAAAGGTGAGCTCAATGAATTCAGCGTATGCGACTAGGTTTCTCTAGAGGTGGAAGATAAGGTATTTTGATCATTTTTTGTAAGTTTCTCGTAAATATGATTTTGAAAACCATTCGAGTTGACTCACCCGATTCATCTTAGTATCATTCATGAACGAGATCAGATGTCATGATTGAGTGACCACCATTTCTTCTTATTGATTCAAAGATCTGGAAAAAAAATTGCCATTGTGAGCCTTTTTCATATCCAACATGGCTAGATACTACAATTCATTTTTTTATTGGGACAATGATTGTGAATGGACTCTTTATTGAGAATATGTACTAAATAATCCTCTAATAAACAATATGAACCATTTAACTCCAAGTTACAAAATTGAAGATTTTTTCAAAGAAAACACCTAAAATACCCTTATAACAACTTTACAGAGTGGTTTCATCTAAACATAAAACGGAATCAAATAAAAAACTTGATCAATTTATTTGGTTATTAATATTTATTTGAAATAATAATAATAATTTATTTATTTATTAAGAACTATTAAAAAATTTAATGTAATCTTATTTGACTCGACTTGCTAATTTTTTTGTTAAATCAATTTGATGATAATGATGACTATACTCATCTCCATCATCATTGTTGTAATCATATCATCATCTATGTGAGTTAAAGATTACTAATTTTAAGAAGAGAAAACAAAATGTATTTTTTATTGATCTATAATCATAGCCAAGGGTCAAGTCATTAATTTTAAAACATAGGAATACTTCAAATATTCTCAAATAAACATGTTTATTTAAACCTAAAAAATAGTTAAAATGGTAATTACGACATTTTTGCTTCAAAAATCTTTGTTAGACCAATATTTGATAAAATGAGTAAAGAGTCCATAATTTAAAAGAAAGACTTTTTTGACACATATTTTCAAAAAATAGGTTTTTGCAGTCATTTTTCTCTTTTATGTATTTTAATGCTATGTAAGTTTAATAGCATATTCTTGTTTTTTATTAGTTTAAAGCAGATTCCAATAACAAAGATTCAAGAACTGAGAGAACAAGAAATAAACATCACACCACGCTTATTGGTAAAATTTCAAAAATTATACATAGAATATCTGCCCAACATTTAATAGACTCTCATGGGGAACATTGAAGATCACACTGTTCTCCCTACATATCCTCCTAAGGAATGCATATATGTAGTCGATGGCGATCTTCTTGATCACTTGTGAATCCCTTCTCGCTCTCACTACAGTGTTCCCAAGTATGTGCACCACCCCGGCATCTCTACAATTATTTAGGAACTCCAACTCATCCACCTCTGTCTGACTACTTGTCTGCCCCGACAACCTCTTCATGCTAACGGGCACAATCGAGTCGTTTGATGACATTGTAAGTTCCACATTGGAAGAGACCGTATTGTTGTTCTCTGTCAACAAATAGTCTCTTGACCGTTCTGTCTGTGCCCTATCCAAACTACTCTCGTCAGAGTCCGAACATCCCTCCATCATGGACTCGAGACGTACAAATATAAATAGGCTATCAAAGAGCATTTTCTCAAAATTATCATCCTTCTTGTGTAGGTCTTTATACCCGTACCTTGCAACACATCGAAACATGTGAAAGTTCTTCGGCCCGATCCGTTTTATAAGGAACCTTTCTTCTTGGGGTACGGTATAGACGGGGAGGTACTTCACACATACAAAGACGACGGAGGAGTGGATAGCGGGAAGGTTGGTTATGAAGTGTGAGAAAATCCGAGGCACCCCACTCGCTAATTCGGTGTATACAAGTCCAATCCCAGGGACCCTGACTAAACCCAAACTTGGGCCAAGACCTAGGATCCATGCCATGGAAACCCTACTGTGCATCTCCAACTCGTACCGCTTCACTGTCCCGTAATGCCAAACATACATTATGAGGAGAAATGCGGCCGCGATCACTAGCGGGACCCAACCGCCTTGGTCGACCTTGAGAAGTACTGCTGAGAAGTATGTGCACTCCACAATCAGTGATAAAATGGTGAAGATGAGGACTATAATCCAATGGCACCGCCATACAAGCAACATGATTAGAATCATGAGGAACGTTGTTACCAACATAACTGTCACAACTGCGGTTCCTGAAGATAAGGTGTTATTAAATGTGATGAGATAGTTATCGATAGAGGAATGAAGGATGTTATTTGAGCAAAGTAAGATACATGAGTTGTGTCAATTGGTTATACTTTCTACAAAGAGAGAATGAAAACAAAAGAATATTTGATATATTTGTAACTTGAGCAAAATTCGCCAGTGCCAACGGCATGGGCATCCTCTTTAGGGTTAAAGGGGTAAAATGAAAAAATAATAAACTTGGAGGGGTATTATAAAAAATCTTTGAGATTAAGGGGGTAAAAGAGGAAAAATAATAAAGTTAGAGAGGTATTATTAAGAATGGGGGAGATGAGGAAAGATAATAAAATGGGTTAAAGGGGTAAAAGAGGAAAGATAGCAAAGTTAGTGGGTATTATTGAAAAAGGGGGTAAAAGAGGAAAGATAGCAAAGTTAGTGGGTATTATTGAAAAAGGGGGTAAAAGAGGAAAGATAGTAAAATTTGAGAGATTTTATTGGGCAGGAGGAGGGATAGGAAAGACTATAAAATTGAGGGGATGAAGAAAAAGATAACAAAGTGGTAATGTGGACCCCGCGATGGGATGTTTAATGCCTTACAAAACTGTAGCAAAGTGGGTCCCACAATCGTGTTTTATTATATAGACAAGAGTTCGCTCGTGCCATAATAGATATAGCTAATATATTATCCGTGTGAAAGTTGTGTCTACGTCTTGTAAAAGAAAACTAAAGTTGAAGGCAAATTGCAACACATAGTTCAAATAGAGAGATGTCTCGAGGCATTATCATGTGAGAAGTGGATTATAAGTTGAAAAAAAAATCTAGACAATAAATTTAAGAGTTGCAATCTAGAGCGGCTTCCCATTCCTATAACAACATACGGTGTCTACATGCATGTTTTGGTTAGATTTAAAACACATAGGGCTGTGTGCACGGCTTGTTTAGGAGCCCGATGTGTCATTAATTATGTCAAACAAACTCTATATGAAACACACCAAGTGATAAACTCACCATAAGCATTGCCAATCTGGGTTTGATTTCTGAATCCAGCTGTGACAGCAATGCAGAGAACCATAAGGATCCAATTAATATCTGGTATGTATATCTGCCCAAGGAACTTTCTAGATGTATGAACGACCTTGACCCTCGGAAAACAACCAAGTGCAAGAGCCTGCTTGATTATTGAAAAAGTTGCCGATATCGTGGCCTGGCTTGCAACAATGGCAGCTGCCGTTGCCACAATAAACATCGGCCAGTATATTCCATCTGCAAAAATAGGAATTCATGTCAATCTTTCACCGGAAAATAAAGAGAACTGTTATTGTCATCCCAACTTTTACTTAGTACACCCCAAGTTCTAAAATTATTTATCACAATCTAATTAAAGATTAAAAACACACCATTCAAGCACTACAAAAGCTTGGTTCAAGTTATTATCTCAACGTTACAAAGCATTATAACACATTCAAACAACTTTTAACAGTTGTTTACATTGTTGAGTGCTATGTTATCCACCTCCACTCCAAGGTGTCACGTGCTCACGTATCGTGCCCCAGTTTGACCCGTGACTCTCTTATATGCATAGTTGTGCCTTCTCTTAACACCAATTGATTTTAGGTAGAGTGGTTTGCAACATGGTATCAGAGCGGCACAGTCCGTATAGATCACTGGTTTGAGTCTCCTCGAAGGAACTTTTCACCCTTATGGATGAGGGGGAGTGTTGAGTGTTGTATTATCCGCCTCCACTACCAGGTGTCACGTGCTGACATAGACCCAATTCGGCCTATGACCCTCTTACATACATGTTGTGCCTTCTTTTAACACCAATTGGTTTTAGGTAGAGTGGTTTGCAACATACATTACAATTAGGATTTGGCTCATATAAAATCATATATCTAACTAATAGATATCTAAACAAAAAACCAGAAAACATAGAGTTTCTATTGGCACCCCAACGTTTACTTATTCTCAGCCATTGACTTAAAAAAAAAACAAAAATTAGAGTATAATAAGTAAAAGTTGGGGTACTGAAAGTAGCTCTCAAAATAAAAGGCAAGTTACACTACCCATATAAAAAGATGACAACATAAAACAGGAGACAAGAATAGACCTGGAATAGAATGATAGAAGGCATCAATTACATGATCAGGGTTCTTCATTAGGTAAGCGGCTTGTCCAGAGTATGCCAAAAGAAGGCAAGGGAATACAACTACCGTAAAAGCAATCTGAACAGCTAATACAGGAAAATGGGCTAGGTCAGCGAAGAGTGCTTCTGTCCCTGCAACAATAATGTGCACTCATTAAGTCACTAAAATACAATAAACAGCCATATGGAGTGTGGAAATGAATATCAACAATGTTCTGTTACGCATACGTTGCAAGTGTTTGAGAGACGGATAGTTGAATGTGAATAATAATGTCTCACTAACTACAAAGCCTAAATATGTAAAACAATTGCTTAAATGAAAAAAAGCCATAAAAATACTACATCCTTGCGTTATTATATTTTTTAAATATATTTGAAAAAATTACTATTATATCTAACTAAGTAAAACATTGATGATTGTTTGCGTTCTTATATGATTGTTAAAATAAGATAATATGAACATATTAATAGAGCATGTTAAAATAAGATAATATAAATACTTAACTAATAATAATACATTTATACTAATGGATAAATATGATGTGCAATTTTTAATTAATGAATATTATTACAATTATTATGTGTAATTTGCATGTCCTTTCCACAAGCAATCTATCATTTTTTATAGATATATAATTTTATCAAAGTTTTTAAAATAAAATTTTCAAATATATATATGGGGATTGTTTAAGGGATAACATTGTGACACCGGTTTTTGTCCTATATGGTTGGGACAACAATAAAGATCATCCTTACAAAAAATCAGCCCGTTCTGAAACTTCTAACTCCATCAAAAGTGGTTTATAAATAATTGACGGTCCACAAATCTTGAACATTGTAAATTGGGGTTAAAAGTTTTGAAATGGGCCGATTTTTTGTGAGGATGATTTCTATGGTTGTGCCAACCATAGAGGACAAAAACTGTTATGTCTTGAGCCCGATATTTTTTGTGATGATGATCTCCTCACCATAGAGATCATCCTCACAAAAAACCAGCCCATTCCGAAACTTTTAACCCATATAGGACAAAACGTTGGCTCCCTAAGCGTTGGCTGTTGAATGCTACCCTATATATATATATATTGTGGACATTTTAGTCACACTATAAGATAGGGACACGTACCATATAAGAGATAAAACAGTCCACTTAGATGGGTTGAAAAATTAGTTACCAAATCCTAAAATCAAAGCCAAAAGTTGCATAAACAAAGAGAGAAATGATTGTTCGCCGCCTGCCATAGGAGTATAGAGCATGGTGCCAACTGATAACACCCAGAACAGCTAGAGAGTAGGCAAGAAAGAGCTTCAAGAAGATAAGAATAAAACAAGAAGCTACGGTCAGACTAAAAGGAGCCAACTAAGTTGGTTCAACCTCGGAAAAGACTTGGGGTTCAGTAAAAATCCAAGACAGACCTAAGTAGAACAAGAGTTCCTTCCTAAAAAACCAGTTTGCTCATGAACACATAGTCGGGCTCAAGACACAACTTGCACTCAACTAGACCCACAACACGAGAAACAAGTCCAAGTTAACATATAACACTGAACTCGTCCAACATGAAGTACAAAAAAAATCTAAATTAGATTGATGGGACACTTAGTGTAAAAGATATTTTCTCACATTTAATAAACCTACAAAAAATCTTTGGCAAGTGATAGGTTCATCTCCCAAAGCACTCAAATGCCCTCCAGCAGAGCAGATCATCCGAGTCAGTCGTGTGGTGACACTTGTCCTTAAACATCCATCTATATAAACAGAACCATCATACTAAAGAGGGGGACGAAAGATGAGGAATGAAAAGAGAAGAAAAATAAAAATCCTAAATAAGGAAAGATGATCCTGTAAGTTTACAATTCATTTCCTTCTTATTTATCTCTCCATTGATTGTATACTAACAAAATCGTCGAAGGAACATTGGCAGGCACCACACCGAAGCCCATCCTTCAACCTTCTTGCCTTCCACCATTTTAGTGACCATGAAGTAGCAGAGGTCTCAGACTGCTGTCGCAAAGGAGAGAAAGCCGAAGAATGAAGTGGAATCAGTAGAAGATTGGTCCCATCACCCACCATCAACAATGAAGGAAGATCGGGCCAATCAGAAGAAGGGGACCATCAAGTTAGCAAGGGAAGAAAGGGGTAGAAGAATAGAGTTTAAAGCCATGTCTTCCAATATAAGGAGACATTTGACCCAACACCAACAAAGAAGGAGAACCGAGCTCCCCGATGAAAGGGAGGTCCTGGCCTCTCCAATAGTAAGCTGGAAGTGAATCAAGACACAACTCGAGAGAAAAGCCGAGGGCCAAAGCGGAAGTCGAAGCCATCAGCCAGAGAGGTAGGTCATAGCGCCAAACACAGAAGAAAAGACACCTCCTGAACGGTGGAAAGCCCAAGGGCTTTTAGACGGACTCGAAGCTGACAAGGGAAAGTCTCAGGCCAAGGAAGCCACTACAAATCGGCCAAGGTCGGACCAACCAAGAAGACATCAAAGGAGTCGAAGAGAACTAAAGTTCATCCTCGTGAAGGAAAAGACGTAAGACCAAGACCGATCTCAGCATCAAATATCGACACACATCTCGAGGAGTGAAAAACCTAAAAACCCCTCCACATGTGTAATGATTTTCTAACACCCCCATCTGACACACACCCCTACACCCCCCATCACAGAATCGTACATCATTTGCCTTGGGATGAGCATAACCATAAAACTTTTTCTTATGTATCCTGAGGCAAATGATCTACAGTTCTATGATGGGGGTGTGTCTCAGAGGGGGGTGTCATATTATCACAACTATATATATATATATATATATATATGGGGTAGGTTCAACGGCTAATGAAAAAAGCCAACGTTGGTAGCCAACGTTTTGTCTTATATGGATTTTAAGTTTTTGAATGGGCTGACTTTTTGTGAGGATGATCTCTATGGTGAAGAGACCATCCTCACAAAAAATCAGGCCCAATCAGAAACTTTTAAGCCATATAGGGCAAAAATTGTATTTTATATATTAAATAACGCCTACGTTAGGGAGCTAACACATTTGTCCCATATATTGGTAGAATTTTACTATTGATCGAAATATTTACACCAAAAAATTGTATTTTATATCTTAAATTTGATTATTTCAGTTGAAATTCACTGCTCACTGGAATATTTCATAAAATGAACAGTGATTTTCACCAAAATATATACAAAAAGAAACTATAGGTTAAATTCAGTATCAAATCTTGTGGAAATGGAAATATGCCAAAATTTAATACTATGCTTGTGAGTACAGTGCTTCACAGATGAGTTTGAAAAGAAAATGCATAAAATTACACATTAAGAAGCCGACCTGTGATACTTAGCATGATCCCTCCAAGGGAGTTCCAACCACCCCGCCTGAGAAATCGATAAACGTAAACAGGAGAGAAAGCTTTTAGAACCGTGTAACCATGTTTCCATATGTTGAAAGCACCAATACCTCCAATTAAGAGAAACCAAAGGAGGACAATTGGAGCAAAAAGCCACCCAACTCTGTCTGTTCCATAATGTTGCATGCTAAACAATCCGATTAATATTACTGTGGAAACAACTACAACTACATCTGTACCAAAGAGAATGAAATAACTATTAAGTTCAAAGGTTTCAAACCCAAATGAAAGCAAGCCAAAGTGAACCTTATTTTTATTAGAACAATTCCAGATATAGAAATGAGCATAAATGTGATAAAGCACAAAAGCAAATATAATTTCGGTAATAGAACTATACCAGTACTCATCTTGGGGTGATCTACCTTGATCCCACCAGTAGCCGAAAGGACTGCCAACAAAATAGTTTTAACTCAATCTCTACTAAAGGAATGGAAGTAGAAAGCCCAACGGTGCAATTATTACTTATTAGCAATAGTAATACTAATAAGAATCTTATTATACAAAAGACCAGTATAAAATAGGGCATAAAATGTCGGATTTTATCTGAAATCCGAGTGATCCAAATCCAAATTAAGCGGGTTTGGACCCTTGGAGTTGATCCGAATAAAAATGGGTCGAATATGGGTTGATGTCCCTTGACATGAGTCGGATACGGATCCATCCCTATATCCACCTAGATCTGAATGAAATATTGTTTTGAGAATTATATTTTTATGTTTTTCAAAATATCTCTTTTCTACTACTTTAATATAATATGATTTCTTATAAAATAAAAGAATTATAATAGTAAATAGAATAATATAACAATTAGAAAAGACATACAGCAAAAAAATGTTGAATAATCTAAGATTATTTGATCCAACCGACCCGAATCAGGCAATCCGGTAGGGTTGGATCCAGAATTAGTGAAAGCAAAATGGTTTGGATATGGTTTTAGCTAATAGGATCCGGTTCGGATATGGATATATATCCGGCCAGAACTGACCCGTTTTAAGCCCTAGTATAAAATCTAGCAAATATGTTATAGAAAACATGTGTTTGAGCATACGTGTAGCACAGCAAAGTGGCTCAAGCAAGCATGATTTAGACCTAACAGAGAAGTTGCCAACTTGGTAAGTTGGTAAATTCTGTAAGTGGTAATACCACAGACCTGGGATCAAAACCCAGCCTTCAACCTTATACCTATCAAAAAGGAAATGAAAGAAAAGGTTAGACCTGATATTGCCGGAGTGAGAATCCCATCACCTATCACCATGCAAGTGCCAACAAGGACGATAATTAGAAGTGTGTTCTTCTTGTAATAATGTGCCTCCAACCATCTCTTGGTTGTTGCAGCAAATGATTTCTCATCAAAAACACGACGACTATATGTTGTTAGCTCCTCATCCGTCCGATGTTGATTTGGAATAGTATTTATTTTAGCGTGTCTACAGAGTAGTGAATACAGAGCAAATGTTCCACCTACGAAACAAAGAGAAGGTCAAGCTTACTGGAGGACATCATCACCCAAACAGTGTCATCAAAAGCAAAGCAACAAGGACACTACTTCTCAAATTTTGTTGAGTTGTGCACATAAACCTGACACAAACAGTTGTTCTTAATACTTTCTGAGTATCTTGTTTTTACTATTCCTTCATCAACTCAACTAATCACTCTAATTCTCTTATGTACAGTCATAACTCATGAGCACTTATAAGTACAAATATTTCATTTTTCTGTGAGAGTTGAAGTATAAGTTGCTTGTTAATCAGTGATCACATTTTTCTGATTCATTATAGAGAGATTATATTGCCACCCCAACTTTTGCTAACACCACACCCCAATTCATAAGTAAATAACCAAAGAATTAGCACACATCTTGGGGTGGCATTGGCAAAAGTTGGCGTGGCAATAGAATCTCTCCAAAAAAATTTATCATTTTTTTTCAAATAAAGATTAATTTCATGTCTTCTGATACATTCCAAATCCATGGCATATCAAGCAATACAAATCATTCTTTAGTGAAGTTAACACCATCAATGAAACTAACACTACAGTACTTGATTTTGGGGTTCCTGGATGAATTAGGGATTTTCGCAGTAGTATAAAAGTTTTTGCACATCCCTTCCAACTAGAGATCTCTCATATATTTTCTCTTCGGTACTCCTTTTTCACTTGGACATAATAGCCACCACTAAGCCTAGAGGCTACAGATGGCTGATAAAAAGCCCTCAGTCGTTAGATGTCATAGAAGATGAGATGCAAGCACTACACCAAAATCAAACTTGGTACCTTAAAACCAAGCACCCCGATATGAATACAGTTGGGTGTTGAAAAAGTGTGTTTCATAACTATCATCTTCATGAAGAAGTGTGTGGAGTAGCCCCAAGGATTCACGAACCCTAATCAACCTCGTCATGTCTACCAACTAAATAAGGCTACTTATGGCCTTAAACAAGCTCCCCACGAATGGTTTTAAAAGTTAAGTTTATTTCTCCAAACCATTAGAAAATGTTCACATTTAGACATTCTGTGAGAACTCCAATATTAGTATATGTAGATGACGTTGTTATCACATGGAACAGCTCTTCTTCTATCTGCTTTCATTGCTCATATCAATCCAAAGTTTGCAATAAAGGATGTGGGGCCATTACACTACTTTCTAGGAATTGAGGTAGTCATAATACAAATGACCTTTCTTGAGCTATTCTAAATATGCCCTTAATTAGAAATAGAAAGTAGGAGATGATGAGAGCTAGGGTACAACTCTAGAGAGAATCTAATCACCAAATTAGAAAAAGAAATAAAAGGACGATCTATATCACTAGATAGAATCTAGTCACTAAGCTAATCAAGGGTAGAGACCTAAGGAATCTCCAATTCAGTACAAATCCTTGAAGATACACATTTGGCTAAATCTAGCACCCAAGAAGATGGGAAGAGTGAAGTTGGACTTCTAAGGCAAGGCACATCAGAAGTCAACTAGGAGAAGTCGGGCATGAGAAATTTGCCAAGATGCATCTTGGCCATATTGGCCAAGTATTGTCAATGCGTGCCAAGAGACTTCCAATGGATGCCACATGAAACAAAAAAGATACAAAAAGTGTTTAAATCAAACTTAACTTTTGAAGATTTTATTTTGAAATATGAAGCTATCAAATCCTACAACTCAAGAGAATGATTATCTCTATTGCTGATTCTATAATTTTCTATTAAAAAATCCGAAACCCATTGGGAGGAGAAATCTACTATTTTCAGGCTAATTGCAGATGTTGGAAAGACGACCTCACTTCTGAATTTCAGTATATTGCTCCTTCATTGATGGGTGTACTGTATTCCAGAATATATGATACAAAAGACCATAATGTAACCAAATCTTTCAAAACAGACACATAAGCATCTGTGATCACATATACAAATATATAAATTTCTGTCAGGATGTGGTAGCTCAACATCTTTGATCCTATTTCATATGCTTAAATTATATAAACAAGTTCATAGGGTGAGATTGATTTGCCTTGACCATTATCATTCGCCCTCAAAACCACAAAGACATACTTGAGGAGTGGAATGAGTGTAAGAGAGTATATAATCATTGAAAGAGCTCCAATCACTTCCTCCGGGTCACTGATTCCACCAGGAAATGTATTGTAGAATACATACAAAGGAGATGTGCCCAAGTCTCCATAGACCACTCCAAGACTTTGGAATGCAAGTCGCAAAATCAGTATCGATGAAAATGTCTGCATAGGAAACAAAATGAATTGGTATCATGAGTATGTAAAGAAGTCTCAAATTACTACTCATCCCCCTCCCCCCCCAAAAAAAACGGGCATCCTAAAGATGAATCCATATTACATGATTGATGGACCATTTGATGCCTTGAAGACATGAATTTTAAATCGATGAATTCGACACAGAAACATGAAGAAGCTCTAGAAACAATTATTAATTTATCCTAAAGAGCACAAGATACAAACCGGATTCAAAAACTACCTCGACCAACAGATAATCTGCGTCTTAGAAACCAATCCATGGACTTCTAAATCTAATTAAGTACATAATTAATGGACTAGTAGAGGCCTTGAAGACGTGAATTTTGATGAATTCGACATAAAAACAGTAAAGTACGACACAAATAAGCTCAAGAAACAGTTTCTGATTTATCCTAAAAAGCAAGAGATCAAACAAACAGGAAAGTTTAAAACAATTGAGAGTGACTTTATTGATAGAAAAAAGAAAGAAAAAAACAGGCAATAAAGTGATTATATCTCACCTTTTCTCTGTACATACTTTTAAGCTTTCCAGCCTCCTCTTCCATGGGTTGATCAAGTTTCTGGTCCAAATCCCACATACTTCCTCTGTTACAACTCTCTTCATCTGTTGGTGTTGAAGCCATCCAATCCAAGAATCCTCCACCAAACCAAATTGTTCAAACTCACAATCACAATTTCAATCTTTCTTCTCCTGATTTCTCTTCTCCCTCAACAACAACTCAATCAATCAAACAAACAAACAAAAACCCATCTTCTATATATAAAAAAAAAACTAAAACCAACCCAATTTTTTGCTTAATCTTTCAACTCAAATCATGAAAAAACCCATCTCCCAAAATCGATTCTAAATGAATGAAATAAGAGAAAAGAACCGAAACCCACTTCAAAGAAGCTCAAAAAAGACCAAATGTCAACTTGGTAACAGAACCTACTCGAATATAAAACAACACGTCTCAAGATCAACTCCTAAACAATAAAAAAAGATATACAAAAAACTAATATATCTAACTTTTGTTCTAATTTTAACTCAAAATCTCAAGTGGGGTCAACCTGAAACAGTCAATCTCAATAAAAAAGCATATACCATTTAAATTCTCAGATACCCATTTGAGAATTTAAGACTAGAGGTTCCACTGTTGCAGTCATCTATAGTAGAATGGGTGAACCGCCATTTCCAGAGCTTTAGATGAATCTGTTTTCGCAATTTCGGCTATCTGACCTCATTATAATGAGTAAAAGTAAACAAATCCAATTCATTGATGAGAGAAAAAAAATGAAGATGTAGTAGAGATTAATTTGTCGTTTCTACAGGTTTCTGGATGCTTGTTTTAGTGATCTTCCATTAGCTTTCTTAGAGACGTTTCTTATAAGAAACAGAGTTTTCTCAGAATAGTTTAATTGAAAAAAAGAGAAAAATTTAACATTTACTGAGGCTGAAGAAGTGAAGTGGAGATCGACTCAAGCAAGTAACAGATACAGAAGGATCAAAAGTCTTTGGCTGCTTCTGCTGTTTCTTGCGCCTAATGCGTTAAATTTGATTTAACGCGTCTAATTTTTCACAACCGCGTACATTCCGCGTGCATTCATTATTATTCCATAATAAAAGAGAGCTGCTATTGGCACTCCAACGTTTACTTATTACAACCTAACTATAATAGGGCAAATGATCATTTCGTCCTCTACCCAAAACATGTTTTCGAGCGAGTTCATTGGTAGGTATTCTAATTTAAAGTTTTCATTTCGTTGATCAAAGGTAATAAACTCATTAATGATTACTAGTAATCCCGTTGTTAAAAAATAAGGATATTTGACTTTAAATTTAATTGTGAGATCGTTACTTTAAAATCAAGAATATTTTTTATTTAAAATTACCAGAGAGTTTGTCAATTTAAATTAGAATACCTACCAATGAACTCACTCGAAAAGATGTTTGGGAATTAAAATGAATAGTGTATCGAAATCAATTTTTTTGCAAAAGTTACATACGTTTTGGAAAAATCTCATTAGAATAAACAAATGGTAAATTACCATTTCATGTGTTGAATATATGGCAAAATTTTAATTCAGTACACTGTTTATTTTAATTCCCAAAATATGTTTTCTAACGAGTTCATCATTTTTATAATCAACAATCTTGTTAATAAATTACTAGAAGCTATCTCTCTTATTGTTGTTTAGATTTAGGACTTTATATAGGCCTAATCCTAATTATAAGTGGTGAAGTTGATTGAATGTGTTATAGACTTATAATGCTTTGTAACGTTGAAGTAATAACTTGAACCGAACTTGTATAATGTTGGAATGTGTGTTTTAATCTCTAGTTGGGGTGTGATAAATAATTAAAACAAATGAGTGTACACACTAAAATTTCGGGTGCAAATTGCAACTCTCATAAATAAAATATGGGTGAATCTCCATTTCATATGCTCAATATCACAAAATTCCGACTTCATTACATTGGTCATTTTAAATCTGAAAACATGCATTCGTCATTTTAAAAGTAACGAATTCCTGAATTCGTTACTTTTAATATCTACGAATTCATAGATGAATGCACGCGGTCCTTGTACGTGATTGGCTAAGTGGCAAGGGCACAGAATCGCACATCGTTTTCTTGTGTATCCCAATGAAAATGATTTATAGTTCTGTGCCCTCGCCACGTAAGTTGCGTACCCAATTGTGTATCAAGACTGTGTGCATTCATCGCGACTCTTCATAGATATACTAGTGAATTCATTGATTATAAAAGTGGCGAATTCACTTAAAAACATGTTTTGAGAATTAAAATGAAAAATATATTGAAACCGAAATTTGAACATAAATTGCACACGTTTTGGGAAAAATCCCTTTTTTATTCTTATTGGGTTCAATAAGTAAAAGTTTGGGCGTCCATATCAGCTCTCTATTTTAAAGGTCATAAAAATTGTTGGTAGGACTCTCGGTGTCCAAATCTTAACTATATTTGCTCTTCTGTATAGAAGGACAGTTATTTTCCAATGATTAGGACATACCCCCACTTTTTTTTTTTCATATTTGAGAGACCACTACTTTTCAAATTGGGGACATACCCTCATTATTCCTCTTTAATAGAGCAGTAAATAAATAAAGATTAATGCTAGAGTGGCACCTGAAAGACACACGTGAGACACATTTGATGTGGTGCACACATAATTATAGATGCTTTTGACTCATATTTTGCAGAAAAAAACATTTACGATTATGTGCCTGCCACGAGATTAGATGTGTTCCCCTAGGGTGTCACCCCAGGATAACTCATAAATAAATTAAAAAAATGACCTTAATAGTGTCTTCAATCTCTAATTAAAAGAAAAATCAATCATCTTGAGGGTCTTCCACCTGTATGGTAAATGAAATTAGTGTGAAACATCATATACGCCAAGTCACCCACTGACATGGCACCACGTGAAAGAGTTCCATCGTGATGATGTTGTTGTTGGGATGGCTACTCGTGTGACAAGAATGGTGGTGTCACGTTGCCATCAGTGCAAGTTATGTCGTGTTGACACGACTTGCGCTAGTAGGAGGAGCTTAGTGATTGGGTGAAATAGACAAAAATGTGGAGACAACCTGTCACCACACCATAATTGTCATGAGAGGTCATGGACAAGACACAAATGGTAGGTGGAACAATACGATCTGAAGATGATCCGAATGATAGTTGGAACAGTATGATTGGGATCGTAAGGAGATTCCATACTACCATGAACACAATCATAGGTAGTGCCCTGGGAAGGTAGTTACCATCTGGCATCTTGGACCTATATCCTTGGAGGTTATAAAATGGAACATGAGTCCAACATGTAAAGGATCCTTATCACTTATTACAATTTTTAAACACATTCACATCAACTTCAATCTATGAATCTCAACCTAGTCTTAAATCTCTTATTTTTCATCTAATTGACTTCTAATTAAAAGTCCTTTGATTTTTTTCCATTCAAAATAACGTAATTTTCTATTAATTTAAAAAAAAAAAAAAAAAACCTATCTTGCTCTTGAGGTTTGAAGTCATAGAATCTTAAGATTGGAAATGTGTGAAAAGAAATGAAGGTTTTTTATTAATTTATTTGAGAACACCTAAAGTCGAAGAGCAAAGTGATCCATTGGAAAACAAAGGGGTATGTCAAATATTCTTTACATTAGTGGAGGGGTAGTGTCTAAATCACGAGTAAGAATTTAGTATTAAGAAATTTCTATACTAAACTGAGGAACCAATGGCATGATGCCACATTTATTGAAAAGACACTTAAAATCTAAACTCCTAACCGCTTAGAAATTTTCTTCCTAAATCTTCTCTCCATCAACCAATCATGTTTACTTTTTCAATATACATGACATCATGCCACTGGTCATCAGCTTAGCATATAAATTTCTTAACAACAGATTCATACTCCTAAATCACCCATAAATTTATCGTCTCATAATAAAATTAGAGAGATTCTATTGTCACACCAAATTTTGTTAACATCATCCCAATTCATTCGTAAATCACCAAAGAATTAGTTTACATCTTGGGGTTTTTATTTGAAATTTTAATCTCCAAACATATGGGTGTCAATGGGTCGGTTCCAAGTCCAATTCTAAAATAAGTAGAATTAGAATCAAAACTGCCAAGAATCACAGGTGTAGGAGCCAAAAATATTTGATCCTAGGGATTAGAGAAAATAGCATCCCAACTCAATCCAAACCCGATTGAACGGATACTATGGGTCAAACCCATACCCCATTCGATTCAACTTAGGGAATCTATCAAAGAGGTTTGGCTCTTTAAACCCCCAAGGAGGTTTAGCCTCCTAAAGAGCCAACCCCTTCATTCTTTAAACCTCAAAGAGGTTTGGCCTCCTATAGAGTGAATTCCTTTACTCTTCAATCCTCATAACGATTTGGCCTCTCCAAGGAGCCAACCCCACATAAATTTACCATAAAATGGCTCAACCCCCTCAAGGAGTCAACCCCCTAACACAATACAAAGATCAATCCTTTAAGGAGAGACAAGATCTCTATCAAACACTATAACTAACAACTACCCAAGTTAAAGATATCGGTAGAATAAAACTTAGGTACATAACACAATTGAGTCAACTTGAGGAGTTGAATAGACACTGAGTCAAATCAGTTACAGAGTAAAAGATACTTCTTTTGTCAATTACAAAAGCCAAGAAAGTGGAGCTTTAAATCCATTATGACCCTAGATAATGGTGCATTAAAGTCATTATGAGATGAGAAAGTGTCTCATAATGACAACATGGGTCATCAATGACAGACATATGGGAAGAGGTTACATACTCTAAGTAAATAAGTTAATTTAGTAAATAGGAAGACTTCTCCCACCTCAAAGTAAGTTAAAACACACAATACTACTTTGCTTCTAATTTTTTTTCTTGCTCTACAATGTTTCTCAGGTTTTAACTTGATCATTGGAGGCGTCTTGGCTGACACCACACCGGTATCTTTTCAGGTGAGACTAACGGAGAAGATGATCGAAAAGTCAAAGTCCAATTAAAGAAAAAGATTGAAGAAAGTATATAAAAAAAACACGTAATTCAAGGATTAAATTGTCATAAAAAACATAGATCTCGAAGAGAGTGGGAGATCCAAAAAAAACCCACACTTTTTGGCACCATCTATGAATGAAGAGTAAATCCAGAGCACCCACCAACCAAAAGCCTTACCCGTCGATCTAACCAATCAAAAGCCTTACCCATCAATCTAAATTTTTTACCTTAACCCTTATATTCCCTTTATCAAATCTTTATATTCTCTTCATCAAGCCTTTAGATTCCTTTTATCAAACCTTTAATCTTTCTTCTATTAAGCAAATCTAAAGTTTTATCGCAAACATATTCCCTTCATATACACAATGTGCACGATCTACCAAGAGGGTTGCTTTGCAAAGTAACACTCTTAACTAAGAAGACTCTTAGTCCCTGACGAGGTAGCTATCTTTTTTAGTTGAAGTTACACTAGCAAAACATCCTTCTTAGGAGATCTCACGCATGTTAATATCCCAATTTTTGAGTCATTTCACCAATTTACCCCAATGGCCAGTCCATCCAGTCAACCACATACCCAAATAGAATTACTCCAAACTCTTCAAAAATCAACGCCATACGGTCTAAACCCAAATGGAAAAACAATAGGTAATAATGACGATTCTACGCCACGAAAATGAAAGGTTACCAACTCAACTCAATGGTCAAGGGGCATGAAACCCTCAAGAACCGAACAATATACCTAATCAAGGTATACAACATGGTGAGGGGTGTAATTTACTCCTTGAAGATATGAATCTTCTTGTCCTCAATAAAGGAAGGGTAGTAAAGGTAGAGTCGAAAACTACCAATCATCTAGAAGCAACACTATCAAAGGCGGTTGGAGGAAATAATAGTGAGTTCATTAACCACAATAAACTAGATTCGATACTAAAGAAGCGGAGAAAATAATTTAATATTTTGATGGTACTCGAGAAGGGAAAATCAACCGAACAACTTGCACGACTAGTAGTCAAAGATTTGAAGGATTCACCATTCTCTACACTGATCATAAAGAAAGAGATGCCTAGGAAATATTTTATTCCTAAGTTTAATCTCTACAGTAGTTCTTCTGACCCGATAGAACATTTGTACCATTACAAACAAGTGATGTCTCTAGAAGAAGGGAAAAATGTTCTCCTTTGTCAGGTTTTCCCTTCAAGTCTTTATAAGGGAGCATTAACTTGGTTCCATCGACTAACTCCTAAGTCGATAGATAGTTTTTCCATATTCTACATGAGTTTCGTGGCACAATTCATGGGGAGCAGATGACAACAAAAGGGAGTCGATTCACTTTCACTATTAAGAAGAGAATTGAAGAAATTATAAGGGAGTATACATACCATTTCAAAATAGAACTCCTTCAGATCAATAATTATGATGACTTCATTGCCATCATCGCATATCGCAAGGGGCTTCCAAACACTATGAAGCTCTATGATTCTTTGGTGAAAAGCAGCCTAGAGAAAATGAAGGATCTTCTATTAAAAGAGAAAAAATATGCAAAATTGGAAGAAGATGAGCAAAGCATTGCTTCAGTAACGACTTTACCAACTATAAAGAAGCCTTCCAAGTAGGGACAAAAGCGGGTTGTTATACTTGGAGTAAGAGAAGAAATGAAGAAGCAAAAATGATAAAGACAAGAAAGAGTTCGAATCCAGAATGAACCGTTCATCAGATGACCAAGATCGATGCATTTAGATCCCTCTATGAGGGACTGGACAAGGAAGTACGACATTCATAAGGATCAACGGCATCGTACTTCAGAGTGTAAGTCTTTAAAAAGTATTATTCAAGACTTGATAGATTGTGGATACTTGCACGAGTTTATAACACAACCTAGTCCTATTCAAAATCATCAGTAGTAATGTCAACAACAACGACCTCCGCCCCCACCTTCTAGGGGGCAAGATAAACAAAATAAAATAGCAAATGTGATTGATGTGATCCATTAAGGAGTGGTTACATAGACTAACCAGACGAAACAACTAAGAAAACGAAATCTAATAAGAAAAGTAGTACAAGTATGAGAAGTTTACCAAATCCAACCTCAACCACGGTGGGTGTAGCCACCGATAGAAGGAGGAAGGTCAACAATCTTCTTCTTTGATCAAGATTTGGAAAGAATACATGGGTCGTATAAGGACGTTCTAGTCCTTACTTCACCCATAGAAAAGTATGACATCCAGGATCTTGGTGGATTCAGGAAGTTCAACAGACGTTCACTTCATCGAAGGATTCAAAAAGATGAACATCAACAAAAAAGAAATAGAGCTGCAAAGTTTACTCTTAGTCGGTTTAATGGAGATGAAACCCAACAACTAGGGGAGATCACTTTACCAGTTTCAACAGGAACAGTAATCGTGTGACACAGTTTGTTATAGTAGACGCATCATTGCCTTATAACGTCATCTTTGGACGAGCATGGATTCACAAGATGAAGGCCGTCCCTTCGATATATCATCAACTAGTGTGATTCCCTACCCTAGACGGAGTATGGAAAATTATATGGAAATTAGGCGACAACAAGACAATATTATGTCGCCTCATTCAAATTTGATCAATAATAATTAAAGTCAGACTCTACCAATTCAAAATGTTAAGCTAAAAAATGGGTAGAGTCACTAGCAATCGAGTCGATTGAGGCCATTGGCATTGGAGAAGGAAAAAAGAAGAAGGAAACATTTATCACCTATTAATGGAGTAGGAGAAAAAGAAACTAACAAAATTCCTAAGGAAGAATAGAGAAGTATTTGTATGGTCCTTCGAGGACATTCCTGGTGCAGACCCAAAAATCATATGTCACAAGCTCAACGTGGATTTAAGTTATCCACCGATATGACCAAAAAGGAGGTTATTGGCACCAGAACAACGTGATATAGTAAATGATGAGATAGAGAAGCTACTTCAAGCAAACTTCATAAAAGAAGTATAATATACCAGTTGGATGGACAACATAGTTGTAGTATCAAAGAAGAATGGAAAGATCTGAGTATGTATAGATTTTACTAGTCTTAACAAAGCATGTCCAAAGGACTATTTCCCCCTACCTCGGATCGACCAATCGGTAGACGCGACATCAAGACATTATCTTTTGTTCCTCATCGATGGATACTCTGAGTACAACTAGATCATGATGCATCCAGACGACCAAGAGAAGATGTCATTTATTACAGATAGAGGGACTTTCTATTATAGAGTCATGTCCTTTGGTTTCAAAAGCGTAAGTGCAATTTATTAAAGACTAGTCACTCAGATGTTCAAGGAATAAATAGAGAAGACGATGGAAGTTTACACAGATAATGCTTTAATCAAAGTAAAAAAAGGGCAAGATCACATCCAAGATCTGGAAGAAACTTGAAGAATATCAGATGAAGCTCAATCTGACAAAATGTGTCTTCGTAGTTTTTTCAAGAAAGTTTCTCAGGTATTGTTCAAGCTGTAGTTATGAATCAATAAGAATAATAGTAGAACAAAATCAAATAAGGATTTTGAGTAACCAATTATCTTGGCAAGCAAAATTAATTTTGAGTAACCAAAATTAAATAACCTTGGCAAGCAAAAGTCGATCCACAGAGACAACATTATCTAATTACTTTATAACTCAAATCAAATAAGGATTTTGAGTAACCAATTAAAAACTAATTTAAAAGTATCTAACAACTAATAAACTAAAAGATTAAGACTTATAACAGAAAAATTAGATCAATCAAATCCACCTTAACAAGTATAGTAAATAAAATATGTTTCGAATTTTTTTTATATCTCAATCTACTTAAAGAAAACTAATGCTTGTAGATCGGAAAGTAAATCTTGTTTAGCACATATAATAATTAAAAATTATGTTTCCCTTTTTAACTTAACAAATATCAAAATCAAAATCAATTACCATAACTAAGTATGATTTAACTTGACCTGATCTAAGATTAAACCATCAGAACTCTCGATAATTTAAAATAGAATTTTAATACTTATAAACAAAAAGTGAATCACTTAGAACATTAAGCAAGATAAATTCAGAATAAGTTTATTCACAATATATTGTTTTGACTTTATTGACCTTTCTAATGGAGGTTTAGCTAAGAAACATTGCAATAACAATAATCGAACAATAAAATAAAAAGAGAGAGATGACAAAAGAAATAATTATTTTTATCGATCTTGGAACAAAATCTGGTAGAGTCTCCTTACAAAAATCAAAAATAAAAAAGAAGAAACAGAAAATATGAAATACCCTAATTCTCTAAACCTAAATTATAGAGATATCTACCTTCGTCTCAAGCTCTGATCTGGTCCCCTATTTATAGAGAGACTGGATTAAGGTTTTAGAGTTTTAGATAATATTATGAATTCACACGATTTTAAAAGTTGACTTCAATCATAATTCTTTTCAACTACCAACATACTGTACAAATCACGAGGAAATTCACTCTCTGTTCATCGCGCCCTTCTACCCAACCTGAGTGTCGCAGTCCATGTAGGCCCATTGGGTCTAGGTCTTGGTCTATTGACTTTGTTCTGATCCATGATCATAGTGGATGCCTTGAATTTTTCGGATTCGTCTTTGAAAATTTGAGATTTTTTCTTGTTACACAAAAATAACTGTAATTAGTTCCAAAATACATCATTTAATCAATAATTATTATGGACTAATGATGAATTATATCTAATTAGAGGATTTATTGTAGACTTTATCCATACAGTCCATGAAATTAGAACTCTAAAAACCACTTTCTAGACCCTGATTAGATATTTAGTAACGATGAGAGGAATTGAAGCCAACCCAAATCAAATTAGAGTTTTGATAGATATGTCATCGCTAAAAACAAATAAGGAAGTCCAACGTTTGACTAAATGGATTGCGGCATTGAATTATTTCATAGCCAAAACCTCGTATCGATGTCGTTTTCTATTTCAGCTTCTTCAAAAGAGCAAACACATGGAGTGAAGGGTAGAATGCGAGGAGGCGTTTCATAAATTAAAATAATATCTTGGATAGCCTCCAATACTCTCAAAATCACAGCTAAGGGAGAGACTACAACTCTATCTGGCATCTTCAACAATTGCAGTCAGTTCTAGCCTAGTTGAAATGGATGAAGGAGCAAAGAAACAAGTATACTTTACTAACAAAACATTGGTTGATGCAGAAACAAGGCACACAAGGTTAAAAAAAGTAGCTCTATCTTTAGTATACATGGCAAGGAAGATAAGGCTGCATTTTCAAGCACATCCAATAAAGGTCTTAACAGAATACCCACTTAAGGCTGTGTTAAGTAAGTCTGACCTTTTGGGTCGAATGGTGAAATGGAACATCAAGCTCAATGAGTTTGAAATTTTATTTGTCCCAAGGACTGTAATAAAGGGGCAAGCAGTAGTTGAGTTTCTTATAGACTTCCCCATGGTAAGTCTCAACCCAGCAGAAGAAGAAGTAGAAATTAATTTATCGAAAGGTGAAGAAGAAACCCTAGAGCCTTTGTCAACCAAGACTGGATGGAGAATGTTGGTAGATGGAGAATCCAACGACAAGGTTTCTAGGGCAAAAATCGTAATAATTACCTTTGACAACTTCAAGCTAAAGAAAATAGTTTGATTTAAATTCAAGGCCTCTAAAAATGAGGTAGAGTATGAAGCTATCAGTTCAGATCTGGAAATGGTTTTTCATTTGAACATGACATACTTGGCGGTTTACAATGATTCTTAGTTGATAGTCAGACATATTAACAAAACTTATGAAACTAAAGATGAGTGAATGACAATATACTTAAACCTCGTCAGGAGGTGGATATAGAAGATTAGGCAGGTGGAAGTCTTCCAAGTGCCAAGGTTGGAAAACCAACATGCCAACTCTTTAGCATGTGTTGCATCGAGGTTGGAGACAAAATCTTCAAGAGACATCAAAGTTCAATATCAAGAGAACCAAGAATCTTTCAAAAAGATGTAACTATTGTAAGAACACCTCAAGCAGCCAACCCTAGTTGGATAGATCCTTTAAAGGTTTTCCTCCCAGATGGGACCTTACCATAGGATAAAGAAGATGCAAAGAAAGTGAAGTACAAGGCAAGTCGTTACACCCTGGTCAATGGTGACTTGTACAAGAAATCTTTCGAAAGGAAATTATTTACGATGTTTAAGGGAAGAAGTAGAAAAACTCATTGAGGAGATTCACAAAAAAGAGTATCACAACCACTCGAGTGGACGATCACTTGCTCGCAAAGCCATAACTCACGGGTTATTTCTGGCCCTTCATACAAATAGATGCCCTACAATATGTGAGACAGTGAGACCAATGCCAACGATTCATCATTCAGTTGAAGAATTGTGACCACTGAAAAGTCCATTGTCTTTCCTTAATGAGGCCTGGACATAGTTGAACCACTACCTATGGCAACAAAGCATAAACGATTTCTATTGGTGGCAACAAACTACTTTACAAAATGGGCGGAGGCAAAACCTTTGGCCACATCCGGGAGTTTAATGTGAGGAATTTGATTTGGAATAACATCGTAACATGGTTTGGGGTTCCCAAAGGTTATCATCATAGATAACGAAAAATAGTTTGAAGGATGGATGGTTCTTAACTTCTATGAAAGCTTCGGAATTTGTCAGTTCTTCTCAACTCTTTAAAACTCTTAAGGGAATGGGCAAACAGAAATTACCAATAAGACCCTAATCAGCAACCTCAAGAAGAGACTTGGTGATACAAAAGGAAGGTGGGTCGATGAACTCTTGGGAGTAATATGTGCCTATAAAACCACACCAAGGAAAGCAACAAAGGAATCTCTTAACACTCTTGCATTCGGAGTGAAGGCAGTCATACATGCTGAACTCGACCTTCCAACTTCTAGAACTTTAGTCAAGATTTCTGAGGAGAGTGACGATCTTCTATCCAAGGGGTTAGATCTTATCGAAACAAAGAAGATCGTTATGACTCACCTCCTAACATACCAATAACAATTTAAAAGGTCATACAATCGTAAAGTCTGATGAAGGACCTTTAAACTTAATAATCTAGTGATAAGGAAGGTATTTGAAAATTCTATGGAACTAAACAGTGGAAAGTTGGTGGAAAATATGGAAGGTCCCTACATAGTTGATAAAATGGGGACAATAGGAGTTTATCATCTAAAAAGTTTGAGTGGAGTTGTACTGCAACATCCGTGGAAAACTGTAAATCTAAGAAAATATTATCAGTAGGATATGTAATTTTTTTGTCAATCAATGCAAGACAAGTTGCTCGATATCATATCCCAATTCAAAGAGTCATTGTGGTTAAAAATCCATGATTAAAAGTCCACACTCAAAAAAGAAACCTGCACTTCATAGATACTAAGCCCATATTCAATCAAGAAGCCCGAGCTTCAAAGAAGAGCCCAAGCTAACAAAAGGAACCCAAATTCCAAAAATCTAGAAGCTCGAGCTTCATAAAATAGCCTACACTCACAAAAGGAACTCGAATTCCAAGACAAGAAAAGCTTGAACTTCTAAAAAGTCCACACTCACAAAAAGAACCCGAGTTCCAAAGCAAGAGAAGCCCGAACTTCCAAGGAGCCCACACTTACAAAAGGAACTCGCTTTCCATAAGTACCACGGGCCCATACTCAATCAAATAACACAAACACATTAGAATACTAACATTTACTAACATATATTCCAAGTTTTCAATAGTTTAGAAGTAGAAAAGTTAAATAACAAAGTCAAAGGTCTAGAAGTAAAGTCAATATGGCAAACATGCCATAAAAATAAGGAAATCAAAGAGACTCCTTAATATCTAAAGCTATTGGAGTTGCAACAACTATAATCCGAAACTCTGGCTCAATATCAGTATCAATGGGGTCAGCAATGGGTAGAGAAGAAGCTTCTAAAGCTTTATCTATTTTCTCTCCATTTTCATCAGTACCTTGAGAAACCACCAAAGTGTTTTCATCATCATCAAGACCTAATTTAGCCAAAAGCCGAGCTCTCTCCTCATCACGAACATTAGTCATTTGCCTATTTAATTGCTTGCACATACTCTTATAATTTCTCTTAGCCTCTTATTCTTTCTCAATCTTAAGGTCAGCTAGTTGCCTTTTCGAGAGATTTGCAATAACTTTTAATTTCCCTCAACACATGAACGCAAACCTGGTACTTATTCTCTAAAAAAGTCCATGCAACCTTTGAACGATTCTTCTAAAGTTGTAAGGTAGCCACTTCGCCCTCAATAGCTACTAAGTGATTAATAATAGTGATGAGGTGATAAGAAGTCAACCAAAGATTGAAAGGAAATTTAGAATATCAAAAAGATTTTAAGGAAGAAATATTTATTGTGAGCAAATGGGAGAAGGAAACATTCATTAGCAAAGTCGAGTCCAATTCACTTATAGTTTCTTCATCCTTTATAAAGTAAGATGACTCAAGAATACACTTAGCAACATAGGGAACCTTAAGAGCAAATTGATCTTCCTTTATAGATTCATCAGCAAAACATTCATTCCTTCTCTAGAACGAACGAGGATGAATAACTTGAGGAAGGCTGAAAGGAGCATCAGAAGTTGGGCTAACTTGAAGAGTTGGGTCAATAGTAGCAGCATCTGTAAGTGCAGTAGGAGAATGATCAATAGGAGCATCAGGAGACTGTACAAAACACTCCTTAGATTGCTTCTCCTTCCTCTGAGAAAAAAATATATTTTTTCTCTCTTAAGGGGAGGATGTGAAGAAGAACCAATGATGGATAAAATAGGCAAGCCACTTGACATAATGACTTCGGTTTGAGAAGCTTGATTGTTATCTGAGAAAAAATCTTTTATTGGATTAGTCTTAGCAGAACAATAAATAGGGGAAGTTGCTAGAAGATGAGGATCAGATGTTTGAGAAACGAAGGTGGAGAGAAAAGAAATCGAAAATCCCTTTGAGATATGGATAGACTAAGAGCTCACTCAACTAGAAGACATCAATCAAGATTAAGTATGGCGAATTCAAAAAGCGAATCCCTACAAAGAAGAAGAAAATAAATAAATTATATAAGTGAAGAAGAAAATATAAAGATAAAAAAGAAATTAGAGGGAGAGCTACCTTTAAACTTAAGAGATCTTGGGATGGGTAAGGGATTACCCTCACTAGATAATTCATCAAATTCCTAGTTTCCCGATATAGCAATTGGATTACAAAACCAGTGTTTATCAAAATTAAGAAGGTTAGAAATCAAAGAACTACTCCTAAGAATAAGAAAGTAGTTGCAACAACCTGAAAGAGATGACATCAGGCGGTAAAGGAATAAAAGCTCTTCCACCCCTAAGCCAAAATTATGAATGCTATTCAAAGTCGATATACCATAGACAATCCTAAAGAAATTTCCATTAACCCTAGTGGGGTGAAGGTTGAAGAGAATAAGAGTTTCCTTAACAAGCTTGGGAAGATGAAACTTAAGGCCGACATATAATTGTCCAAGGAAAAAAGAACATTCATCAGGATTAATAGTAGGTCATCAATATTTTCTATTCTCTTAAACATTACATCTTTAGGAAAATTAAAATGGTTGTAAATTTCTTCAATAGAAGATAATAGATTAAGGAGAGACATAGTGAAAGATAGTATAGATTAAAGAGACAAACAAAAAAAATATAAGAGAGGAAGATTGAACACACTAATTTAATCCTCAAAGCAATAATCGAAGATGAAAAGCAAAGGAATCCCCAAAAGTATTATTCTCCCTCAAAGCCTAGAACTCTTTACCCAAAAAAATAAATAAAATAAAATGAGAGAAAGTTAAGGCTTTTTATAAGAAAAAGATTTCCGAAACCTTACTTGCCAAAATTAGTAGGAAAGATATCTAGCAAATATCTCATATCTATGATACAATATTCTCTAATCCCAAATAGAAAGTTCTTAGAATCATAGATTTTAGAAATAATCAAATATCTTAATAGGGGGCATTGTAGGAATAAAAAATATTTTATCCTAGGGATTAGAGAAAATAACATCCCAACCTGATCCAAAGTCAATGGAACGGATACCATGGGTCAAACCCATACCCCATTTGGTATGACCTAGGGAATCCAACCCTTCCAAACCACCCCATCAAGGAGGTTCGGCCTCCCAAGGAGCTGATCCCTTCACTCTTCAAACCTTAAGGAGGTTTGACATCTCAAAGAGCCAACCCCTTCATTCTTTAAACCTCAAGGAGGTTTGACCTCCTATGGAGTCAATTCCTTTACTTTTCAATCCTCAGAACGGTTCAGCCTCCCCAATGAGCCAACCCCATATAAGTTTACCATAAAATGACTCAACTTCCTCAAGGAGCCAACCCCCTAATACAGTACAAGGATCAATCATTTAAGGAGAGACAAGATCCCTATCAAATACTATAACTAACAACTACCCGAATAACATCAAAGGAAAGAGTAAAGGTATCAGCAAATAAACCTTAGGTACATAACATGACTGAATCAACTCGAAGAGTTGAATAGATACCAAGTCACTTCTCTTGTCAATTACAAAATCCAAGAGAGTGGAGCTTCAAGGCTATTATGAGCCTAGATAGTCATACATTAAAGTCATTATGAGATGAGAAAATGGCTCATAATGACATCATGGGTCATCAATGACAGACATCATGGGAAGAGGTCATATGCTTTAAGTAAATGAGTTAATTCTATAAATAAGGAGACTTCTCGCACCTCAAGGTTAGTCAGAACACACGATACTACTTTACTTCTAAAGTTCTCCTTACTTTGCAAATTTTCTCAAGTTCTAACTTGATCATTAGAAGCCCCTTGGTCGGCACTACACCGGTGTTTTTTTCAAGTGAGACTAACAGAGAAGACGACCGAAAAGTCAAAGTCTAGTCAAAAAAGAAGACCGAAGAAAATAGAAAATCAACACGCAATTCAAGGATCAAATCACCATCAACAATACAGATCTTGAGGAGGGTGGGAAATCCGAAAAATCCCCCACAATAGGTACCCATCGATTCTAGTTTTCAACAGTCAAATGAGAAAAAAAAATTTCAAAATAATTATAAAAAAAATTTCTTTATGAATAATAAAATATTATTTGCAAAGTATCAGGTTAATAATAATTTGTTTCACTAAAACTATGATTTTATTTAAAATAAATAAATTAATATTCATTTTACTTATGTAATAAACTTGAAGAAAAACGACCCATTTTGAGCTCCAATATTTAGCTTATATGAAAATTTGAAGAACTTTATGTAATATTTGTTAATTTTAAAATATATCTATACGTTATAATGTAAAAATAAATGACAAAATAAATCTATACCAGATACCTATGGGTACCCATCAGATAGAACCTAATGATTTTGGTTCCTATTGGTTCGATTCCATATTAGACCCGACTCTACCATTGTTCCAATAAAATGGAAATCCGAACCAAAGTTTTCAATTTCGGTTCGAGTAAATGGGTACCATTGACACCCCTAGTCCAACGTTTCCCTATCTAACAATAACTAACAATCGGGGAATACTCGACAGTGAATTAGTGATATGATAAGAAAACTGATCCTAATCAAAGTTTTAGATTAACTGATATGGATCTCTAGGAAATCTGGACTGTTTGTTGGATGGTTAAGAGTGGGAGAAAAAGAGAAAAAGAATTTTCTAATTTAGTAGGATGGTTTTTTGAGTTTGTGAAATATGGGACCCAAAATACCATCTACAATCAAAATGGTGTTGGGTAGTGGGTCCCACCGATGATAATTGTATCACTGGGCCCACGTAGCTGATTTTCGGTACAACAGATTGACAGCCGCACTCTCTCTGATATGTACTTTATTAGAAATTAAAGAGAAATAATTTGGTGTGTGGACCCATATACAGGTTTGGTGCAGATCATTAAGTTCCTAGCTAGGTCATCACTTATCATCTCGTAACCACGTGGCAGGCACTTGTTTTGTACAAGATTATATAATTTAAGGTGGACTTTTATTAATATTCTATATTATTATAATTAAAGGAGGGTGGATTTATTGACTAAATTGTTTAATAGTTATTTTTATTTATAAAAATATATTTAAATAAATATGTTAGTACATTCAAAATAATTTACTATAAAAATATGAAGGATTGGATTCAATGAATCATAAAAACAACTCAACAAAAAAAGAATCTCGACTATTAAAATATGTGATTTATCCTTGGGATACCTGACTTCTTTCGATCATAGGATTTTTCTTAAACAATCGAGATTTCATGGTTGTTTTTTCACGAGTCATTAGATTCTGATCCTAATAAAAATACTAAAAAAATTCACTTATATGTAACAAAAAAAAGTCCATGATTTTGAAGAATCATTACCTTAAGAGCATGTGCATTTCATCTATTCCATATTATATATATGGATCAGGATCCGTATACACATAAAGCTACAATATGTTTTGTCTTATATGGGAAAAATGTTTGGAATGGACTGATTTTTTGTGAGGATGATTTCTATGGTGAGGAGATCATCCTTGTCAAAAATCAGTTCATTCTGAAACTTCTAGCTCTATGTTTACAAGTTGAAGAATTTTAGACTGTCCATTTTTTGTAAACCACTTTTGATGGTGTTAGAAGTTTTGGAATGAGCTGATTTTTTGCTAGGATGATCCCCTCATCATAGAGATCATCCTCACAAAAAATCAGCCCATTCCGAACCTTTTTGACCATATAAGACAAAAACGTTTGTAGCTTTATGTGTTTATGGATCCTTTTACATATATATATATATGGGAAATGTTCAGCAACAAACATTTTGACAAACATTTTGGCAAAACATTTTTCAAAACATGGGTTAGAAGTTTTGGAATGGGCCGATTTTTGGTGAGGATGATCTCTACGGTGAGGAGATCATCATCATCAAAAATCAGCTCATTCCAAAACTTCTAACCCCATCAAAAATGATTTACAAAAAATGGACGGTCCACGATTTTTCAACTTGTTAACTAGGGTTAGAAGTTTTGGAATGGACTGATTTTTGGTGAGGATGATCTCCTCACCGTAGAGATCATCCTCACCAAAAATCAGTCCATTCCAAAGCCTCTAACCCATGTTTTGAAAAATGTTTGTCAAAATGTTTGTTGCTGAACGAGACCCATATATATATATATATTTAGGATTCATTTTTCTTGGAAATCCCAATCATGTGAACCATTTGTTTAATGGAGATTGAGGGTTAAGGTTAGTGTTTTCCATTATTTTTACCAAAAGTATTGGTAAGAGGGTGGACCAACAAGTGTTAGGTCTAGTGGTCAAGGCTTCCCTCCAAAAAGAGAAAAGTCCTGAGTTTAAACCCCCTCGTTAGCTAGCAAGTTTTTGGGGTATTGCATGTATTCGAGGGATTTGGATGAGAAATGGTGCTCTAAAAGACTAGTTGCATTGCTCTTACTAGTGGGGCCTACAAGTCCAGATACCCCAGTTATAAAAAAAATTGTAAGAGTACTCATTTTGCTTTAAAAAACTAAGCAAAATTAATTGCTTAATAAAAACTATAATAGGTGGTAAAGACTTCTTTCTAGTTGCACTATGATTTGTTTGGGGCAATATCTTAACAACCCAATCACAAAAAAGTCAATCCGAGATTTCACATAATCCTAGATTGACCAATCACGAAAATCCACATGTATTGAAGTTATCTCTCTAATTTACAAAACTACTCTTGTTAGGCTTTATGCGATTGTTCATCCATGATTTTGTAAAATCTCGGATTGACTTTTTTGTCAACAAAAAAGTTCTCCTTTTGAATGCCACCTCACCCACATAAAACGACACTCAAATCATTGAGGTTGACGATTCAAAACATCATTCTTGATAATTTGAATGTTGATTTGGACAATTTATCATCATTGATCTAAATGGTTGTCATAGGTCAATCTCATTGATTGGATCAAAGGTCGATCTCAATGATTTAAATTGTTGCTCTTGACAATTTGAAACATCAATCTCAACAATTGAAAGGGGGTGAAGGGGGCTTTAAGAAAGAATAAGTTTACTAAATGATCTATCAACTTATCGTGGAGGCATGGAAAAGCTATGGGTATTTAGAAAGAAATTTCTCTCTCAAGGTTCATTAATTAATTTTTCCTAAAATACCATATCTAAACAATAAAATTTGGTATCTTACATGACTATTTTGGTACTTTTCCCATACCCAAATGTTACAAATACACACCATACATCAGCCATTACCATCAAACATAGCGTGGCATCATTATTTTTATCACTGCCATTTTTTTTTTATGGTAATAATGGATATTATTTAAGTGAGATTCTAAAATAATGATCTCTATGATAACATCACAACAACTGTATAATTATTTTGAATTCAAATATCAAATTTGATTCCATAAGGTTATGTTTGGATTGAGAGAACTGGGGAGAAGAGAAACTCATTAATAGAAGATAAAAGAAGAGAAGAAAAACTCAATTTCTCTCCATCATGTTTGAATCGATAATAGAGTACTTGGGACAACTTTAAAATTTTAAAATATCTTAAAAGAAATTTAGGGACAGAATGGGAATTATAAAATATTTTAAAAGGGTTTCTCTTATCTTCTCTCCACTTTTGGAGAGAAATAAAACTCACCTTTCTTTTCTCTCATCTTCTCTTCCCATTTAACAATTCAAACAAGAGAAATAGAGAGAAACTCATTTATTTTCTCTTCTCGATCTTCTGTTCAATTCTTTCAATCCAAACACAACGTAAATCTATTTATTTTAAAATGGTATCCAACATTGATTATAGTTTCCACCACCTTAACTGATAGAAACGTTTAACAAACATAGAACAAGTGCACTTTGCACTAGAAGACAGAATTCTCTTGATGCAACTAAGGAGAAATTTATCTATCTTTAATCATTCAAATGTATTTAAGGTTGGACCATAGTAATCAGGTTAGGATTCTGCAATTATTCGACGAGCAGTTAGTTCGGTTAATTCAGAAAATTTTTGGGGTGGAGGAATAGACCTAAAAAGATTAAAAATAAAAAAGAACAAAGGGAACAATTTTTAAAAAAGGACCGACTAGTTGTACACCACTAATAGCTGGTTGCACACCAACCTTAAAAAATAACTTCTTTTTTTGAAACCTTTGTTTTAACTTACTACTTGCACTTCATTGTCGGCAACTCTAAGATTTAGGGTTATTGACCTTCTTGTGACTTTGTCTTCTCTACTCCTGTAAATTGTAAGAATGCTTATTATACAATCAAGTATTTCTTATAGAAATTATTCAACTAACAATAACTTATGTGAGCACGGTTGAAGAAGAAGAAAAAAAAAAAAAAATGAATTGATCAAGCTACATCAGATAGTTTTTAAAATCAAGTTTGATGGATACATGATTTAAAATATTTTCCCACAAAGTAAGCAAATAAATTAAGAATTGGAAGAGAGATACATTGGTGGTGCATGACTGAGATTGCAGCAAACTGTCCTTGTATGAGAATCCTATGTTTGTTATTATTATTTTTAAAACTTGTCGAGTCGACTCAAAATTTGGTAGAGTCAACTTGAATGTATTAGATATTAAGGTGACTCAGTCCCCCAAACTTGATGGAAGCCCGACTGATTTATTTGGTTATGTACAATATTTTCGTGAAGACCACATAATATATTGAACTATTTTAAAATATTAACAATATTTATAAAATTAAAATATATTTTCACTTGACTCATTCAACCCAATTCACAAGTTCTTGAGTTGACTCAACTCGCATTCTTCTAAGTAATGGACATAGTTTGCTTGTTTCTTTAAAACTCATATTTAAAGCATGGTTTTAAAACTCAGTTTTGTGTCTCATCTCATCCACGCCTGATCCTGAGTTGTTTAAATGAGTTTTTAGATACGTTTGAGACATCTCGTCCAAAAATTTAAAAAATGAATGCGAGGTATTGAATCTCATTCTAAAAATTGACTTGTGCGTCCGTCTCGTTCATGCATGATATCAAGATAATTCGGACGATACGACTCGATCTCAGATGTGTTTTGAAATCATGATTTAAAGGCAAAATATATACTCATAAGGCCACCAAGAAATGTGCAAAATGTTCATGTCCTAAGTGGGCCCAAAAGAGTGTTGCACATGGCATTTTTATGGGGGATGATATCAAGTTTTGATGTGTAACACACAATTGGTCCAACCCCAAATGGTCCATCATGATAATTGATTGAGATAAACCTTTTTAGACAAGTGGGCCATAATCTATTTCTAGAGAAATTTAATTAAAAAAATAGGTTTGATTACGATTATGTCTAGCAATTGGAGAACATAAATAAATCAATCACAACGACCATCATCAAAACGACTTACTTTGAAAAATGTCAAGGGTTTTTAGATCATCATTTTCATTGATCTTTTAGAAGAAGACCAAGGTCAAGGTCAAGCACGTGCCAGCAGTTTTAAAACACAAAGGTATCTCAAATATTTACCTAAATGTGTAGACTTTTTTTAAACATTCTTGAATCTTGTTTAAAAGAGTAATTTTAGTATTTTATTAAAAGTATTTCAAAAAATCCTTAAATTATATTATTTTGAAATATATGCCTTTAATAATCTATATTTTCATTAGTAGATTCTTTGGTAAAAGCTTTCAAAAATTAGACCTGTACGATAACTTTTTCTATTACTTTTTCCATACTTAATTGACAACAAACCATATGACTATATATGAATGGTTGTGGATTTCAAAGCATAATTAGATGTGCATTGAAGTTTATAAGTATGAATCTATAAAAATTATTTGATAAAGATATATGCATATATCATTCAGAGTTTTATCTAAACGTTTCTTAATGTTTTACATTTTATTTACTATTTTTATAAAATATAATCTCAATTTCTAAACCAACAATTATTGGGTGTAGTGGTCACAGCCTCCATCTAAAAAATGAGAAGTCTTGAGTTCAAAGTTCAGACCCCTTGTTGGCCATTGGCCACCCACATGCCTTACTTAGTAAGTGTGGTTTGTGGGGGTATTGTATGTGTCAGAGGGATTTGGGCAAGATATGATGCCCACTTTGATCTTAGTATTCTCTAATAGACTTAAAAAAATGATCTTAATACCCTCATCTTTACCCTTTCTTTTCTTTCAAAAATCCATAATCTTCATGATCTTCAGCGTATATGATAATTTTTTTTTTATTCTTTTCAAACTGATCTTCAATCCATAATTGACCCCCCCAATCCTTTTAATCTATTCTATCTCTAGTCAAAAGTCCTTGACTTTTATAAATTTCCTTCATTTACATTCCCAAAAATTCGATCTCGCTCAATAAGGTAGGAAGTTTGAAGCTTGAAGTTGATAAAATCTTAAAGTTGAAGATTTTGAGGATTTTTTTTCTTCAGAGGTTTAAAGATAAATCAAGGGTTGGCATGTGATTTGTTTGAAAACAATGAGTATCTTAAAAATCCACCAACTTGTAGAGGGGAATGTCAAAGTGCTAATGATTTTCTGACTCGAAAATTTTCATTTGATCCGTACTTGGTTGATGTAGCTAGGGCACATAACCATTGATCATTTTCCTTGTGCATCCTGAAAAAAAAAAAGATCTATGGTTCTATGCCCTTACCTCGTTAGCCACTTACAAATAAAAATTTTCACATCAAAAAATCACGACTCCAATCAAAATCACCGAGAAATTTATAATTTGAGAATAAAAGTCCTCCTATGCTTTGATGCGTCTCTAATTAACTAAGATTATTTATTTTAATTATATTTTTATGTTGATCAAATTGGGAATATTCTATAGTGATTCCAAAAAAATTTGATCCTAACTAATCCTTAGAAAAAAGTAAAACATATCTCAAGAAAATCCATATTGGTCCTCTTACATCAATTATATGTTAGACGTTAAAATCCCATTTAATACACTTAAAAGATTGACTTTTTTTTTTTTCTTTTGAAAGTTAAAAGGTTAAAAAATTTGTTTGGATTAATTTAAAAAAAAATACTTTTAAAAAGAAAAAACTCTTTACTTTCTAAAAAGTAAAAAATAATTACTTTCCCATTTGAATAGACAAAAGAAAGAAAATTTTTCATAACTTTATAAGTTAAAAAGTTTGTTTGAATTTATTTTAGCAAATTACTTTTAAAAAGTAAAATGCCTAATTTTTTTTCTAAAATAATAAAATATTATTTTCTACTTTCTAAAAGTTATTTTTTTCTCAAAACTACTTTCTTTCTAGTTACTTTATATCTAAGTGGGCTTTTTCTATTTTTTAAAAACTACTTTCTATCATAATTACTTTTTAAGTATTCAAATTAATTCTAAAAAGAATTTTCAACTTCATAGAAAGTTGGTAGTGCTTCCTAAACCATTTAATATTTGGATACCAAATTTTGGAAGCTCGTTTCTCCCAAGTTGCCTTAGGGTTACTCCTAACTCTTGAGATAAATTATTTTACTTGCGAAAAGTCTTTTAAACTAATGATATTCTGATTCAAAAATTTTCACTCGATAGATATGGCAAGTGCACAGAACTGTAAATTTTTTCGTTGTGTACCCCCAAAGAGAAAGTTTTATGATTTTGTGCACTAACCACCACAACGGAGTGAAATTTTTTTAGTCAGAATATCACGACTCAATATTTTACTACTTAAAACTTGTTCTCAAATGCATTAAACTTCTTGATCAGCTCATTCTAAAAGCATTTCAACTTCAATTATTCCTTAAGAAAAATCTCGGAATGATCCAAAAAGACCATTAATTAAGGGGCCACGAACTTTTAAGAGAGGGACAAAAAGACAACAGAAATTTATGATTTGATAAGATTTTCAGTCTGAGATGTGGAACCCATAAGACCTAGTCATGATCAGAAAGGGGTTTTCTAGTGGGTCCCACCGATGACAATTGTATCATTGGTCCCACGTAGCTAAGATTAACCTAAAAACTTAAACATGTTTTGCATGAGATTCTACCATCTCTCTTTATTAAGGTTTAAAGAGAAATGATTTGTGGACCCAATTGTAACTTTCATGCAGAAGAACATTAAGTAACAAGCTCTAGGTAATGTTAGGCACGTGTTTTGTGCGAGATTTATTAAATTGTTGATTAAAATCATATATATATATATATATATATTTACTTATAAAATACATTGGTAAAGCCAATTAAATCATTTAAAATAATTTATTCATTGTAATAGAAAATAAAAATATATTTTTATATTTTAAATTCTTTTAATAATTACACGTTATGCTGATGTGGAGGTATGCACAGAATCATAAATACTTTTCCTTGAGATATTAGTAAAAGAAATTATGGTTCTATGCACACCTCCACATTAGCACAGTGTATGATGCAATGTCTTGTGCAGTCACTTCAACAAGACTCATAATACAATGTGCAACGATTTGAGGAGTTTCTAGCCTCACAACACGTGCATACCACACATCCGTAGTACTCTATTGTAATATTCAAAAGAATAATGGATTTAAAATAATTTATATATCTATAATATAAATAAAAATATATATCTATTTTTATATTTTCAAATTATTTTCACAAATTACAAAATGAATGGCATGAGCACACGATTTTAAGGAATTTTTACTTTAGCAACATATGCATACCATGTTTCTCTATAATAACAAGAGAATAGCATGAGTATTATTGATCAAAATTCATATTAAATAATTTTTTAAAGAGTTTTTCTCCGCATGTTTCTTGCTTTTTCAAGTTATTACAAATTCTTCCGCTAGACAAATATATATTCTTAAATGACAAAATTACCCCTCTCATACATTGATAAATCAAAAGTTATAAAATGATAATTGTCCAACAGTGTTGGGCACAAAATATCCAACACTATTAAATATTCTTTACTTTTAAAAAGACAAAAATGCCCCTCCTTTACAATGAGGAGAGGTATAATTTCTTTGTAGATCATAAAATATAAAGTATAATATAGTGTCCATCCTTCTTGTATAAAAAATAGGTCATTTGACCATCAAGATTTTTCATCTGAATATTATAAATATAAAACCATGACAATTTCCTTTCGCCTTTTTTTTTTTTCTTCAGGGGTGTCAATGGATGGTCAGAAATTCGAATCTGGTTTGAATTCGAATTCAAAAAATTGGATATTTTCCAAAAATTTCGAATATCAGATTTGAACAGATATGGATTTGGATATTAACATTTTGAATCTGATAATATCTGATTCGAGATAATATGTGATATATATTATTTTATTTGATTAATTTTTTATATAAATAATATAATATATTTTATTTTATTTACTATATAAATAATATAATATATAATAAGTTTTTTTTAATAATGAAAAATTAGTTGGATAAGGAAAATTTATCTTTTTTTTTTTTATATACAAATTATTTGAATTCTAATCGAATATTATCCGATCTATAATAAGATAATCGGATTCGAATTCGAATTCGAATAAAGTTTTAAAACATCCGTTGGATTCAAATTCAAATTTGGATATCAGATAAAATTTTTCGATTCATATTTGGATATTGCTATATTCGAACCGATAAGCATCTGTTGACAGCTCTATTTTTTTTTACTTCCAGGTTCTCAAGTAAAACAAATAAATACAAAAATATAGTATGAAAGTATGAAAAGATTTTCCATTTTGAAAAGTTAAAAATGTAAAATTAGATAGGACTTGAGCTTGTTATGTCTTTAGTTTTGTTTTAGAAAATGATGGTGACAAAATAAGAGATATTTACGAAAACGTGACCAACTTTTGATGAAATTACAATTTTGGCTCACTGTTCAATTTAAATAGCAAAACATGAATGGTAACGATATCTAAGGTTTTAGAGTGACAATTTCACAGGTTTTAAGAGACAATCTAGTAGGTTTTGTTACTTTTAGCGAGATCGTCACTGTACAAACTAGCGGGATTGTCACTTTGGAGAGAGAGTTAAAAAAAAAAAACCAATGAGTTTGTTACTTAAACCTATGAGTGTCAATGGGGGTACCCATTTACCCAGGACCGAAAACAAAAAATCTATCGCCATGAGAGTATATCAAGGAAGAAATCGAAGGTTGATTGTTATTGTTGGATTTTCATTGTGTGTGGGTGTGTATTTTTCCTTTGTTTAAGAATCCTTTTTGCCATGCCTATTATCTTATATATTGTATCATATATAATCTCAATAATTCATGTATTATGACAAAAGTTGGTGGGGGAAGGAAATATAATCTCTCTTTTAAATTATCTTAGACTAAAAATTAATTATTTTTTTCTTTTAGAAATCTCACTTGATCATAGATCGAGTTGGTTGAAGTGTTGTGTATTATTATGTAATTGAGGATAATGAAGCCCAAGTACTCTTTTGAAAGGATGGTTTACCAAAATGGCTGTGTATTTTACCGAAATTAATTGTTCAACCACATTTATTGAATTCGTCTTGATATTTATTTTTACCAAAACAGGTATTTTTATAAACCCCCCCCCCCCCCCTAAAAAAAAAAATAATAATAATAATTGAATTAAAAAAATAAAAAAAATCAATTCAAATAAATTTCTTTAGCTGACATTAAACGGGAGATTGCAAACACGAAACATGACATGGTCTTTTATTTGAGGTTCACACGAAGACTAAAAATGTAAAATAGTACATATGATGATACAAATGATAAACATTTTTGTAAAAATAAGTATATGACTATTTTGATAATTGTTTCTAAAACATGGCTTGACCAATAGATTTGGCCTCATACATGACCGTTTTGGTACTTTCCTAGCCTAGTGCCCAAATGTTACAAGCTCACTTATTCTTAATAGACTCGTGCTAGAGTGACTTCGACCTGGAACCTGATATCGCACTTCTTGACATGAAAGTGGATAGGAATCATAAATGCTTTTTCACTTGTATCTCGATGAAAAGCATTTATGCTTCCCATATACTTTCACATCAAAAAGTGCAATACAAGGTTCCAGCCTGAGGTCACATTAGGTAATGACGTTATTTAAGTTAGATTTTAAAATAGTGGTCAGTATAATAACATCATAGCAAATATATAATTACTTTGAATTCAAATTTCAAACTTCATACCTTAAATTTAAGAGAAACGTTAGGAGGACCAAAAGAGAGCCAAATATTGTGCCAAACATTTTTCAAAACATGGGTTAAAAGTTTCGGAATTGGCTGATTTTTTGTGAGGATGGTCTCTACAGTATCCTCACAAAAAATCAGCTCATTCCGAAATTTCTAACCCTAATTTACAAGTTGAAGAATCGTGGACCGTCCGAATTTTGTAAATCACTTTTGATGGGGTTAGAAGTTTCAGAATAGGCAGATTTTTGGTGAGGATGATCTCCTCATCATAGAGATCATCATCACAAAAAATCAGCCCATTCCAAAAATTCTAACTCATACATTGAAAAAATGTTTGGCACAATGTTTGACTACCTCCAAACACTACCCTAAACTTAATACCTCTTTAACTGATGGAAGCGTTTGTGAACCTAAGACGTGTGCGCTTGCACTAGACGACAAAGGATATATTTATTCTCGAGATAATTAAGAAGAAATTTGTTCATCGCTAATCATTTTATGTATTTAGGATTAGATATAAGTTTTCTCGTAATTGTATCTAAAATAATTGTGATTGATTTGATCCATCCACCAAATTGAGTAAATCATTACAAATCAGAATTGACATGAATTTGATCTTATCAAATGGAAAAATTTTCAAAATCAAGTTTGACATATAGGTATGTAATTGTATTGTTGTTGACGACATAAAAGATAAAGACAAAAATAGAGGAATACTAATTACAACTTAGAAGAGATAAATAAGCACTTTTTTAAGGAGAGATTGCAGCAAATTATGATCTATATAGAAAGAGAGTTACTATGGCCACATCATCTTTTACTAATGCGCCACACCAATTGTGTACAATTCTCTGGTGATTTACATAAGAATTGGTATGGCAATAGCAACTCTCATATGGTAATCTTATGCAAATTATTATTTGACTAGTTCTAGTTGATTTAGGAGTTTTCAACTTGACTCGATAGATGGGCAGTCAAATCGAGTCGAGTCAGTGAATTATGGATCCACCAAGAAAGCATAGTCTTAAAACTCATGAGTTGACTCAGCTCAATAGGATATTACAGTGACTCGGCCTCGTCTGGATGGAACCAATTCTCTGAGTAAACTTGGAAAATTTTGAGTCAACTCATCAATTAGGCCGAGTTAATTAGAAAAACTATTTTGATTTATTTTAAAATATGAAAATTCACTTTTATTTATTTTCTAAAGTTAATATATTTTTATCAAAATAGTCCAAATAAAATCAAAGTTTCCAAGTTGACTCGAATCGATGGACATTCAAGTGGAATCTAGTTTCCAAATTTTAAAACTATTCACAAAAACTTTGATTGGTGATTTCAATCTCTGTATCTAAGCGTTGGATTTAGTGTTTTTTTTTTAAAGAGTTGGTATTGCCACACCAACTGTGTGCAATTATCATAAAGGAATTGGTATGGCAGTAGTAAAAGTTGGTGTGGCATTAGTAACCTTTATTTATTTATTATCATTATTACTCAAAAATGTTTTTAGGGTCCAACCTCAACTCATTTAAATAATTGATTGAGATATATACCGATTAGATAAGTGGGTCCTATTCATGCTTTGTAAATAATGTAGAGAGATTATTGGTAAAACGTCCAATAATCTATCATAGAGAAATTTACATAATAATAAATAAATAAAATGTTAAATTTCAATTGTGTTGGAGAACATAAATTTATCACAAAAGACACTAAAAGAAATAGTAAAACATATTAAAGAGAGAGAGAGAGATGAAGGACTTTAAACAACTCTGTAAAACTTGTGTACAACACAACATTTAAACAAGGCTCATCCATATCAGTTAGGGCTGTTAATGGGCTGGGCTAGGCTGGGCCGGGTAGGAAAAAGCTCAGTCCTAATCAGCCTCAAATCCAAAACCAGTCCGGCCCATCTAAAATTCGGACCAAATAAAAGGGCACCTATGTTCGTGCCATAAGTGCGGATAAACTCTAGTAATAAAATAAAATAGGATGGGTGCCACACCTCTTTATCCCCCTCATAAACAACGGTTAGCATTAAATCTTATCACCAATCTCGATGATAATTTTAAATTTTATTTCTTTTTTTTTTTCTTTTCCTCATTTCAAAGAATATCTCTTCAACTTTATTGTCATTCTTCTTTCTAACTATACCGTCTCTTTTTAAGAATAGTTTAAACTTTTTATATTGTTTTTCCTTTTTTCCTCCTTTTGCAATAATCCCCATCTTCTGCTCTTGATTTTATTTACAGTAATACCCCTCTAACATTATTGTCTTTCCTTTTTTACACCATTAATCTCAAAGAAGATGTGTGAACCAATAAGCATGGACAAACTCTAATATGTATATAGACGCACGTCACGGGTTCGATTCCCCTCTTTGGTTTTTCTCATGATTTAACTGGGGGACCATGGCGGTGGGTTGCTGTGGTAGTCCTCCCTGAGATTAATCGTGTTGCGCGCAAGTTGGCCCGAACACTCGGTTAGCACAAAAAAAAAAAAAAAAACCCTCTAATACGTATATATCTCTTTTTATTAGGTACGTATGATTTATTTTTAATTTTTTATATGTTCTCAAATTAATGGTTCAACATGGAGATCTACCATTTTGATAAGAGGATGATTGACATTAACAATTTTTAGCCTTAGATTTAAGGTTTGTAGCCATATATCGACAAAATTCACAAGATGTTTTCGAGAAGAATTGTCTCACTCACAATTATTTTGTTTTGTTTTTTTCTTTTTTTTGGCCTATTGATAATGCATATTGATGTTTTAATCAGTTAATTTGAGTGTGAATTTTGAGACCCATCGTTCATTCAGATTATCAAGATGGATTTTTTCAGTGTCAACATAAAAAATATAATCATTTTCTTTACGATCTTTGTCCAATTTAAGGATACAAATGATGGATTAGGGTCAATCTCTACTGCTTACAATCGTTCATGCCGATGATGAATCAAAATAGGCCAATATCTATCATTAATAATCGTTGATTTATACTTTAGTAAATTATCAATTTCAACATTTTAATGATAATAGGTCAATCTCGATACTTTAACATATGTAATGTTCTTATTTTGTCAAAAAAAAAAAAAAGGTGTTAAATCTTGAGATCAATTTATTCAAACCTTGATCTATTCATATTAACTCTAATTCATTATTTAAGTTGACATCTCATGATCCAGCCCCAATACAATGAGTAAATTGTTGGGATTTATATGCAAAAATGAGAAAGAAAGGAAAAGATCCAAATGCATCATCCATAAGTAAATTTGATAAGTTTCGTGTATTGAAACAGGTTTTAGGGCGAATGATGGTTGAAAATCATATATACGTGCGTTGCTCATGCCAACAAATTGGACTGCCCCACCATCTTCAAATTTGAAGAAGATGCATGTAAAAATTGAAGACTTGTGTTGGAGATGATCTAATCTCTAGGGAATCCTAATTATAATTAGGGTAGCCATAGAACGGTGTCTTGTTTAAGAAAAAATACGGTGTCTACGTGGCATGTGTTTATTGGAGAACAAATACATTGCGATGTTTGCCAAAAAGAAAATCGCCTTGGTTAGAAGCCCAACGTATCTTAAACTCTTATCAAAACAGGCTACATACGTAGACACCATTCTATTGCACGGAACACACTTCTGGATCGCTACTCTTATTATTATGAATAATGCTGAAGCAACCTCAAGATTATACCTCACACAAGGCCGGCTAGATACAAGTTGAGGCCTAAGGCGAAATCTTAAAATGAGGCCTTTTGCGAGTTAATCTTGAGACAGATCAATTTTCACTTACGAGTAGGGATGTCAATGGTCAGTTCCAGTTTAGTTCTTTTGGAGTTTATAAACATAACCATTAATTTTTTTCAATTCCGATTTTTGTCAATTTTAGTTCTGATTCTAAAACAAGTGGAACCAGAATTGAAACCACCAAAAAACATGGGTACCCATTGATTTTAGTTCTCAAAATTCGAATGTGAAAAAATATAGTTTTAATCATTGTCAAACCTTATTTTTTAAAAATAATATACTATCTAAGAAATTATAAATAATATACTATTTAAGAAATTATCCCCTTAATTACTATCTATTCGATTAAAAATATGCATTAATGATTTTTTTTCCTTCAAAAAGTAAAATTCATCTTCTTTTCAAGTAATAAACTTTTGGAAGAGAATAGCCTATTTTAAGCTCTAATGCATAGTTTATATGAAAAATGGGAAAACTTTATATAATGTATATTAACTCTAAAGTGTAAGAAAATCATAAATAGTCTATAGAATAAAACAAAATGACAAAATAAATAAATTTCGCTTACCTACGGGTATCCATCGCTTTTCAATTCTGTTCCATTTTAGACCAAACTCTAATTGATTCAAATAAAAAGGGAATTGAAACCAGGTTCCCGTTTCGGTTCCAATTAGATGAGTACCCATATTGACACTCCTAAGCATAATATTTGGAAGATGTTTTTTTTTTTTTTCTTTTTTAAGTTTCAAGATAGGGTTGCTTTAAAAGTTTAGGAAACTAAACAGTTTTTCCCAATCCTCCAACGTGGGTGGATTGGCATTATTTTTGTATATACAACTTTTAGTAGAAGAGATTAAAACACAAGAGAGATACAGATAAAATTAGAATTTGTTTTTCTTTGGAAACTAATATTTATATGAATTTAAAGATATCTTCCAAATAAGTTTTTTTTTTTTTTTAATTATCTAAATTCCCATGTGTAGGTGAGTGATAATTTTTTTGTTTTAGAAAAACTCTTCAAATTCCTATGCATTCAAGTTGTATAGGGTATAATATTTTTTTGAGTAATGACTTTTTGACTCCCCCACATTCCATGTGGCAACTGCTAGAATCATAAATATTTTTGCCTCGAGATAATATTTATGGGGATGTGCAAATGTGTATCTCGAAGCAAGACCTATGATTCTAGCACATGCCAGATTAGGATAGTATTTTGAGAAGGCCAAGTAGGGGAATTAGATTATCATGACTGTTTTATTATTTTGGAAATCCTTCCAATTCCAGCACCTAAGGAAGTGCTATAAAATTATTAATTTTTAAATCAAAGTAACAATTATTATAAAAAATTGGGGTCCTTAGAGCAACTCCATCCATTCTCTTTATCTATATATTTCGAGATAGAGACTTTTGAACCTACCTCCAATCGGTATCTAAATTTCTAACACACCCTCTAAATCACTATTCATGTCTTTCGAATTGGAGATGAAGCAAAAAAAATAGAAATGCTTTTGTCAACAACAAATTTCACAATCTACCTCGAGATTTATGAAATAAGATCACATATGATTTATTGATTTGAGAAAAAAAGATTACAAATCTCAACATTTTCCTCTAATTAACAACCAAGTACAAAATAAATATGGTGACGTCTGTAGCTTTCTTCTTTATGGGCTTCACGCATTATCGCCTGAGAAGTTTGTTTTGATGGTGATTTTATTTGTACTTGATATTTTATATAGGATTTTGTAGATTTTCTTCTTTCCGGATTTCGCGCTTTATTGGCTGAGAAGGATTTCTTGACTTCCGAAGAAGGATTTTATGTTTAATTAGAGTCCGAGTCTCTTGAAGAATTTTGCTTCATCTCTGGAAGGGGGCTTGAAAGCTTCTTCTTTTTAAAAAAGAGTTATTCAAATCCCCTCTAAATGAAGAAGATTTTGGTATTTATAGACTTAAAGAAAATTTAACTTTTCAAGTATACCTCGACTTAAAGAGTTTTGATTGATTCGTCTTGTGGACACGGGATTTTAAACATTTTTAAAACATCCCTCCACTTTGGGGTGTTTTGGAGTCGCCACCATTCAAATTGGAAATGGGGTGTGAATGGTCACCCGGATTTGTATTTTTGAAAAATCATGTCATTTTTTCATTTTTTTGTTGACTCTCATAAGATAAGGTGTATGTGGTCCAACCTTTGATTCAAGGTAAGGGGGTCCATTTATGGAGTAGGGAAGGTGTTAGGCACCCTACTCCACCCACGCAATGTGGTAACCTCGGATTCGGTTTTCTTCAAATAAAAATAAAATAAAATAAAATAAAATTCGATGTGTGCCCTCACGCATGAGGGACTTTCAATATTGGCTTCAATCATTAAGGGCACCCTTATGTAGAAGGGGCCCTTTGGTGATTTAGCCCATGGTGGTGTGTGCAAATGTGTGGGAAAGGAGAGAGTAGAAGAGGGGATGTGGAGGGGGTGTTCCTTTTGTTGAACCCACCTTGTCCTTTAGTTGATCTTCAAATGTCTTCTCTTGAGTTGACTTGGACTTGCTTGAAGTTGTAGAAGATTGAGTTGAGTTGAGAGTGAGGTGTTGAGATGAGATGAGAGAGGGTTGAGTGTAGTGAAGAAAGTAAAGTAGAGTGTTGTAGTGTTTTTAGGATTTTTTCTCAAATTTTCATTAGGTGTTGTATGGGGAGAATGGAGGGGTTTTTATAGAGGTTGAGAGGTTTTTTTTTTAAGGGTATAATGGGGTGAAGGATGAGAGTAGTGGTTAATGGCATGGGTTTGAGAGAAATGGTATGAAATTTGAGATGAAAATGAGGGTATTTTTGTAATGATGAAAACTGGGTTGTGTTTTAACCCAAATGGTTTGGATCTTACCCAAATCCATTTGGGTGATAGAGTGTTTGGTGGGGTGAGATGAGTGATGGTTGATGGGAGGAGTGGTGGTGTAAGGGAGTTGTTTGGAGAGGAGTGTTGAGATGGTTGAAGAAGTATGGTGTTTGATTTGGAGAGCTGAGTGGGTGTGATTGGTTTGATTTTGAGCGGTTGAAGGGATGATGACGTGGCAAATGGAGGGATGGAGAGATTAGTTGATTGGTGATGGTGGTTAGCTGATTAAAGAGAAGAGTATGGGAGGTTGGGTTGAGGTGATTTTTATGGGAGTGTTTTAAGGGAAAGTGATGGTCGGTATGGGTTGTGATGGGGTGGTTAAAGAATGAGGGATAGGTTAGGGTGTATAGGGTATGGGTTGCGTTGTGGGTTGTTGATGATGAGAGGATGGGGAATAGGTTAGTTAGGTTAGGGTAGGGTTATGGGTGAGTTATGGGTTGTTGCTGATGCGAGGATGGGGCCTAGGTTAGGTTAGGTGGGGTTAGGGTTATGGGTTGAGTTGATAGGTGAGGGAGGTGGCCGGGGATGATGACATGTGTCATCTCTTGGTGCTTGGTTTGATGAGCTTGATCGGTTGGGTTGGGTTTGGGTCGTGGCTTGGGCTTTGGGCTTTCGTATGGATTGGGGTGGGTGTGGGCTTAGATAATGGATTGGGTAGGGTTGTGGGCTTGGATAGAATAGTGTTGAGTTGGGTTTCCGTTGAATTGGGTGTAGGAAAATAGTTTGGGTTGATGTTAAGGATATATGAGAGTGGTGAGGTGTGCGGGTCCATGGGCTACGTAAATGGCCTCGAACATTTATTAATGGAAAATGTAATGGGTTTTGTGTAGGTTTGGGTTTCAGGGCCCATTCCAATTTTCGATTTTTGGGGGCATCTTACGTCGAGGGCCCGCTCAAATTCGGGTGTCTACACGTCTAAAGGCTAAGTTCGTCTAAATCCCATTTTAAGGATTTTGCGAATTATTGGTGGGCTGGACTCATTTATTTGGGTGTAAGGTCGAACACTTAATATATGAATCACTTGATTTTGTTTAGATCTGAAAGCACCCTCGATCTGCAGGGTGTGCGGATCCGCTTTTGACTTTGAGGTTTGCGAGTCGCCACCTAGTTATTACGGTCTAGGAACCGAATATTGACCCGAAACGGATAAAAAAAAACTAATCTACTAAAAAAAATACTGAGTCCGGGGATCACATTACGGGGTTGGAAGGTGTTAGGCACCAACCCCGTCCGGCAAACACCGGTCTCTACTAATTCTCAAAATAATTACATTGCTAAAAGACCTAAATAATAATATAAAAAATATATATTTACTTTTGCAACGCAACGGTTTTGTTCCCTTAGATTTGATAGAAGAACTCCTTGTATACTACTCTTCGCTTTGTTCTGTCACCAGATTCGCTTCAAACCTCCAAGACGAAGTACTACATTCTTAAATTTGAATATTTTTTATTTGTTTATAGATTTCTAGGTGTTTTTTAGGGGTTTCTAAGTATTTTTTGAGCTAAAGTTAGGGTATGGATGTTAGGTAAGGAGTTAAGACTTCAAAATTAGGGTTTATGGGAGGCTAGGAAAGCTTTTTGACCTATTTTTCTTAGGGTTTATTTTTTGATACGAAAATAGGTTATAAGGTCCCTTATTTATAGATTTTTTTAAGTGTTTGTTTAGATAGAGTTAATGTTTAATTATAATTCTTTTAGAAAGAGTTATTGTTTAATTATAATTATTTTAGGTAGAGTTATGTTTTAATTAGAATTGTTTTAAATAGAATTATTATTTAATTATGATTGTTTTAAATAGAGTTATTATTTAATTAGAATTCTATTAGGGTTTTAACTTTTAGTCTCACTTGATTGGCTTTAAGATTTTGACTTTAGTCTTACTTGATTGACTTTAAGATTGACTTTAGTCTTACTTGATTGACTTTAAGATTTTGACTTTAGTCTTACTTGATTGACTTTAAGATTTTGACTTTAGTCTTACTTGATTGATTTTAATTTTAATTAGGATTTCACTTTACATTAATTAATGTTTTAATTATTAATGGCGAAAATTTTAATTATTAAAATTGTAAAATTATCGTTTTGCCCTCGAAGATGACTTTTTTGCGTTTTAAGTTGGTTTTCAACGTTCTAGGATGTTTTGGAATTATTTTTTTTGTAAGGAATTCAATGAGAATATTGGTTTGTATCATTCATGAAATTTTTCATGCGAAATGGTCGTGAACTTTATGAGGGCATTTTCGTAATTTTGTCAAATTTTGTGAAAATTGGTGAAATAATTTATTTGATTTCGATTTGTTATTTTATGTGTTTGAAAGGATTTTCCTAAGCGTAATGTAAGCTCTAAGGATATTTTGAGGTTAGGGTTATTTTTGGTAATTTGATCATTTTTTAGTGATTTTTATCGTAAAGCTTCTTTTTATCTGCAAGATGACGATTTCTATGTTTTTGGAGTTATATTTTCTTAGTGTAGCGTGGTTTCTACAGTTTTGTTAGTTTGAGATATCTCATCCGAATTTCTAAAACATATCTAGTAATAAATAAGGCATTGGAATGATCATCCATCATTGGGAATCGTCGTGATCGGGTTGACGAGTTGATTAATCAGGCGAATACAAAAATGGGGTGTCTACAAGATCATGGATTTTATCTGCGAAAGTCCAAACCCAAATCATATGAGGTTCATCTTGATAATTAGGTCATAATTAAAATGTATAGGCCTAAGTCTGATTTTGTGGACTTTTCGATAATTCAGAGAGTTGCAAGGTCTCTTTATGTTAGCCCCCAATTCAATTCTCTGAAATCAAGATCGGCCAGTCAGATCCTCAGGGAAGAGGTGGCGCATAGGACACTCTTAAATCATCTCATTTTCTTAAATAGACGTAGTCTATTCCCCTCGTATCAATAAGGCAAGATCAATCTTAGGTACCGACTTTGATTAAGAATTGCAATTGATGTTTTAAAATTCTTTATATTTTTTTTATAAATTGTTTTATTTTTTTGTTTTTAAAACAATTTTATTGGAAAATGATTGAATTCATTTGGTTTGGTTGACATGTTATTGACCTTGTTGGATCACATATGAATCATGGACTTGGTTCGAAATCAAATATGGGTCGTGAATTCAACTTGAACTGGATATGGGTCATGTACCCATTTGAAGTAGATATGAGTCATTGATCCATTTTGAAGTGGATATGGGTCATGGATCCATTTAGAAGTCATTTGGGAATAGATATGGGTCGTGGAACCATTTGGTAGTGAATATGTGTCATGGACCCATTTTGAAATGGATATGAGTCGTAGACCCCTATTTAAAGTGGATATGGGTCATGGACCCATTTGGTAGTGGATATGCGTCGTGGACCTTATTTGGATGGATACGGGTAATGGACCCGATTTGCAATAGATGCGGGTTGCGGACCTGGTTTAAAGTGGTTACGGGTCGTGGACCCGATTCGAGTTGACATTCGATAATTGATGATAATGGACTTGATTGTGATAGATAGTGCGCAACATTAGGTCTCGATAGGGAATATGTGGACTCAATTTGGATCGTAAATTGACACTTAAGAGAGTCGAAATCCTATTTAAAATGGTGACAAGTGGTAGGCCCTGAAAATAATTACACAAACGTTCCATTTAAGCATTTTGAGGCTTTAAAATTAAAAATAATAATAATTTTCAGAACAAAAGTTGTCAAGACTGATATCATAAACGAAATGAGTAAATTTTTTTGTTAAATCCGTATTTCAAGTACGCATAAGGGTATTTTATACCTATTCGTGCCTAAAACACAAACCAGTATTAATTTTTGACTAATTTTTTTTTAAAGTTTGTTAGTCCAAACTAAAGGCACATTGCCTCTGGTTTTTGGCTTGAGCTAATAAAAAAAATACATTTTTCATTTGTTTTTTGTTTTTTGATAATATGCATGTCTAAAAAAAATCGGATTTCCCCCTCTTACCTAGGCGAATAAGTAAAGAAAAATAAATACACCTAAGCCTATAAAACTTGCTTTTTTGGGCTTACAACTTGGGCCTTGAAGCCTCGAAAAAAAAACTTGAACAAATATAACTTTGTTTCGGGGGTCTATGCGTATTTGAGAACTTGTGTCCTAAGTCATCTAATCGGGCACATACATGCAACTAGTAGGTAGGTTTATAGTTATCCGATCTTTAAACCTTTTGCATACCAAAATATGCACGTCGTTGGTTGGTGACGGATTTGATGTGTTCATCCTTAACACTTGAAATAACGATTTTAAGCCATAAAACTACAAGGCATTAGGGCTAGATATATTGAGGGTGGGGTGACTTGTGCAATGGGCTATGCTCGCAAGTGCTTTGTACATTTTTTCATTTATTTTTTTATCGACGCCCTTACAAGTATGTAATGAAGAAAGCATGTAAATAAATATTACAACAAGACATTTAAATAAAAGGAAAGAAAACACAAACAACAAACAAACAATGTTAGCTAGTCAAAAATAAAATTTGTATTTTTTTTAAAAAACGACCAAGTTGACACGAGGGTAGAATATTTCCCCAGTGGAGTTGCCAGCTGTAGATGCATGGTTTTCGATTACGAGTACCACATCTACTAAGGTTTGGAGTTGTTATCATTCATATTGTAAGAGGGTATGAATGGTCACCCGATGTACATTTTTGAGAAAAGTTCCATTTTTGGCGTTTAGTGACTCTCGATGGGTAAAGTACTAATCAACCTTGATATTGGAGTCAGTGGTTCGATTGGAGAAAATGGAAGATGTTAGGCACTCTTTTCTCCCCACCAAGTGGTGGTAACCTCAACTCAACTTGATCATTTTGATTGAAAATGAAAAATAAAAACAAAGTGTCACATGTCAATAACTTGTACCTGTAGACACCCCATTTTTGCATCCGCCTGACTTGGCGATCCGTCACCCGGTTGCTGTGGATTCCTAATGATGAGCGCAAAAGAACTCGAAAAACTTGTGAGAAATCTCCTTTCAATTTTCTCTGTCTTCCAATTTTATTCTATTCTTTCTCTTTGTCACGCGACATAGAATTACGCACGCTTAGGATCGTTACACTATACACTCAACTTAGCAAGCACGTACACTTAGGCTCGCTACACATTTGGACAACTTAGAGACTTCGCTATGCTAGGAAAACATGATCTCGAGACTTAGAAATAATCACGTTACAATTGAAAGAAACTTCACGCCAAAATTTACCCAAATGGACAAAATAAAAAAATGACGAAAATACCCCTTATGAATTTCGGACCTCCGAAAAGTCTCGAAAGTACCTTCATTGTACTCAGAATAGGATTTCGAGTCTAACGGGACCCAAATCGATGAAATCAGAGAAATTTATGAAAAATTAAAAAATGACCAAAATGCCCCTCGACCTCCAAACCCACTTAAAGATCTCGATCCTTAGGAAAATATAATAAAAATTAAAATCAAATTAAAATTAAACCATTAAAACTTAAAATTTAATTTAAAATTAAACAATTAAAATCTAATCCAAAATTAAGAAAAAATTAAAACTTAAAATTAAACAATTAAAATCGGATTCCAAATTTAAACAATTAATTTGAAAACTTTAAACCAAAATTTAATCAACCCATCAACGTAAATAAAAATCCAGGCAGTCGATAATATTTAAATCAAATTGACCAATCAACATGCAAATTAAAAGCGATCAACCAACCAAAAAATAAAATGGACTAATCGACATTCAAATCAACCAATCAACGTTCAAATTGAAATTAAAACAAACTAGTCAACGAATCAATCCAACCGATAACTTAAACTAAAAACCTATGCGATGCGTGGGATCACCTTCTCTATGAAGTCCAAAAAAGATTAGAAGTAAAATCTCTACCTTCCTAGGTTCGGTCAACAAAGTTAGAAAGAATAAAAAATAAAATCAAATCAAATCAAAAAAAGAAGAAACAAATAAAAAAGCAAGCAAAAGAAAACATAAAAAGGGAATGAAAGAGAAAGATTAGAGGAATAAAAAAATTAGGAACAATGGTGTATAAAAGGAGCCATATGTCCTCTTGAGAGAGGAGGACTTTCTTTTGAGAGAAAAGACTGATTTTTTCTTTGAACCCACAAAAGAGGCTGACGTTTTTGGGAGAGACCATAAAAGAAAAACAGCAAAAGAACCATGGACCTTTTTCTCTAATTCACGTCTGTGGAAAGCACAATAAAAGGAGAAGGACTCTCTTCTCCATTAAGACTAACAGCCAATATCATCAGTCGAGTCCCATTGCTACTGTTACAACCTCCTACCTGCAAACCCACAATTCTTTACTGCCCTCTTTTCTTTCTTAAAAAACCTGCAACAGCACAGTCTCTTGCTGCCTTCTCTTCTTCTCCATCAAATCTGTAGCTTCACCGTCCATCACAGCCCCTTTTGTTGCCTTATCCTCTTCTCCATTAACACCACCTTATAGAAACCCCCACCCTCTCTCTCAGCCATCTTCTTCTTCGTTTTTCAGCCTGTAGAACAGCCCCATTATCACCTTCTCCTATAGCCCCCAACCACCGTTCAACGCAGCCCCAAGCTCCCTCCATAAGCACCCCCAAACACCCTCCATTACATCCATTAACAGCAACCTATCTCTGCTAAATCGACGACCCAACCAGCACCATTAAAATCACCCCACACCTTCGTTTTTATCCACCGTTGAAACCAACACATAAACTCACGGTTCAACCTTCCATTAACGTTGTTCATTCAATAGTCTCAGTCTCCTTTTGACATCTCCATGGCAGTCCCTCTCCTTCTTCTCTCTTTCGTTTCTGAACAACAATAACAAAGCAAAAAAAGGGGTTAAGAAAATAAGGGAAAAAGAAGGAAAAGAGCACTCGCAACAGGCCATTCGCTCCGCCTGTAAAGCCTCCATCCTCCTCACGATAACACCTCCAAAACAGTGCTTATCTCTCTTTCATCTACTTTCTTGATTCATCTCTCTCTCATCTTTGAGCAGCAAGTAAGTCGAGTAATTCTGAAGGGATCCCACATAGCCGAATCCTTGCAAGTGGTGAGTTTATTTATTTTTAGTTTTTTCATTATTTTCTTACCCTTGTTTAATCTTTATTTCACGTGTGGACTGTCTTTATGAATGCTAATTCGAGTATTTGCACGAACCGAATCATTGATTTTTGTGTACATTAAACATTTAAAAATCAATTTTTTCCGATAAAATGGATGTGAGCCAACTCAGTGGTTTTGAGCACGTAGAACATTTAAAATCGGATTTTTTCTATCAACTTATCATGCGAGTCAACTCACTGATTTCTGGGTACATTAGGAGCTTCAAGTTGAGTTTTTCTATACAATGGTTGTGAGTCAACTCACTGTTTTGGGATGCATTGAGTGGAACAATTGAGTTTCAAATGATAAATGGGTCGACTTGCTATATTTTTTAATGTGTTTAGAAGTCCAAGATTTGTTTTTTCTATCAAAGTGACACAGGAATCGACTCACTGATTTTTGAGTATATAAGAAATATAAAATCAATTTTCTCAATAAAATAGGTGCGAGTTGACTCACTGATTTTCATGTATGTTCGAATTAATTCATCAATCAATTTACCAGTATTTGCAACGTGTTCTTTGTTCAAAATTTTTTGCATATATGTGTGAATGATTGATTCCCTCATTGGCCCTATGTCACTAATGTTTGATGTGAAATTTTGCACATGTGGGTTATTGTGGCGTCGACTTATTGATCTACCATGTCACAATTCCGATTTTTGAGAGATTCGATCTTGGAACATTCCGATTTTGAAACTTTATAATTTTTTAATTTGGAAAATTTTCTAATTATTATTTTCTACTTCGAAAAATTCATATTTGCCAATATCTAATTTAAAATCCGGCATATTCTTGATTTTCTGATATGGATCATTTTGTATTTCCAAATTAGAAATCTCATAAAGTACCAAGTTAGATGTTCCATATTGATGACTTTCCAATTTGGAAAATTTTTACGAATTCCTATTGTAGTCGATTTGGGAAGATATTTACGCATTCAGATTTGTGAGTGAAATATTGCCACGTGGACGTCGGAGCATAGGTTTGAATTAAGGCTTTTTTCAAATTTTTTATTGTTGTACGTGATTCGAGAAATCAAGTGAGGTTTGGAACACTTTTGGCCTTGAGATTCGTTTAGCACAATCGAGGTAATTTAATGATGATTGGACCATAGCCTTGACTTTAGTCTCTACCCGTTGACCGTAGGATATTTTGGATCGTAGTAGAGGCTGATCATCTCGATCGGGCGGGCTCGGTGCCTAACACCTTTCGAAACCCGTAATCTAACCCCTTACCCATTTCTCTGATCCGTGGACCGAGCCGATTCATTTTGGAGTTATTTTTGGTTCCTAGACCTAAACTAGGTGGTGACTCCTTATTCCCTAAAAGTCCCCAATTTATCAAATCGGACCCCTATCCACAATTTGGTAGAAAACGGGTCGAGGCGATTTCAGTACCTTAAGTAGGAATTTATTTTTGGCTAGATTATAGGATTATCCCATTAAAATGGGGGATCCTTATAAACCTTTAGCCTTGACAATTGTATGTGTTTTTTGAAAAGTATTAGCTATGGTTGTAGGTCCATTCTTATGAGTTGAGAAGGATCCGAACAATGGTTGTCTTAAAAAGATTTGAAGGTTGAAACCAATTTTGTTTTGAAAATGGTTACAACCCTTATACTTTTGATCAAACCGAGGTCTGATCTATATGAGATAAGGGAGGGGAAACATTATATCCTAAGTCACTCTAAAAATAAAAAATAAAAAAGAAGAAGGAGATAGTAGAAGGGGGATATAGAGAGGGTAGAGAGAGAAAGGGGTATGAATCATTTGACCCACCTTGAAGCTTCAGCTTGTTCTTCTTTCTTTCTTTCTTTCTTCTTCTTCTTCTTCTTAAGTTCTTTTTTTTGAGTCCTTAGTGAAGTATGAGAAATGTAACTTTTTTAGAATAGATGAAGTGAAAGAGTGGAGAAGAAATGAGTAGAAATGTTGATTTTTTTAGTATGAAACTTGGTACCCATTTTAGAAGGGAATGGGGGTATTTATAGATGTTTGGATGATACTTTAGAGATGTAATGGGGTGAAATGCTGAGAGAGTAGAGAATAACAGGTTTTAAAGGTGAGGGGTGAAAGCGCCCTCGATCCGTGGGGTGTGTGGATCCGCTTTTGATTTTGAGGTTTGGGAGTCGCCACCTAGTTATTATGGTCTAGGAACAGAGCATTGACTCAAAATGGATAAAAACAATTAATCTACAAAAAGAAACTAAGTCCAGGGATCACGTTATGAGGTTGGAAGGTGTTAGGCACCAACCCCGCCCGACAAATGCCGGTCTCTACTATTTCTAAAAAAAAAACTACATTGCTAAAAAAAAACCTAAAACAAATAAATAAAATAAATAGAAGAAAAATGTACCTAGATGTTCGCGATGATTTGTTCCCTCAGATCTGGTGGAGAGATTCCTCGTATGAGATTTCTTGCTTCGTTTCCATCACTGAATCCACTTCTGATCTCCAAAATGAAGTATCTTCTTCTTAGATCTGAGTGTTTTCTAATTTTTTTAATGGATTTCTAAGTTTTTTGAAGGATTTTTAGGTATTTTTTGAGCAAAAATTAGGGTTTGGATGATAGGTAAGAGGTTAGGATTTCAAAATCAAGATTTTGGGAAGGCAATGGATGCTTTTTGATATATTTTTTTAGGATTTTCTTTGACCTTCGAAATTAGGTTGTGGAGGCTATATATTTATAAATTTTTTTTAAAGAATTAGGGTTTGACTAGGTTTCCTTTTAGATAAGATGAATTAGAGTTTTGACTTAAGTCTTATGAGATTGACTAGGTTTCTTTAGATTAGGAATTTGACTTAAGTCTTATGAGATTGATTTGGTCTTTTTAGATTAGGGTTTCAATTAGGGTTTTGGACTTAAGTCTTATGAGATTAACTTGGTTAGGATTTTAATTAGGATTTTAATTAGGGTTTTGACTTAAGTCTTATGAGATTGACTTGGTTTAGAATTTTAAATTAATTTTATTAAGGTTTTACTTTAAGTTAATTAATATTTTATTTATTAATTTCGAAATTAAAAATTTTAAAAATTAAAAAATTATCATTTTGCCCCCGAAGAGAACTTTTGCGTTTTAAGTCGATTTTCAATATGCCAAGATGTTTTGGTATCGATTTTTTGTAAGGAATTCAATGGGATTATTGGTTTGTATCATTTACGAATTTTTTGTTATAAAATGATCGCGAACCCTATGAAGGGTATTTCGTAATTTTGTCAAATCTGGTGAAAATTGGCGAAATGATTTATTTGATTTTATTTTGTTATTTTATGTGTTCGAATGGGTTTTTCTAAACGTAAAAAGACTCTAAGGATGTTTTGATGTTAGGGGTATTTTGATAATTTGATCATGTTTAGTGATTTTTATCGTAAAATTGTTTTTGTCTACAAGATGACGATTTCTATATTTTTGGGGTTATATTTTCCTAACGTAGTGTGGTTTCTACAGTTTTGTTAGTTTGAGATACATCATCTGAATTTCTAAAACATATCTAGTAATAAATAAAGTATTGGAATAATCATCCATCATTGGGAATCGTCGCGATCGGGTTGATGAGTTGATTAATCAGGCAAGTGCAAAAATGAGGTGTCTACAAGGGGTATGAAATTTAGAGTTGGGAGGTGGGTAGTTGTATAATGAATGAAAATGGGTATTATTTTGATCCAATGGTTTGTATTTTACCCAATTCATTTGGGTAAAGTGTTTGATGAGGTGAGATGAGAGATGTGTGATAGAGAGAATGAGAGTGTAAGGGATTATGTGTTTGATTGAGCGTTAGGTTGATTGAAGAGGTGATGTATTTAGATTAAGAGAATGAGTTGTGTAAGGAGTTAGGTGTTTGAGTTTTTGGGAGGGTTAAAGAGATGATGACATGTGTTAAAAGGAGATGGGGAGATGAAGTGATTATATGAATTGATTGGTGAGAGTAGGTGTTTGATTGAAGATGAGGGGTGTGAGTTAGGTTTGTAAAAATGGTTTTGTAAGAAATGATGAGGGGAAGTGTGGGTTGTGATATGAGTTGGTGGAGTATTTAGAGAAATGTGATGGGTTAGGGGTGTAAGGGATATCGATTGTGATGTGGGTAGTTGGCTGTGGTAGAGAAAGATGATGGGTAAATTAGGGAAGGGTATGGATTGAGATGATTTTTGAAGAGAGGTGATGTAAGTAGATAGATTGTTAGATAAACGTGATGGGGGTAGGTAGTTGGATGAGGGAGGTGAGATGGGGTGATGACATGTGTCAATTTTGATGATCAAAGTGGTAATTGGTTGATATGGATAATAGTTTGTGGGTTATGGTTTTGGGTATAGAGGTGGAGTGGATATGGATAATGGTTTATGGGCTTTAGTGTATTGGGATTGGATTTTAGGAAGGGTTTTGGATTATTTGGATTTGGGGGGACATTTTGGAATGGGTTTTGGAGGGTGGGTATGTTTTAAGGTTTAGGTGGTATGGAATTGGATTTAGGTTAGGGGATAAGGTGAGAAATTAATTTTGGAGAGTTGAGGGTTCATAGGCTTTAAGTGGGTTTGGGGTAATTCAATTTTGAGAGTGGAGCGGTGAAAGGTAAGGAAGATAGGAGGTCCCAAGTCTCATTTGGTGGATCCCTTAAAACTTTAGGGGGTTTTAGGGACCTCCAAATCGATCAAAATATTGCATTTCATTGTTCGGGCCTTTGAGGCCTGTTGACAGATTTTATTAAAAAATTGGTATTTTTGGGTGTAGACACCCCATTTTTGCATCCGCCTGATTAATCAACTCGTCAACCCGATCGCAAAAGTTCCCAATGATGGATGTCTATTCCAATGCTTTATTTTGTTACCAGATATATTTCAGAAATTCGGATGAGGTATCTCGAACTGACAAAACTTAGAAACCACGTTACGCTAGGAAAATATGACCCTAGAAACATAGAAATCATCATCTTGCAGACCAAAAAGAAGCTTCACGATAAAAAGCACTAAAAATGATCAAATTATCAAAATACCCCTAACATCAAAACAACCCTAGAGCCTACATTACGCTTAGGAAAACCCATTCAAACACATAAAACAACAAATCGAAACCAAATAAATCATTTTACCAATTTTCACAAAATTTGACAAAATTACGAAAATACCCCTCATAAAATTCACGATCATGTCACATAAAAAATTTCATAAACGACAAAAACCAACATTCCCATTGAATTCCTTACGAAAAACTGATTCCAAAACATCCTGAAACATTGAAAAACGACTTAAAACGTAAAAAATCCTCTCCGAGGGCAAAACGGTAATTTTACAACTTTAATAATTAAAATTTTCGAAATTAATAAATAAATCATTAAAAAATGTAAAAAGAAACATTAAGGTCAATCAAGTAAGACTAAAGTCAAGTAAGGCTAAAGTCAAAACATTAAAGTCAACCAAGAAAGACTAAAGTCAAAGTATTAAAGTCAATATCATAAGACTAAAGTCAAAACCCTAAATCAAAACACTAATCAAGTCAATTTCATAAGACTAAAAGTCAAAACCCTAATCTAAACTAATCAAGTCAATTTCATAAGACTAAAAGTCAAAACCCTAAATTAAAACCCTAAGACTAAGTCCATCTCATGAGACCAAAGTCTAAACCCTAATTGAAACCCTAAAAGAAACCCTAATGAAACCCTAATTCTCCTAAAAAACTTTATAAATAGGAGCCTCCACACCATATTTTCGTATCAAAGAAAAAACCCTAGGAAAAGTAGGTAAAGAAGCCTCCATAACCTCCCCAAAACCCTAATTTTGGAGACCCAACTCCTTCCCTAACACCCCTACTCCGATTTTAGCCTAAAAAACACCCAAAAACCTTTCAAAAACATCCCAAAAATCCACAACAAATTTGAAGCACTCGGATCCAAGAAGGAGATACCTTACCTCGGAGATTAGGAATCAAATCCGGAGATAGAACGAAGTAAGGAATACGGTACAAGGAGCCATTCTAACCAGATCTGAGGGAATAACACTTTTGCAGATCAAAGGTAAATTTTTTTTTATTTTTTTTTATCTAGGTTTATCATTAGCAATGTAGATCTATTTGGGATAAGTAGAGACCGGCATTGGCCGGGCGGGGTTGGTGCCTAACACCTTCCAACCCCGTAACATGATCCCCGGATTCAGATTTTTTGTGGTAGATTAGTTCTTTTTATCCATGTTAGAGTCAGTTTGGTTCCTAGACCACAATAACTAGGTGGCGACTCCCAAACCTCAAGGGTCAAAAGCGGATCCGCGCACCTCGCGGATCGAGGGCGCTTTCAGTGGCGACTCCACTGGGGACATTGAGGATCAAACTTGAAAAACCCCAAGTAAGGGAGTATTGCGAGGATGACCTAGTTTATCTTATTTTATTCAATTTATTCTACTTCTTTGGTTGTTTATTTATTTTGATGCAATTGCGAATTATTTGTATGAACTTTGGGTATTTTGTCTTAGCATGTTATTTCCCATGGCTCAATCGAGGGTTATTTCAAATGACTTTAGGTGACTAAAGAAATCAAGAGGTTTAATTGAGGACGGGGTATTGATTAATGAGTTAGGAAATTCTATTCATTTATATATATATATATATATATATATATATATATATATATATATATTTTATTATTATTTTTTCTTTTGTTTTGTTTTAAGGTTCTGTCCTTAATTTAAAATAAAAAAAAAAAAAAAAAAAACAACAACATAAAAATAATTTTTTGTGTGCGTTGCACCCTTCGACAACACTTTGGTTTTTTTAAAAAAAAAATTTATTTTTAGCATGCTGTCCATTGACAGCAAGAAAAAATATCAAAAAAAATTTTCTTTTTTTTTTCTGTTGAAGGCAAAGCGTGCTGAAGGGCTTGGTGTGCCATAAATAACGTGGCGTTTTTCAATTTGCACACCAACTTACCAATAAAAGGGTGCTGGCGGTTTTGGTGTGCCACAATTAAAACTGTTCAATTTATTTTACACATCATCTTCCCCATTGTTTTTATACACAATTCTCTATTTTTTTTTTATCAGAGACCGATTCTGTCTCTTCGTCATGTCGATACAAGATCAGCCCAATCGATTAGAGCCATCAATTAAGTCGTTAGAAGAAAGAATAATCGATCCTCAATCTGCCCCATCGTTCTCAACAGTAGAGATCGACTCTATCTCTGTTTTCTTTGCCCAAAACCAGCCCGATTAGCTTAGGACTGTGGACAGTTTCTTCGACTTCTTGGTGTAAAAATCGGAGACCATTGGTTGCTGGTTTTTTTAATCACTACAACGATGGGTGTGTTCATCGATTTTTTTTACAAAGAAAGGATTTAAGATTGGCGTCTTGGTTGATGGTGGGATCTCAAGTTAGAAGAAAAAGGATTTTTTTTTAAAAAGAAAACGTTTTCAAGTTGTTTTTTTTGGCTGAAATAAGTTTAATTTATCCCCAAGAATTCGAATTTATTTCGTCTCTTGTCGAGAAAAATCAATCGATCGAAATCAACAGCGTTGGGGCTGTTGCTGTGGCACTCAATGTTGAAATTAACAAGACTGTATAGAGGCTCGTTCGATCGGATTTCGGACCTCACATTCATTATGAAAACCGTGGATTGTCATAAACCCACAATAAAAAAAATTTCGTTCATTAAAGTTCCATGTCTTCGATCCATTTTCCAGCCACATATTTTATATAAAAAAAGCAAATAAAAAAAAAACAATTTGTTACCGTTGGGCTGCATTCATCTGAGGCCGTTGGATGGGGTTAAATTTGGAAGTTCGAGAATGATACCCAATTCATGAGTGTTGAATCGGCGAGATGGAATCATGCGAGTTGGAAACATTAATTCATGGATCCATATTTGGTGCACCATCAGTATGTTTGTTGGAAACAAAGTTGATATGTTTTTCACTCAATTTTTTTTACTCAGTTTTTAAAAAAAAAAAAGAGTGTTGTCTTTTAAAAAATAAATAAATTTCTTAGCTCATCAATCATTGTTCCATCCTTAATATCCCTTGAATTTTTGAATTATTTCGGATTGTCAAGAATGACCCTTGATTGGGCCGTTAATTTCTTTTTTTCCTCTTTTTTTTTTTTTTTGAAAATCTCAAAAGATAAGTTTGTGGTATATCATGTGATGCTCAATCTTTCTTGGTGCGTTATTTTGTCATGATACATGGATAATTGCAACTTAACAAAGTGATTAATTGATCTTGATTGGCATATAACTTGATTATTATTGACCTTGGGCTGTGTTTTGATGTCAAGGGTGCATCTATCTTTCTTTAATACCTTGATCACGTGCCATTGATGGATAATCAATTCATTTGTTGATTTGATAGTGAATATTTATGGGATATCTCGTACACGTGCCATGACCTTGATAATGATACCCTGATTTTGATCTCGATGTTATGGTTGGTGTTTTTTGACATGTTAACGGTTTGATTGGGTCCATTGGCCCATTTGTTAAAAAAAAAGGCCCCGGGCACACCCCACCCTGTTTTGCACACACCACATGCACGTTTACTGTTTTGAGCACTTACACGTCCCATTTAGCCAACGTGGCACTAGTGCGTGGTCCGGTCTCTTCGGAGATGCGACGTCATTCATGAAACCCACAACTCCAGTCACGTACCTTAAGGTATATCAAACTGGGAGCATCAATACCGTCTGATCAGGTGATTCTGAGAGATATATTGATGCACCCAGGCTGGAGCGACCTGAGCCTTTGACCTATTTGTAAGCCACACAGTCACATGTCCCGATTGCCAACGTAGTACTAGTACGTGGTCGGTCCCCTCGTGGGATGCCAAACCATTTATGAAAGCTACAACCCTTGACTCGTACTCATAGGTATACAAGATAATCTAAGTATATCAATTGCACTTCTTGGTCAAAACCGGTGCCTAAGCAGATCTTGCCCCGCTGTACCCTACTGTACGAGGGGGATAGACTACGTCTATTCTAGACGAGAGGTATTTAAGTGGGCCTTTGCTCAGCATTGTGCGCCACCTCTCAATTGGAGATCAAACTGGCTGTTTTTGGCTTCAGAGAAGTGAATTGAGGTTTTAGATTATCACCTATACGGTATATCAAACCAAGTCACCACGTACCGAAAGGTATATAGGTGTGCTTGGGCAAGGGTGGCCAGATAAAAATGCATTGCACGTAGTAAGCTTAGAGTTTAGAAACCTTCCTAGTAGGTCACGACTCGAACTTATTGTGGGTGTTCCCGGGTTGTTCATTGAATGAAATCTTATGAGACTTCGTAATTGATATGAATGTATATGAATGATGAGATCAGAATTCATGTGAATGATGAAATGGATGTATGTGAATGATGAGATCAGAGTGTATGATTGTCCTCAAGGATAAAAAATGTTGTTTTTGAAAATCAAAATGGGTGCACTGACCCAATAAAAAATTCATCTCTTGCAAATGACCCAGCCCAACTCGATCTAACAATCCTGATGGACCGGGCCATTTAAATCGAAATAGAAATCAAATTTTCAAAGAAGAAAAATAGTTTACAAAGGGAAAATATTTTCCAGAATAAAATATTTTTCAAAAGAAGTGTTTTCCAGAAAAAGTGTTATTCTCTAGAAAAAATGTTTTCTAAAAAAAAAAATGTTTTCCAGAAGAAAATGTTTTCCAAAAGAAAAGAAAAAAAGGAAAAATTTGCAAAAGATCTATTTTTGCATGAAAACGTTTTTATGGACCTTGGAAAACTACCAAAAAATGTTGCAAAAAATAATCAAATTTGTGAAATAAAAACATTATTTTCCAATATTTTTCAAGAGTGCAACATAATTATTTTTCTTCTGAATAATCATTGAATGGATGAATTTTTTAATGGATCGGTGCACAAAATTCAATAAAATCTCAGGGTTCATTTAAAATGTTATCAAGGGAGTGACACTGAATTTGGTTAAATTCACCTTCAAAGAGGTTTAAGGGTTATCATTGTATCTAAGCTCAATCGTCCATCGTCTATCTAGGGTTGTATATCCGGTCAGTTAGAGTAAACGTCAATATCAAGTCAACAGTCAGAAATGACCTCAAATTTTCTCAACATCATCCAGTTGTTCTTTGAAGATCATAGTACTTCAATCCTACCAGTTGTAAGCAATATCTCATTCATCAGTCCTAATCAAACTTGTATGGGTACTTGTCTTGAGTTTTCATGAGTCATTTGGGTTAGCTCGAGTCCTTTTTTCCAGCGAGGTCATGTCTTCCTTAGATTGAGCCTACTCTTTCCTATTGAGTCAAGTTAGTTCGTTGAGTCTATAGAGGTATCTATCGCCCCATCTGAAATTGATCGGATAAAGGAAATTTTTAAATACCTAGAGTGCATTAAAGAATTAACTAATAATCTAGCTTCAAGGATATATTTTTCTCCTGAACAAGAAGATAAGAGTCGGGCTCAAGAAAGCAAAGGTCATTGACCTCGGAACAGAAATAAATTCCTAAAGAGATTTAAATAGAAACCATCTTATCTCTAGAGGAACACCAGGGGATAATAAATTTTCTCAGAAATTTCAAAAGACTTGTTCGCATGGGCCTATGAGGATATGTTAAGTGCAAGCTTGGGTGTTGTCCAACATGGAATGGATACTCGTCTATATCAATGGAATCAAAGAAGATGTTATAAAAATGTATCAGTGATATCCTCACTACATCTTGAGTTTCAAATCATATATCATCAGTCGATATGGGGGTACCTTTTGAACTAAATGGGTCGTACTTCAAAGCATAAATCATTACTCTATGTTTAAAGTTGAAGATCCGGAAACACAAATCATCCCCCTACCGTTCTCAAATCAATGGAACGGTTGAAGCAGTCAGTAAGAGTCTCAAGACTATCATTAGGAAAATGTGACAATCACATCGAGATTGGTCAGAAAAATTATCATTCACGCTATGGACATATCGAACTTCAATTCGATCCTCTACTGGAGCCACTCCCTACTCCTTAATGTATGGCATGGAAGCAGTCTTGCTAGTTGAAATGGAAATTCCATCTCTGAAGGTCTTGATGGAAAGTCAGTTGTCAGAAGCAGACTGGGTTCGTCAGCAGTAGGAAGAATTAAACTTGATCGAAGAAAACGAGTTAAAGCCCTGTACCATGTGCAAGCTTATCTAAGAAAAGTCATTCGTGCATTTGACAAAAATGTCAAAACTCATCATTTACAAGTCAAGGATTTAACTATCAGACTTCAAAGAAAATTGAACACTCTTCCTCGATTATAGGAGAAAGTCTGAACCCAATTGGAGAAATTCATTCATTAAGGAAATACTGTCTGGAAAAGTCGTCAGACTTCAAGATCATGATGGAAGTGAACTACTAGAGTCAACCAACCTTGACCGGATCAAATGGTACTACATTTAAGGAGGTCATCTTTGGCCGAATCAATTTTCCTGCTACCCAGTTCATTATCTCCTTTCTCAGCCCTTTGCAGCCTTTTCAAAAAAAATAAAAATTGTGCCTTTTATTTCTTAGCCTGATCACCTAACCTAGGGGAGGGAAGATTTGAACTACGTTTTGGTCTGATCTCAAAAATTTGGGGTACGTAGGCAACCTGAGAAGTTACTTCAGGCCCGACCACATCAAAATAAAAAAATAGATTCCCCGATAAAGAAAAAATCTAAAAGGAAAAGAAAAAGAAATATCTTCAAAATGGGGAAGAAATTCAAAGCAAAATAAAAAATGCCACACAGGGGCATTTGGGTTTTTGAGCCTCAAAATCCCTTTCATTTTATGCCTAGTCCCAAGTCTACCTATAAAAGTCCTCCTAAGTATCGTGTGAAAAGGTCAAGAAGGGTAGTAGAACATGATCAGACAGTAATTCTAGAAGGTCAGAGGAGAAGAAAAAGATAAAAAAAAAATGATGAAGCCTGCTAAGTTGAAAACCCGAAAATGGAGACTTAGGCAAAAATTAAGGCAAGCTCGCAAAGTTGAAAATCTGAAAGGACAACTTTGGCAACAATCAGAGCCAAGAAAAAAGAAAAAACTCGCTAGATCGAAAACCTGAAAAGGCGATCTAGGCAAAAGCTAGAGCAAACTCGCTAGATTGAAAACCTGAAAAGGTGATCTAGGCAAAACTTAGAGCTATAAAAAAATAAAAGAAAATCTCCGTTGAGTTGAGAAGTTGAAAAGGCGGCCCGAGCTGAAACATCAGAAGTTCGAATCATCAAGTTCAATACTCAGCTTAAACCAGGAATAGATTCAGAAGCCACAAGTATCTTGTCTATGATCGATCTGAAAATTCTTACTTTCCCAAGTGAACCAATGGAGAGAAGGGTGAATTCTATGATGAGTCTCAAAAGGAAATATTTTGTTTTCTTGAGCCTGATTCAAAATCTTCAATAAAATTAATCAAAATTAAAAGTTGGATCTTTATTGCGCTTGTGGTAATCAAATATTTCAAACCTTCATACAAGGGGCATTTTTCTTTTTCCTCTAAATATGTAATTATCCCCCTTATACTAGGGGCATTTTTTAATGATGTGTTCAATGCCATGTTTATTGTCAAACTAGGGACATTTTGTTTTTGAGCAATGTTAATCCTAAAAGATAATGAGAACTCCAAACTTAATGTTACCCTCTTGATAATAGTTCTTCAAAAAACTCTTGAGGTTCAAAAGAAATAAAAACTCAGGTTTTAAATTCATAAAACTTTTGGATAAATCCTTGAGGTTCAAACAAAAGTACTTCGGATCTCACATTTGACTGTGTCCAGAGATCAACTAATATGGTATTCCCAGATCCAATCATTCCTGGATTCGATCATTTCTCTTCCAGATTCAGTATCTTCCAGATTTATTCAATTCACTTTGATCAGTCTTTTCCAAATTCATTGTTTCTTTCTCAAAAGTCCTTCATTCCTTTGCCAATTTTGCTCAGTTGCCGCCAAAGGTTAACTTGGATTTTGCTCAGTTGCCGCCAAGGGTTATCTTGGATTTTGCTCAGTTTCCGCCAAGGGTTATCTTGGATTTTGCTCAGTTGCCGCCAAGGGTTATCTTGGATTTTGCTCAGTTTTCGCCAAGGGTTAACTTGGATTTTGCTCAGTTGCCACCAAGGGTTATCTTGGATTTTGCTCAGTTGCCGCCAAGGGTTATCTTGGATTTTGCTCAATCTCCGTCAAGGGTTATCTTGGATTTTGCTCAGTCTCCGCCAAGGGTTATCTTGGATTTTGCTCAGTTGCCGCCAAGGGTTATCTTGGATTTTGCTCAGTTGCCGCCAATGGTTAACTTGGATTTTGCTCAGTTTCCGCCAAGGGTTATCTTGGATTTTGCTCAGTCTCCGCCAAGGGTTATCTTGGATTTTGCTCAGTTGCCGCCAAGGGTTAACTTAGATTTTGCTCAGTTGTCGCCAAGGGTTATCTTGGATTTTGCTCAGTTTCCGCCAAGGGTTATCTTGGAATTATGCTCAGTTTCCGCCAAGGGTTTTCTTGGAATTATGCTCAGATGCCGCCGAGGGTTTTCTCGAAATTATGCTCAGATGCCGTCGAGGGCTTTCTCGGAACTATGCTCAGATGCCGTCAAGGGTTTTCTTGAAATTATGCTCAGATGCCGCCGAGGGTTTTCTCGGAACTATGCTCAGATGCCGCCAAGGGTTTTCTTGGAATTATGCTCAGATGCCGCCGAGGATTTTCTCGGAACTATGCTCAGATGCCGCCAAGGGTTTTCTTGGAATTATGCTCAGATGCCGCCGAGGGTTTTCTCGGAACTATGCTCAGATGTCGCCAAGGGTTTTCTTGGAATTATGCTCAGATGTCGCCGAGGGCTTTCTCGGAATTATGCTCAGATGCCGCCGAGGGCTTTCTCGGAACTATGTTCAGATGCCGCCGAGGGTTTGCTCGAACTATGCTCAGCCAGATGTCATCGAGGGTTTGCTCAGATTATGCTCAGCCAGATGCCGCCGAGGGTTTGCTCGGATTATGCTCAGCCAGTTGCCACCGAGGGCTTTCTCGGATTATGCTTAGTCAGATATCGCCGAGGGTTTTCTCAGATTATACTTAGATAGTTCATTACTCTTTCACCTCGAGCATTTAGAGTAGAACTCCAAAAAAAAATAGTTCATTACTCTTTCACCCCGAGTATGTAGAGTAGAACTCCAGAAAATTAGTCCATTACTCTTTCACCCCGAGTAGGTAGAGTAGGAATCCCAGAAAAAGTAGTTCATTACTCTTTCACCCCGAGTAGGTAGAGTAGAACTCCCAGAAAATAAGTCCATTACTCTTTCACCCCAAGTATGTAGAGTAGGACTCCCAAAAAAAGTAGTTCATTACTCTTTCACCCCGAGTAGGTAGAATAGAACTCCCAGAAAATAAGTCCATTACTCTTTCACCCCAAGTATGTAGAGTAGGACTCCCAGAAAAAATAGTTCATTACTTACCCTGAGTAGGTAGAGTAGAACTCCCAGAAAATAAGTCCATTACTCTTTCACCCCGAGTATGTAGAGTAAAACTCCCAGAAAAAATAGTTCATTACTTTTTCACCCCGAGTAGGTAGAGTAGAACTCCCGAAAAAGAATTCATTACTCTTTCACCTCGAGTAGGTAGAGTAGGACTCCTAGAAAAAATAGTTCATTACTCTTTCACCCCGAGTAGGTAGAGTAAAAGTTTCCAAAAAAAATTGTTTATTACTCTTTCACCCAGGGTAGGTAAAGTAAGACATTCAATTTTTTTATGCTCAATTTATGCTCAGTTATGCTTAGTTTATGCTCAGATTTTACTCAGTTTCACACAGTGCACACACTTGCACACTTGTTCTTTTAGTCAGGGAGAATTCTTTAAAATTCAAGGATCTGACGCCATCAGTGAGAGCTCTCGCTCGAGGACCTGACAACCTTTTAGTTCGGGGAGAGTTTAACCCTCAAGGATCCGAACACCCCGACGAATTGCTAAATCAAGCTGCAAAATGAACTGTCACTAGCTTTGGCATTCGGATATCGCACTTTCTACCAAAATAGATTTGCTATCTAGTTTGCTTCAACCCTCTGCCAAAGAGGGGCATCTGTAGACACCCCATTTTTGCATCCGCCTGATTAATCAACTCGTCAACCTGATCGCAAAAGTTCCCAATGATGGATGTCTATTCCAATGCTTTATTTTGTTATCAGATATGTTTCAGAAATTCGGATGAGGTATCTCGAACTGACAAAACTTAGAAACCACGCTACGCTAGGAAAATACGACCCCAGAAACATAGAAATCATCATCTTGCAGACCAAAAAAAAGCTTCACGATAAAAAGCACTAAAAATGATCAAATTATCAAAATACCCCTAACATCAAAACAACCCTAGAGCCTACATTACGCTTAGGAAAACCCATTCAAACACATAAAACAACAAATCGAAACCAAATAAATCATTTTACCAATTTTCATAAAATTCGACAAAATTACGAAAATACCCCTCATAAAATTCACGATCATGTCACATAAAAATTTTTATAAACGACAAAAACCAACATTCCCATTGAATTCCTTACGAAAAACTGATTCCAAAACATCCTGAAACATTGAAAAACGACTTAAAACGTAAAAAATCCTCTCCGAGGGCAAAACGGTAATTTTACAACTTTAATAATTAAAATTTTCGAAATTAATAAATAAATCATTAAAAAATGTAAAAAGAAACATTAAGGTCAATCAAGTAAGACTAAAGTCAAGTAAGGCTAAAGTCAAAACATTAAAGTCAACCAAGAAAGACTAAAGTTAAAGTATTAAAGTCAATATCATAAGACTAAAAGTCAAAACCCTAAATCAAAACACTAATCAAGTCAATTTCATAAGACTAAAAGTCAAAACCCTAATCTAAACTAATCAAGTCAATTTCATAAGACTAAAAGTCAAAACCCTAAATTAAAACCCTAAAGACTAAGTCCATCTCATGAGACCAAAGTCTAAACCCTAATTGAAACCCTAAAAGAAACCCTAATGAAACCCTAATTCTCCTAAAAAACTTTATAAATAGGAGCCTCCACACCCTATTTTCGTATCAAAGAAAAAACCCTAGGAAAAGTAGGTAACGAAGCCTCCATAGCCTCCCCAAAACCCTAATTTTGGAGCCCCAACTCTTTCCCTAACACCCCTACTCCAATTTTAGCCTAAAAAACACCAAAAAACCTCTCAAAAACATCCTAAAAATCCACAACAAATTTGAAGCACTCGGATCCAAGAAGGAGATACCTTACCTCGGAGATCAGGAATCAAATCCGGATATAGAACGAAGTAAGGAATACGGTACAAGGAGCCATTCTAACCAGATCTGAGGGAATAACACTTTTGCAGATCAAAGGTAAATTTTTTTTTATTTTTTTTTATCTAGGTTTATCATTAGCAATGTAGATCTATTTGGGATAAGTAGAGACCGGCATTGGCCAGGCGGGGTTGGTGCCTAACACCTTCCAACCCCGTAACATGATCCCCGGATTCAGATTTTTTGTGGTAGATTAGTTCTTTTTATCCATGTTAGAATCAGTTTGGTTCCTAGACCACAATAACTAGGTGGCGACTCCCAAACCTCAAGGGTCAAAAGCGGATCCGCGCACCCCGCGGATCGAGGACGCTTTCATTGGGCCCTTTCGAATAGGGGCCGTTCAAATTGGGGTGTCTACAAATAGCAAATTTTATATATTTAATGGTTGTTTGATTCCGCTTCAAAAAACGGCTTTTTACCATTTTTTGGTGTCAAAACGCAATTATGTGCTGTGATGCGCGTTTGTTAATGCTTCAAAAATCTATTTTTTGAAGTTTTTTTTTACCGCAGTTTTGAAAAGCGGATGAAACGAGTTTCGCACAACCGTGTTTAAAAGCTTTGAAGTGAAATGACGTAAATACGTTTCATCTAATAACAAATTTCCAACGTAAGTCCGACTATAAAAAAAACTCTTTCTTCGTCATTCAATTTAAACCCTACAAACACCTAATTTAAACTTAATCGATCTCTCTCTTCGTCATTTAATTCAAACCCTACAAACACCTCTAAATTGCCATTGATGACAGCAGGCATCTCTGATCGACACCATCGACAAAACCCACACAGATCTCTCTTACTTTCTTTCTCACGCCATTTATTCTTCATTCAACCTAAACGCATCGACGACGACGCTGTTTTCATTCAACCTAAACCCGATCAAGATGGCGATCACGATTGACGCCATTGACGAGCCCATTTGTGATCAAAAAAACGATCTAGGTAAGTCTCCATTGTTAGAAATTCGATCTTAAAACTTGTTTTATTTGAAATATGTGGATGCAAGAAGTGCTACAGTTAGTCTTCTTGTGATCTCTTGTTAAATGTTGTTTTTTCACGGAATTGGAGTGATTTTGTTTCAAGAGATATGGAGATCTTAGGTTTTGAGGTTGAATGTGAGTTTGTTTTGGTTTCATTAGTAGTAATTCGACAAATGTTGACTGTGTCGTGAACTTGTTGTAGTTAAAAAAAAAAAATGAAGTTGTAATATATTTCTGAGTATTCGATCTTGATCTATTTGCTATCTTTTGAGTTTTAACTATACATATGCTTTTGATTTTGACTTTAGTATACGATTTTGGTGGGTTGAGTTGTTCTGGTTCAAATGAAGTAAGAATTATAGAGCTTAGGAGCTTATAATCGTGCAATGTTATTTATAGATGTGTTATTCTCTTTGTTATTAGTTCTGATTTGTGAGATCTTAAGTTGAAAGCTCAATTTGGTGTCTAAAGGTGTTTAATTTGAAGATTTAGGGCCTATTTGGTCCCCAATTTTTGCCAAAGAAAGATGTTTTGAAGCTTTTTCAGCCCAAAAATGACAATCGAAACTAGCACATAACGTTGATGATAAGTTTCTTTTGTGTTTGTTAGACTGCAGAGTTTCACTTTTATTTTAGTGAAAAAATTGGCCATTTTTAATTTTCTTTTCTATTGTTTACTGGTGAGTTTGATTTCTATAATTCCAATTAGATGGATTATCTGAAAGGTCAGCTGTTATGCTATAAACATTGGTGATATTTTGACTTGATAATTGATAGTGGCCTATATAGGATTTGGTGTTTGTTTTTCTTTAAAAAACAAAAAAAACAAAAAAAACCTTCAGGGGTGTTCTGAGATTATATCATCAAATCTCATATGAAACCACAATTATAAATTACCAAACCCTCATATAAATATCTTCCATGCATCCACAACACATTCAAGGTTTATATTATTCAAGATGTATAAATATTCAATGTCATCCTCATTATCTAATGTTGCATCTATAAAATGGTCACCATCATCATCGACTTAGTGCATTTTTGGTCTGGCCTAGATCAATTTTTAGAGTTGACATGGTGAGTGGTTCCAAGAGATCTAACAATAACACTTAACTTGAAATTCAATCAAGTCATTGGCATAGTCTAGTTGAGTCCATTTTGTTTATTAGGAAAATTTCATATGTCCATTTTTAAAAGGAGATGCTGCCGAAATTTCTATAGAATTATAAAAAATTTTAAATTAAAATAATTATTTTTATAATTTTTTAATATAAATTTATTAAATTTATATATATTTAGTGTAATTATATATTTATAAGGCTATTTTGTTCATTTTTAGTGAAATTTAGGTGTATTATCTACATTAATTATGCATGTATTTTGTTTATCAGGAAAATTTCATGTTCATTTTTAAGAGATGTTGTCGAAATTTCTATAGAATTATACAATTTTTTAAATAATTTTTTATAGAATTATAATTTTTTTAAAATTAAAATAATTATTTTTATACTTTTTAAATATAATTTTATTATATTTATATATATTTAGTGTAATTATATATTTATAAAGGTATTCTGATAATTTTTGATGCATTCTAGGTACATTATCAACTTTAAGGGTATTTTGCTCATTTTATCATAATACAACAGAATCCAGAAATTGTATCAAACAATAATTACCAGATTTTGGTAAATAGCACATCACTTTTACAAAGTTCTATCAAACAAGTTTTTCAATATTTTAGCTTTTAACAGTAGATTTTGACAATAACTTCTTATAGTAGAATCTGATAGTAGATTTAGTAGTTGTATCAAACGGGATCTTAACTTTGTGGTGTAATAAGTAAAGTTACATTGTCAATGGTACATTTAGTATTTTTTATTATAATGAATAATGAATTAAAGACAAAAATAGTGATTTAGAGGTTGGGAGAGGAGAGAATCATCTTATGATACAATATGCCAAAATGGAGACAAAAATGATAGATATTAATGGTAAGAATGATCCTCTAGTGTTGTGATACGCTTTGGATTAATCGGACGAAACAATTTACATACCCCTTCGCATTTTAGTGAATATTAAAAATGCCCCTCTTTTCTTAAATTAATGAGATGCTCCTTAAATACAGTCTTTTCTTATAAACCTGATGAGAAATATCCTAAATACCTTCATCTTCGACTTATATTAAAAAAATCTTTGATTTTTTTTTTTCTCAAAATCATTTATCTTTAAACCCATCAAATGTTATGATAAATCATTTTTAATCTATTCTAATTTTATTTTTAATTCACCATTTCAACCTAACCTTAATTTCTCCTTGAAAGTCCTTATTTTTAAATCCTAAAATTCATTATTTTTTACTTAAGAAATTCTATCTTATTTTGAGATTTAAACACAAGAGTAGATATAATCTTAAGGTTGGGTGGACATTAAATTTTCTTTTCCCACCATTTTGATGTCAAAGATTACGATAAATATTTTAAAAAAGATATTAAAAATGATTGGACTTGTCAAAGATTACGACCATTTTGATGTCTTCTAATTTGTTCAAAAATTTATAATATTTGTCGAATAAAGAATCAATTAATTATACTTACAAATCAACTATTTCTTGTTGAATGAAGTAACATTTTTACCCTCAACCTTAAAATTGTCTTCTACTAGTTTTAAAGCTCAACAACAAGATATGTTACTTAAGGAGTTTGAAGATAATAGATTTGGTAAGAAATCAAAAACTTCATTTGTATGAGCTGAGAAATTTTTTACTAAACATTTTTTTAACTATCCTAACTAACCAAACTGAACTCCCACTGAATCCGAACTAGGTTACTATAATATTGGGAAGAAAAATCAAGAATTTCTAGTTATCACTTGAAGATTAGGGTATTGAGGTCATTTCAATTATTCTTTAAGAAAATACTAACGTCAAGGGGAATGTTTGTCAATTTGAAAATACAGGGGGCTATCTCAAATATCCTAGAAAAGTACAAATGGCAGCTTTTTCCAGCTTCGGAGGAAGGAGAGAGAGAGAGAGAGAGAGAGAGAGAAGAGCTACAAAGGTGTTTGAAGAAAATTCATTAATGGAGTCTCCTTTCAAGAGTGATATTCTGAAAGGAAAGGTGGCTCTGTTGACAGGCGGAGGATCAGGAATAGGGTTCGAGATTTCCACAGAATTGGGCAAACATGGAGCCTCTGTTGCAATCATGGGCCGACGCAAACACATCCTTGATTCTGCTGTCTCTAATCTTCGATCTCACGGAATTAAGGTCATTTTCCCTCTCAATCTCTTATTTTTTCAATTCGTCAAAAAAAAAAAAAAATCATTTGGTGCAAAAGCATGTTAGGGTTTTTTGGGTTGCAGGTATTTGAATGATTGGGAGTTTGACTTGGTGATCATATAGACTCGTATCCCGGGATTGTATTACACTCATCTATAATGCCACGTGGCATAATCTTGTTTGGGTAGACATGAATATGGGAGTTACTATTCTAGATAATTCTGAATTAATTTGCCTTAGTTCTTGAAGGGTCTTTTTATGATATATATATTTGTTTTAATCTATTGAAAGGGAATATGATTCATTGTAAAGGAAGGAGGAGATGTAACTCTTTTCTTTGGATTATAATGCAATGGCTCGCATGGAATTCGGGGATGTAGTCCGGGGATTCCGCAATGAACACCATAAACAAATCATTACGTTATGTATTTTCCATATTTTTTTGTTCTTTATCTGATTGTATGATTGATTGATTGATTGATTGATGAAGGAATCCAAAAATGGTCTCCATAGTAAATTTATTTCATTGGTTTAGGATTCCACAATGAACCCCGTAAACAATCATTACGTTATTTATTTTCCATATTTTTTTGTACTTTATCTGATTGTATGATTGATTGATTGATGAAGGAATCCAAAAATGACCTCCATTGTAAGTTTATTTCATTGGTTTAGGATTCCACAATGAATCTCGTAAACAAATCATTATGCTATTTATTTTTCATATTTTTTTGTTCTTTATCTGATAGTATGAATGATTGATTGATTGATGAAGGAATCCAAAAATGATCTCCATAGTAAATTTATTTCATTGGTTTAGGATTCTAGACGAATTCAAAGGGTGTGTTATTTGAGGGTTTCATTTTCTGACGCGAGTCTTTGCTCATGCGTGAGAATGAGTATTTTTTGCTTATTGGGTCAAGGGTGTTTTTCTATTGCTTCTTGCTTTTTCGATAGATCTTCTCAAGCTCCGTTGCTCAACTTCGTTTTGGTTGCTCTTGTTTTAATGAAATCCTTACTTCTCAAAACAACCTTTAGTTTAAATTTGGGGTATATATGCACTAATTATGTTACTGATTTCTTTCCCTATTACTAGTTTATAGCTAATAGTCAATTTATCTATTCTCTTTACACCTACAACTTTATTTTTCAAATCTCTATCTACTATTATACTAACACCATTCCTATTTTGAACTTTTCATGTGTTCTAGAGATTGTATCCATCAATTTCCTTAGCTTTTTCTCCTTTTTCATACATTTTTTGATAACCACAAATTTATCGAGAAGAGGACAAGGAGTCCCCAAGAAGATACAAAAAGCAAAGGCCAAAAGAATACAGAACATACTTATAAAAAAAAGACTACAAAACAAGAAAAAGGAAAGTACAACCAAAGCCACAAGATTGGTCACTCTTTACACACAAGATCCCCCTGAAATCTTGTAATTGCTTACACCAGTAAAACAACAAACCTACAATGCTGGGGATGATCTCCTACAAAGAATGCTCCTTCCCTTGGAAAACTCTCCCGTTCCTTTCTTTCCATAAGCCCCAACAAATGGCGAGGAAATAAAATTCGAATCCTCTCCTTTCCCGATAAATCTGAAGACTTTCAACAGTTGTACACCCCTCTGACTGAGCAAGGTGCATACCAAGAGATGTTGAACAACGAGAGAAAATAAGACCACACATGATGATCCCCACCCCCACCCACAATGAATGAGGAGGTGGTTAATTGACTCCCCATTAGATTTACAAAGATAGCAAAAGTCCACAAGCTATATTATGTATTACAAACAAGCTATATTAATTTTTCTTCTTTTCATTGTCTCCACCAACTCTAAGTTCTTCCCTTCCTTGTCAAAGTCCCCACGTTCCAAGTAGGGAGACCAATCACATTCATTTAATTTGATGTGAGAACCCTTGCTTCTTTTTCACCACAAACCGGATATCATTACGATACATCCTTTCTAGAGGACGCCATTACTAAGTTACGAACCCTTGCTTGCTTCCCAGTGTAACTGGGCTTTGCTGTAGCGCATTGCTTTTGGATAACGCCTTGGCATGAACAAAATGAAAATTTTGACATAGATTTCATGTTAGGGGGTGTTAGATTTTTACATCGTCTGCCAGTATAACTTTACCCTGCTATATTCGGGATTGGGATGAGTAATTTAGTGAGGTTTCTAATTTTTTCTCATGGAAATGAAGGTCCTTAAATGGTTGTGGTTCAAAGCTATTCTTACATCTTTTCTAATCAATTATGTTTGTTCATTATTCGTCCCAAGTATAGTCACCAAATATTACAAATTATTGAAAAAATCGTTATTATTTCATTAAATATTTCATACCTGGATAAAATTTCAGCCTTCCTATATCCAATCCCATATGATGCATTAGTTAGGGGAGATGACATTGATAAGATGATGGTGATTGGTGACCAATTTACTGAATCTGATGATCTTTGGTGAATTCTACTTGGAGTCATGATTATCTTTTTATATTTTGAGCAATATTAACCTTGAATGGTTATGGACATGTGGTTAGTTTTTGTGGATTTATGGATGATATTAATGTGAGATTTAGTGATTTATTATAGTAATTTAATATGGAATTTGATATAACATGAGAACATAACTTGGTAGGAACAGTTACACAACTCTAACCCTAGCCCATTTTTTTCCTGATATTTTCTTATTTCCCCTTTGATCCAAATTTTTTGAATTCCCCCCTTGCTGACTTATTCCCAAACCCTAACTTGGTGGTTATGCTCCCAAGTGATTTGGTTGTGTTTAATTCATCATATTTTAGGTCCTTTGGATAAGTTGGGTCCCAAGGCTATCTATTATGTTTTCATTAGGCCTCCACCCACTTTGAAATGTTACAATTGCTATCATCCTTTTACTAGAAGAAAATTTGTTACCATGAACATTACTTTCTTTGAGAATACTCCTTTTTCTGTTTATTGACCGTGCCTTCTTAGACTTCCTTTTTTTGTTTTTTTTGAACATTTGCTTTTTATGATTTATTTTTTATAAGTTAAATTTTATTGATGGGAGGACAAGAAGTCTTCCAAAAAGTACAAACAATTATCCTTCGCTACAAACAAGATCCCACCTAAACAAGAAATCTTCAAAAAGAATCCTTAAACTGCTTACACCAAAAGAACAACAAACCGAGAATGTTGAAAGTGAGCTCTTGTCATGAGCTTTCTTTCCCATCAAACGTGCGCCCATTTCTCTCCTTCCACAACCTCCAACAAATTGCAAAGGGCGTGAGTTTCCAAAGAGCCTTCAACCTTCCAGAAAGGGAAGTATTTTTTCAAGCCACTAAAAGAGCGATAAAAGAATGCAGATGGTACCAAGAAACCTTAAACAATGATAGAAACAAAGATCATGCCCCGAAAGCTAACCCACAAGAAGAAGATGATCCACTGACTCCCCACTCATTTCACACAAGAAACAATAGTCAACCAGGATAAGGCCCTTACATCTTAGAAGATTAATCGTGTGGATTTTATTCAAAGCTGCTAACCAAATGAAGAAGGAAACTTTGGTCGGCATAAAAGGACACCAGACAACTGAGGAAGGAAAGCAAGACTCTTGGTTACCTTCAAGAAGAGAATAGAAAGACGTAACCGTGAAGCTCCCATCTCGACTACTTTTCCAATACCCGTCGATCAACACTGTTAAGAGAAAGATCCGTGGAGGCTAGCACTAATTCTTAGAATTTTTGCATCCAATACCTGCTCGTCAATTACTGCCCAACCAAAAAATTCAAAGACTTATGCCTGTAAGTAGCGACTTGATGTAGCCCCTTCAACTTGCCTCAGTCCTCCATTGATCTCCCCTCAAAAAAGCACCCTAGAAGGTAATCTTCCTAAATTTGATCCTGTACATGATTTTGATTGTCCTGGAAGGAAACTTGTTTTTATTGCGCCTTTATCTCACTCTAAGTTGAGGTAGGTTGTGGTTGATGAGTTGAAGGCATTTGAGAAGAACACACAAGATCTAACTGTGTTACCACTTTGGGATGAAGTGGTTGGTTGAAAATGCATTGACATTGTGAAATATAAACCTTATGGAGATATAAAGTGCTTCATCATATCTTGTTGCCAGGGTCTTTGCTTAGATATATGGAATCCATTATCAGGAAATGTTTGCTCCTATTACCTAACTTAACTCCACTTGCATTATTCTTTGCTATGCTGCACGTCGGTCCTAAGCCTCTTGCTTCTGCATATGGAATCAACTACCTTTGGTGTTGTGGTAGGTTCTTGCATAAACTCTTCAGTTTGGTTTCTTCTGGGTATAAGGTTTTGGCGAAGATCCTTGCTTTGAGGCTTAAAGTGGTCATCCCTAAGGTCATTGGTAAGGAGCAGGGGGCCTTCATTACAAGGGAGACAAATCTTGGATGGAGTGTTGGTTGCCAATGAGTGCATTGATTCTAGGTGGAATTTGGGGAAGTCAGGTCTGATGTGTAAAGTGGATATTGAAAAAGCCTATGATCATGTCAATTGGAACTTTCTCTTTTATTTTTTGCATTGCTTGGGGTTTGGCGGGAAGTGGATTGCTTGGATGAGAAAATGAGTCTTCTTCCACTTTCTTCATCTTGGTCAATGGTAGCCTGGCTGGTTATTTTAGAAGCACTAGAGGGTTAAGACTTAAGACAAGGTGATCCTCTTTCCTTGCTTCTGATTAATATCGTGGTTGAATCTTTGGGTAGGATGTTTCTTCGAGCCATCGCGTTGGGTCCCCATCTGGGTTTGGGGTATTTGACATTGGGCCTCAAGTTACTCATCCACAGTTTGCTGATGACATGCTTGTTTTTTTGGATGCTTCTCCTAGCCAGGTGTACTTTCTTCGAGGGTTCTTCTGTTGGTTTGAGGCAGTATTTGGTCTCCCTATCAATTTGAGGAAGAGCAAAATCTATGCTATTGGTGATGTTCTTGATATCGAGGTTTGGGCAGATTTCTTAGGTTGTCATGTTGATTCGTTGCCGTGCTCTTCTTTGGGTCTTCCTTGGGTGTTGCGTAAAAATATGTTGCGCCTTGGCAGATGATTGTGGAAAGGGTTAGGGGGAGACTAGGGTTGTGAAAATCAAAGTATCTCTCAAAAGGGGGGAAATTGATGTTGATCAAGAGCTTTCTTTCTAGTATTCCAATTCACTTTTTATCGCTTTTCATTATGTCTAGCAAGATTGAAAATCAACTAGAAAAATTGGTGAGGGATTTTCTTTGGAATGATAGGCGTGATAATTGTAAGTTTCATCTGGTGAATTGGAAATTAGTGTGCCGGTCTAGAAAGTTGGGTGGCCTTGGGATTATGAGGTTTAAATCTGTCAATAAAGCTTTGTTGGGGAAGTGGGTTTGGTGCTTTGGAGTTTGTTGAAAAATAAGTCTTTCTGTTTTGTTTTTTATGATAATAAAATTTTAAGTTAGTGATCGGATATATAGGGATAGGTTGTTATGTTGGTTAAATTAGTGATCGGATATTTAGGGATAGGTTGTTATGTTGGTTCAGATTCTGTTGCTCTAATTTGTTAGGTTGTTGAGACTTTCTAGGCAGAGCTCACTATTTATTTTGTAATCTGTTATTTGTTCAAAATAAGAATCATATGTTTCTTCCCCTAAAATTCTTCATGGTATCAGAGCTACGGCTCTCAGCTAGGGTTTTTTGATGGCCAAGATGGCGATGACTGGTGCCACCAAATCCAGTGACGCCACCAAAGAAACGACGGAGGAAACGCAACTTAGCCCTGCTATCTCATTCAAAAATTCTGAAAATTCAAGCTCCCTGTTCACAGATTCAATGGCAAGAATTATTTAGAGTGGGCTCAATTGGTGAAACTGGTGATTGGTGGCAAAGGCAAACTTGGCTATCTCACTGGCGAACTGACAAAACCAGCAAAACAAGACCCCAAATTCAAGACATGGAGGTCCGAAAACTCCATGATTATGACTTGGTTAATCAACTCTATAGAGTTTTCCCTTGGAAAGCCATTTATGCTCCTCCCAACAGCCAAAGATGTCTGGGATGCGATCTGAGAAACATACTCGAATTTGAAAATTTTGCCTCAGATTTTTAAATTGAAGACCAAGTTGTGACAATCAAAGTAAGGAGATCGAGATGTGACGGTGTATTACAAGGAGATGATGACGTTTTGGCAAGAATTGGACTTGTGTTATGATGACCATTGGGAATGCCCTAATGACAGTGCAAGACACATGAAGAGAAAGGAGAATGATAGAGTATATGTCTTTCTTGCTGGGCTCAACAAGGAATTGGACGAAGTCAGGGGGCGGATTCTTGGTAGAAAACTTCTGCCAAATATCCGAGAAGTGCTCTCAGAAGTTAGGCAAGAAGAAGCTCGACGGAAGGTGATGCTTAGGGATGCTGATCCGAAGGTCACAATCGAGCTTGAAGGTTATGCACTGGCCTCTAAAGGCTTTGAACATGATGGTGATAAGAGGAATAATATACGGTCAGAAAAATTGTGGTGTGATCATTGCAAGCGGCCCTGACATATGAGGGAGACCTGCTGGAAGATACACGGCAAGCCACATAATTGGAAGAAAAATCCAGCAATGAAGGATGTGCATTCCAGGTCAACAATGATGATCAAGGGTCAAAAATCTCTTCAGAAACACTTCCTTTCACTGAGGAACAAATAGAGCAACCGTGTCAACTTCTCCAGTCCAAAAAAGTTCCCTTCTTGTTCATTGGCTCAAAAAGGTAATTCTTATTCCATTGCACTTGCTAGTGTCAATTCCAACTACCCATGGATCATAGGTTCTGGTGCAACAGATCACATGACAGGTTCATCAAAATTGTTTTCATCCTATAGTCCTTGTGCAGGGGATCAAAAAATCAAAAAAGTCGTTGGATCTCTTTTGACTATTGCAGGAAAAAGGGTCAATAGTCATTTCTCCCTCACTAACCCTTCACAATGTTCTTCATGTTTCTAACTTATCATCCAATCTTTTGTCTATTAGTAAAATAACACAAGATCAAAATTGTCGTGCTTACTTTCTTCCATCTCATTGTGAATTTCAGGATTTGAAATCAGGGAGGACGATTGACAATGCCAGGCAAAGTGGAGGACTCTATTTCTTCAAAGATGAGACAGAATTGAGAAACCAATATCAACATACTTGTTTTGAATCAATGTCTATTTCTCTTGACAATAAAATAATGCTATGGCATTTTAGATTAGGTCATCCTAATTTTCAGTATTTGAAATACTTGTTTCCAAGTCTGTTTAAGAATAAAGACCCATCTTTATTTCAATGTGAAATTTGTGAATTATGAAAACATCACCGTGTATCATTTCCATTGCAACCCTACAAACCCACTGAACCCTTTTCTATTATTCATAGTGACATTTGGTGGCCGTCTAGGGTTAGTACAATTTTTGGAAAGAGATTGTTTGTTACATTCATTGAGGATCACAAGAGAATTTGTTGGGTATATTTGTTAAAGGACAAATCGAAAGTAGAAAAGGTTTTCAAAGATTTTCACAAGTTGATTCAAACACAATTTCAGGAAAAAATTAAGGTTTTCAGAAGTGATAATAATGGGAGAGAATTTTTTAGTCAAGTCCTAGGGAGATATTTTCTTGAAAATGGTATTGTGCATTAAAGCTCCTACAATGATATGCCACAACAGAATGGAGTGGCTGAAAGAAAAAGCAAACTTCTTTTAGAGGTTGCTGGATCTTTATTATTTTCAACCGAGGCCCCTAAATACTTGTGGGGAGAGGCAATTTTGACAGCAACTTAATTAATAGGATGCCCACAAGAGTTCTAAAATTTTGAACTCCATTTGACGTTTTCAAAAAATTATTTCCCACATCACGGATTTCCTCTAATTTACCTTTGAAAGCTTTCGGTTGCACTGCATTTGTCCACATTCATAAGCATAATCATGGAAAATTTGATCCAAGGGATAGGAAGTGTGTCTTTGTTGGGTATTACACAAAAGGTGCATAAGTGCTTGGAACCATCTAAAAAAAATGCATGTTACAGTGGATGTGACCTTTTTTGAAACAAAATCCTTTTTTCATAATGCACATCTTTAGGGGGAGAAACCATGTGAAGATTCGGATCCTATGAGTTTTTTGGAGATGCTAGACAGAGAGCAATTAGGCAAGGACAGTGTAGAGGTGTTAGAAGATGAGGAATTAGGCAATGACAGGTTAAACTAGGGCATGGGTGGTTAGGAGAATATAGGTTTGGATTAGGGCACAAGTGATGGAGAAAAGATGGTGCAGACCTCTAATGACTCACGACCATTCTTAGAAGGTGATATTCCAAGTCTAGGAAATATTGGACAGTCACAACCAAGTCCACAACTGAGTCTGGAACTAGGTATTTCATGATCTGAAAGTGAGGGACAGTTTACTAATATGCCAGAAAATGATCAAAATACTGATAAGAATTCAGGTAAAGAGGTGATGGTTTACTCAAGGAAGACCTGGATGTGAAGAAATGATGACTCAACTTTGCCACAAGGCTAGGACTCCAACCTGAGAATAGATTATCTGAAGATTTGTAAGTCAAATAAAAATACCTCAAAATCTGATCCTTCTGTGTCATCATGATCTTAATGTTCTAATTGCCAACAAGAAAGGTAGTGGGTCCTGTACTAACATCCTTTGTCAAATTTTGTGTCATATGAGCGTTTGTCTCCTTCGTTTGCTGTATTCACTTCACAACTCTCTAGTGTAGAAATTCCCAAAAATGTTCAGGATGGTCTAATTGTTCTTGAATGAAAGAAAACTGTTTTTTAGGAGATGAGTGCATTGGAGAAGAACAAGACCTGGGATGTAATAACCTTACCAAAGGGGAAGACAACTGTTGGATGTGTTTACAGTCAAGTACAGCTTTGATGGCTCGCTACAGAGATACAAAACTCGACTTGTTGCCAAAGGTTTCATTTAGACCTATGGCATAGACTACTCTGAAACTTTTACACCTGTGGCAAAGTTGAATACAATAAGAGTACTTCTTTTAATTGTTGCAAATCTAAATTGGCTGTTACAACAGTTGGACGTTAAAAATTATTTTCTCAACGGCAACTTAGAAGAAGAGGTATATATGGATTCTCCTTCAGGTTTTGAAAACAAATTTGGTTCGAAAGTGTGTAGATTGAAGAAGTCCTTATACGGGCTCAAACAGTCTCCAAGAGCCTGGTTTGATAAGTTCACTCATTCTGTGAAGAAGCAAGGATACTCATACGGTCAAATTGATCATACCATGTTCATGAAGTTTTTAGTCGAAGGGAAGGTAGTAGTATTGATAGTGTACACCGATGATATCATTCTTACAGGAGATGACTTGACAGAGATGAACATATTGAAGACTTGCTTGGTGTTAGAATTTGAAATAAAAGACTTGGGCTCACTAAGATACTTCCTCGTTATGGAGGTGGCTCGTTCAAAAAGGGGGATTGTTGTGTCACAACGGAAATACATTTTAGACCTTTTGGAAGAGACAAGGATGAGTGGCTGCCGACCTGCTGACACACTTATGGATCCAAATGTAAAACTGTGGGAAAAGGGTGAAGGAACTCGAGTGGATATTACTTGATACCAAAAATTGGTAGGTAAACTGATTTACTTATCTCATGCACGTCTTGACATTACTTTTACAGTCAGTGTGGTAAGTCAATTTATGCATGCCCCTTATGAGAAACATCTTGAAGCAGTCTACAAATTTCTCAGGTACTTGAAGAACACACCTGGGAAAGGACTTTTCTTTGGTAAAAGTGAGCAAAAGAATATAGAGTTTTTATAGATGCGGATTGGGTTGGGATCTGTCACAGATAGAAGATCAATTTTTGGACATTACACGTTCCTATGGGGAAATTTAGTGACTTGGAGAAGCTAAAAGTAAAATGTAGTGGTTCAAAGCAGTGCTGAAGTTGAGTTTAGAGCAATGACACATGGAATATGTAAACTATTGTGGTTAATGCGAATCTTAGAGGAGCTATAGAAGGAGGCAGAGTATCCAATGAAACTGTACTATGGTAATAAGGCTGCAATTAGCATTGCCCATAATCTTGTTCAGCATGATCGAACTAAGCATGTGGAGATTGACCGACACTTCATAAAAGAAAAGCTTGAAGCTGGCATCATTTGTTTGCCATTTGTTCCTACAACTCAAAAAACTGTTGATATTTTGACAAAGGGACTTCCTCGACTTAATTTTGAGCATCTAATCAGCAAGTTGGGCATGATAGACATCTATGCTCCAACTTGAGGGGGAGTACTGAAAATAAGTCTTTCTGTTTTGTTTTTTATGATAATAAAATATGAAGTTAGTGATCGGATATTTAGCGATAGGTTGTTATATTTGGTTAAGTTAGTGATCAGATATTTAGGGAAAGGTTGTTATGTTGGTTAAGATTCTTTTGCTCTAATTTGTTAGGTTGTTGAAATTTTCTAGGCAGAGCTCTCAATTTATTTTGTAATCTGCTATTTGTTCAAAATAAGAATAATATTTTTCTTCCCCTAAAATTCTTCAGAGTTGAAAAAGAGGAATTTTTGAGGAAATTGATAACAGCTAAGTTCGGGGAGGATCCTTTTGGTTGGGAGGCTAGGTTGAGTAGACTTCCTTATGGGTGTGGCATGTGCAGAGGTATCTCTAAGATGAGGCTTTTTTTGGGTGAGTACATTTGGTTTGAAGTGGGTAGAGGAGATCGTATTCGTTTTTGGGAAGATCATTAGTGCAGTTATACTCCCTTACAGGTCTTGTTCCCTGGTCTTTATTCCTTATCCATGAGGAAAAGAATGTCTGTCTCTGCGTTTTTGATTCCTAATGAGAAGGGTGAGTCGTGGGATCTTGGCCTTAGAAGAAGATTGAATGATAGGAAAATTGAGGTTGCAATCTCTATCATTGACTTGTTATCCTTGACGGGTCCTTCGTTGGATAGGGTGGATCGTTGGATTTGAAAACCTTGTGTGGATGGTCGTTTTTTGGTCAGTTCTTTCTACTTGCTTCTTGAAGGTTACCAAGAGATGTGTTTCCCTTACTCCATTATTTGGGCATCTAAGATTCCTTCTAAGGTTTCTTTTTTCATGTGGTTAGCAGCTTTTAATAGACTCCCCGCGGTTGACCTTCGTAGACGTAAAGGGCTTTACTTGGTTGACTTTTGTTATATGTGTAGAGTCCATGGTGAGCTGTGGACCACGTTCTTATTCACTGTGAGGTGGCCTTTCTTGTCTAGTCATACTTTCTCTCTTTATTTAAGGTCTCTTGGTGTTTTCCTGGTTCGTTTGTTTCTCTTCTTTTTGGTTGGGAATTCCCATTCTTCTCTAGTAGGTTGAAGATTCATTGGAAGCTAATGTCTTTTGCTATTTGTTGGGGTTTGTGGAAAGAGAGGAATATGCGCACCTTTGATGGCATTGAAAGTAACATGCAAGAACTTCTTTTTAACATTGTTAGTTTACTCTTCTTTTGGTGCAAGCAATTTAAGGAGTTTAGGGGCTTCTTCTTTTAAGATTTTATGTTTAGATGGGATTATGTAATTAGGGAGTGATTGTGTCTTGCTTGTTGTTTTTGTGGTCTGTTTGTTCCTTTCTTTCAAGGAGTTCCTTGTCCTCTCATCAATAAAAATTTTTCTTATAAAAAAAAACATTAATCCTTGGAGTGAATGGCTGGTTAAGCAAGCTTGTGAAACTAAGCAATCACCTATGTTTTGTACTTGACATTCGCAAATCACCATTCACACAATCTAGGTTTTTTGTTTTTTTGTTTTTTGGATAAGCAAGCTATTAGTGGTTAGTAATTAGTAGAAGGCAGGTTTTGAACCTAGTTCGTGGTATTAGCACTCACAGACTTCAACCAACTTAGCAAGCTGGCACTTTCACAATCTAGGTGAATTGTTCATCTATCATTGCCATATGACCAAACTTTTATTATTTCCCTGAGTAGTGACATGTGATTTTGAATTCTTATATGTGGATTCTTATCTGTAAATTATGAATATAATCGTCGTAAGGCAAAACTTCTACATAAAAATGCTTGGCGCATAAGTAACTGCATCTTGTAATTGATGTGGCACTTCTGCAACGATGCTTCTCACTCATGCTTAATTATCTAATATAGCTGATAAGATTTTACAGCATAAAAATTTGAAATATGTTCTCAGTACTCTGTTGAAGTTTAAAATAATATCTTAGCAGTTAACAGAATGGATTTACTTTATATGTGCTCTTCAGTACATGACCACTTTTCCTTCCATTTTCTATACACGTTTCAGGCTATTGGACTTGAGGGAGATGTTCGCAAGAAAGAAGATGCTATAAGAGTTCTGGAATCAACTATTAAGCATTTTGGCCATCTTGATATCCTTGTGAATGCTGCAGCCGGCAATTTTCTTGTGCCTGCGGAGGACTTAACCCCTAATGGGTTTCGAACAGGTTCTGCTCTTAATGTTTGCATTTGCAACTGTTGATCAAAATCATGGTCTTCAAAATCTATATCATAAAACACAACGATGGACCCCACTCCCTTTATCCCCTAATGACTCTCGAGTAGAACTATACTTTATTCTCTTTACTTTTCAATTACTTTCTAAGAATACTCTTCCAACTTTATTACCCTTTCTCTTTTACCCCTTTCCATGACCCCCCCCCCCAACTTAGTATATTTCCTCTTCTTCCCTCTTTTTCAATAATACCCCTCCAAAATTATTGCCTTTCCTCTTCTCCCCACTTTTCCAATAATACCCTCAAACTTTATTTTTTCTCTCTTTTACCCCTTAACCGCAAAGAGGATGCCCGTGTCGTAGGCACAGGCAAACTCTAGTTCTGTAACAACTAAACGCAAATCCTGCATTGTCTGTAGTTAATTCAATTGCTTGATCCAACCAGCTAAGTTGAGATTTATGTTCTTGTATAAGTTATATAAGTCAGTGTGTCTAGGACGATGAAGGTTCAATTCATCGCAGAAGTTTGCTGAGTTGAGTCAATTCAAATAAGCTTAAATACTAAATTTTAAATTACTCAAAAGAATAGGTGGAAAATATTGCAGATGTGGATCTAATGCCTTTTAACCTCTCAAGCCACATGAATGTGTGGAGAAAATGGCCCTGGAGGTTTATAAAGAATTTGTAACTGGCCCTCATCATTGGCCAGATTTTTTCAAATTTTGTTCATTTATGACTTGGTGTACCCTGTAATAGTTAAACGAATTCCACTATTTAGTTTTGAAACTTTAAAACCGAAGTGTTCTTATCACAAATTGCTTTCCACATTTGCTTGCTTTTGGGTGTTCCTAGGTGAAAATACCACTCCATTAAGGATTTTTTCAGTAAATAATTACTTTTAGTGGGTTGAAACATGATCAATTGGTCCTCGAGTTGCCTATTTGGGAGTTATACATGGGTAAAATTCTTTGTCCCCTATCATTTCATACGATTATGCTACATTAATGTTACAAATGTGTAAATGCATTAGATTGCAGATCTAGGATGTATTGACTCAATATTTACTTCTTATATTTTTTATTTTTAAGGTTTGGAAAAACCCAAAAAAAGAAATTTACTTTAATTTCGCTTTATACAGGCAGAATCAAAATAAATGCTATTATTAAACTTTATTTATTTGAATAATATTATCTTTAAATAAATTGTACCTCATATTTTAGTTCTTCAGATGGTTGCCTCAATATGTGCAGAATGCTATTAATCTTACAAATGCTATTTCCAATGGTTGTTGACTGTGATATAATTAGTTAGGAGTGCTATAGCTGTACCATTATGTGTCATTTTCTAATCTGTTGCTAATGAATCTCTAAACTTCTCCCAAATTGAAGAGAACTTAATGTCAAATTAAACTTAAAACAACTTGGTGGGGTGGTAAAAGTCTATGTGGTAATACCACGGGCCTAGGATCAAAATCCTGCCTTCACACTTAAATCTATCAAATCAGGAAAAAAAGAAGAAAAAAAAACTTTCTGAATTGAAAATGAACGAAGTATGAGCTTAGATCGATAGCTTAGTTGGTTTGACACATTGCAAATCAACTTTGAGGTCGTGGGTTCAAGTCCAGCTTACCCATTGAAAAAAAATGAACGAGGTAGAAGATTAGTAACTCAATTGCCCTGGACCTTACAAAGAAAAAAAGAAGTAAAAGAAAAAGAAAAAGAAAAAGAAAAAGAAAAAAAGAAGTTTTAACTCAATTCTTGTTAATCGACCAATTGACTTTTCAAGTCAATTGACAAGTCACTTGAGTTTCAATGTGAATCAAGTTTTGGCCCATTCGACTTGAGTATGGATTACTAAGAAGCTGCTTTAGGAGCTTCTAGACCATGGAAGGACATGTCTCACAAGAATGCTTTTTCAGCTGATAGTCTAAGCTCCAATAGGTTGTGAACTAAATGTTTTATTTTTTGTCTAATCTATTGTTGCAGTTCTTGATATTGATTCTGTAGGCACATTCACAATGTGCCATGAAGCACTAAAGCATCTTAAGAAAGGAGCACCGGGGAGGGACCCATCTAGTAGTGGTGGAACAATTTTGAACATAAGTGCGACGCTGCATTATACAGCATCTTGGTATCAAATCCATGTATCAGCTGCCAAGGTTTGTCAACAAAGTCCATCAGTTGTAACGATGTTCAATTTGTTTAGAGATCGTATTGCCACACCAACTTTTGCTAATGCCACCCCAATTCATATGTAAATCACCAAAGAATTAGGACACATCTTGGGGGGTAGCAAAAGTTGGTGTGGCAATAGAAGTTCTTTCTTCTTCCCCCATTAGATTGATTCACTTTCCAACAGGCAGCTGTTGACAGCATTACTAGGTCCTTGGCACTAGAGTGGGGCACGGATTACGATATCAGAGTCAATGGGATAGCACCAGGGCCTATTGAAGGAACACCTGGCCTTTCTAAACTTGCACCTGAGGAGGCAAAGATCAAAGCTGAAGACTACATGCCTCTGTATAAGATTGGGGAGAAATGGGATATTGCCATGGCTGCTCTCTACCTAGCATCGGATGCAGGTTTGTAACCGTATTCTCTCTACTGCTAATTTCATTTGTTTTTAATAAGTAGAAATTTATCTCTACATCTAATTGATATTTCTTTTTCATTTTTCTCCATCGGATAGTTTGTTTATATGCACATGTATCTCTATTTTCTTTTTATAAATGTATATTTATGTTTTTTTATGTAATGCTACATCCATCCTAAAAAAAAGGTCAATACAGATCACCATCATTGTCATCAAAGCTTTAGATCATTACACACACATTCAGAAATATAAATGTTTGCTTTATTGGAAATGTGAGGTGATAGAGCAAAAAAGTCATGTGTGTTGTTATGAGCGCAGATAGCTCTTATCTATATTTAGTTATAGCAGCAAATTTAATAGCTCAACAAGAACTGATCATGCACTTGTTCCTTCTCTCTCTCTCTTTTTGGGTCTATCCATCATGCCTTCACTGGTTGCTTGGAAAATAGATACATTCAAAACGAGAAACATTTTCCTTAGTAAAGATTTTAAGCCTTACTAAGGGTTGTTTTGCTCAATGGATTACCACATTATCAATCCAACACGGCAGCCCCTCTAACTCCAAAATTTAAAATTAAAATTCAACAGTGAAAATTAAATATTTTTTTTCAAAGCATCGGATCATGTTTTTTGATGTGACAAGGTGAGCCCAAGTACACTTAGTAAGGCTAGTTGGACTCTATTCAAAACCGCCTTGAGATGAACTGGGAAGGCTCGAAGCTGGTTCAGAGGGTTAGATGAGAAGGTTTGGAGTCCATTCCTAAGGTTCGGGGGAAAAATGTATCCAAAGGACTTGGAGGGATTCGTGTCTTATCTGCGTCCAACACCGACAATGCCAACATATTGAAATAGCCACTAACATATCTTCTTGAAATTGAGATTTTCATTCACTACTCGACACAGAAAAGTAAAACCAACAATATGTCAAAGGCAGTTTGATCACTGTCATGCATTCGATGCTTCCTAATTCCTCAGATTTTACTAAACACCGATTGCCAAATGCAATGTGCAAGTTCCCCAAGATAATCTTCATTGGCAGATCTCGAGGTAGCATCCAAAAGATGATATTGGAAATAACTGGGCCACTGTGGGTATAAATCATCATTTTTTTATTAATCAAATTACATAGGAGTGAAATAAAGGATACAGAACCACAGTTGGTTAGTGTAGTTTTACGTATAGTGGGATGAGTTAAAACTGCGTAATTGTGATTGATTCTGTGGATTGTAAGTTCTCACTGCATTACCAAATTCCCATCTATTCTTTTATTTTTATATTTACTCCAAAACTACTTGAAATCTGATCTAATCTACTTCAGTCTTATGCTTCCTTGATGATAGAATTGCTTATGAAACCAAATCTCATTTGCTTGATCTATGGGTTCATATTAATATTTTCCATATTGTTTTGGGCTTTTGAGGCCCGTTGGCACTTTTTATTGAAAAATGTGTAATTTTGGGCCCTTTTGAGTAGGGGCCCGTTCAAATTGGGGTGTCTACAGTTAGTTTAGACCCTCTTCAATCCAAGAGTGCGTGCTTATTTGATTGACTAGATAGTTTAACAATGTCGCTTATTCCCATTGTAAAACTGGCTACAATGTTGAAGAGAAACTCACTTGCAAACATATCTGGGTGGCATCAATTTATGACGATATTACCTGATATTAGGTGAAGTACGTATGGTTAACTAAGCTTACTAACATTGAGTCAATCAGGAGTTGTTTCGGCTTATATTCTTATTTGCCAATCTATCTATGCTGCAGTCTGACCTGTTATTCTTATGGCTATCTCTCATTTGTTTGTTAAAATGTATTAAGGTAAATACATCAATGGAACGACGCTAATTGTTGATGGAGGACTTTGGCTGAGCCGGCCACGCTATATGCCGAAAGAAATGGTGAGGGAAGTATCTCGAGCTGTGGAACGGAGGTCCCGAGAAACCCCTGTTGGGGTTCCAACCAGCAAGCTGTAATACCACTTCAGAATAAAAGATCATTCCAACCTTTTTACTGTAAGGGGAATGATGAATCAGTTATTCAGAAGCTTCAGAATAAGATTATTTATCAATCTCTTTTTTTCCTCTGATCAGAAGTTGGGGGAAAGAATTATATAAAAACTTTGCCATATTTGCTGTAATTTTATTATAGACATAAATTTCTCTGTTCTGTACTTTTTAACTGGTGTTCACATGAATCTGTCCTTTCACCCTTTCTGGTCTGGTCTGGTTCTCTCACTCAAGATAAATAAAATCACCATTGTATTGTAGTTCTCTTTTTCTCTAGTGTATTCACTTGATGGATGAGATTGGTTCAAGCAGAAACTGGAAGTAACCCTTTACAAGGAATTATTATATGGAAGTCCATATCATCAAAAAGCAAAAAAGGAGGGTTTTATAAGGTCCAAATTTACCTCCAAGTTAACTTTCATTCTACATCTAATCGTTTGGTTATAGATGAGGTAATATTTACAATCAAATGGAGGTTCTTTGGAGTATATTATTTGCAGATAACGCACTCTTGATAAATGAGATTCTTATTTTATAAGAAAACTTAAATTTTAAAAAAACAAAAAACGGAAATATAATAAGGTACTCGAGATGACCAGCCAAAATAGAAAAAGCTACAAAAATCACATACCCGACACCATCTCCCTACAAAATAATCAAAAATGACATCTTAAATTCCATGAACACCTCACTCCAAAGAAACAATAAGCTCTAGTCTGATAAAACCAATCCTGTGAAGACCTCACTCCAAAGAAACAATAAGCTCTAGTCTGATAAAACCAATCCTGTGAAGGTTTCTTGATGACTTCAAACGGATTTATTCCTTTCTTTCCACTATCAACAAAATTCGAGAGTGCAAAAATTTTAAATTCCCCGTCCTCTGACTATGACCACTCTTAGGAGTCATTTCTTTGGTCTTATTAGGATTTCTTGGATTCTTCAGAATTCTACTCTTTTTCAAAGTTGAGATTTATTTTGTTTCTGGAGGAAATTGAACATTTTGCGAAAATTTCTTCCTTTTGCCTTCTGTTGGGGGATTTAATTGTTAAGGAATGAGTGAATCTTTAGAAGAGTGACCCCAAACTTTAATAAGATTACCCTGAATATTTTGGAATTTATTTTTTATTTTTTAATTTTTTATACGTAAATCGGACCCTGACTTGAAAGGGATATTCTATGAAGACTGTCTTAAGGTGGGAAACTTTGAAAGATTGTTAGGAGCTTTTTGAATTGGTCACCTCGACCGTCTTGTAAATCTCTATTGTACTCTTTCTTCTCATTAATGAATTTATAATGGGTCACGTTCAAAGGCCAACTTTTTGGCAAAACATTTTTCAAAACATGAGTTAGAAGTTTTGGAATGGGCTGATTTTTTGTGAGGATGATCTCTACGGTGAGAAAATCATCCTCACCAAAAATCAGCCCATTCCAAAACTTCTAACCCATGTTTACAAGTTGAAAAATCGTGGACTGTCCGTTTTTTGAAAAATCGGTCTTATTATTATCTTAGAAATTTTTTCTTTTCATTTGATTGGACATTCATCAGTCACATAGTATTCTAAACGTGTACCTTCACTTGAACAATCCAACCCTGATTCTATATGCAATATATTCCTCAATATTTACTGAACCACTATCCTCATAGGTGTCAGTATTAAATTTATACTTTACATACTCGGTCCAGGTTCTATTCATCCTAAAATCCTCAGCCTTCAACAATTATGTCCATAGTTCTTGACTCCTCTATAACCTCGTTTATTAATACAAAATCATCTACTGCATTACAAATAATTGAAGCTCAATTATATTATGTTTAGGCTTATAATTCTATTAATGTAACTTTTTTTTTTGTTGATAATTATGTAATTTTCTTTATGGACAGACAAATATTCTTATGGCTGACTTATTTGAATTCGATCCACTATATAAATTTATAAAAGACCCTCTTGTTTATATTTGAGCTATCAGAGACTTTTTTGAGTCCCACTGTTGTAATTACCATGTTAAGATAAATATGTCACTGAAATGAAGCACCCCTGCTACGTGCATCACAAACTATTACGCTCAGAACCCCCAAAATGAGTGAAGACTATATGTGGAGCATAGTCATATTTAGCTTCGGCCCTGATGGAACAAAAGTATAAACAAGGCATTACGTGAACATAGGACTCGGCTGAGCAGGCCCTGCAATATCCTGAAAGAAATAGTGAAGCATCTGAATAGGCTCCAACCAGCAACCTTCACACACACACACACGCGCGCACACACACACACACACATGCACACGCGCGCACACACACACACACACACATGCACACGCGCACACACACACACACACACACACGCTATTTAAAACACATTACATTTTTTCAGTGCATTTCGCTGACAGACACATGTGCACGCACACATTGTCTTCAGTGGATTTACCTGACGGATATGGTTGGTTCAAGTAGGGACAAATTATTTACAAGGAAAGATATGATAAAATACCTGGAACAAAGGGAGAGCTTCACTAAAAGGGAAAGGGGATGATGCTCCCACAGGGCTACCAATAATTTTACTATTAAAAGGTTCAGCATAAGCTTCAATAGAGTAGAGTGGATTTGAATGAGGTATAAGCTTGTATTAGTTGATGGAACAATTCAGAGAATGGAGGTTTAGATGGTCTCTTTATTTTAGAGTGAGTTTTGAAATGGGTTCTATTGATTTTAGGTAATAGAAGGTAACTCAAATTTGAGCTTCGAAGGAACGATTGTGAGAATGGATATTTAATGGGATTTAGGGAAAACTTGACAGTAAAGAGGTTTACTTAATTTTTCAATGATCCACTCCATGAGTTGGAAGATGATTGGGTGTGGAGAAAAGGGTTTTTGTAAATGCTAAATTGTTTCCTGATTCATAAAATACACACAATAAACATCTACACAAGTATAAAATTGGAGAAAGCCAAAAATAATATACTCAGCATATGTGTATTCATCCTTTACATGTCATTAGAAGAAACCAACCAATTCAGTTTAATACTCTGATCATCATCATCAAAACCTTATCTCGAAAATTCGGAATTGAAAGAGCAAATCTTATTTTCCCATCGATTTTGTACAAAGCCATGTCTTTTGTTAATTCACGTGAGTTCATATCCACTCTCATTGCCTCAATCTATGTCCTCAGTTTTCCTCTTGCTCTTTTAGAAACTATTGTTTTTTTTATGAAAAGTCGTTCTTTAGAACCTTCAACTTGTAAGTTCATTCTTTTGTTTTTAGATGGGAGGCTCTATGCTCCTTGTAAAGTTTTCTTTTGTTTTTAAGTTTTATGTCCTTGTATTTGTGGTTGGTCATCTCGACTGCCGCGTTCTTCTTTATTAGCATATTGCCGTATACCTATCCAAAAAAAAAAAAAAAAAATTAAGTTCATTCTTTCTAATGGGAGCAGTTATTTGCCTTTGCGTGACTAATCCAGTTACCTTATGTTCATTGTGTCCATATACTTCAATTCAACTTGTCCTTCATTTTCTATGATCTATAACTTGCAAGTCCATTCTTTCTAATTGAGCAGTTAGTGGCCTCTGTTGCACATGACTAATCCATCTCAATTGACTTTCCTAGGTTTATGACTATTGTTTAACAAAACTTACAACAGTACAATCAACCAATCAACAAACTCCATGCTTCAAATCTCTACAATAAAATTAAAAAAAAAAAAAAAAAAACTTAAGTTCATTCTTTCTAGTGGGAGCAGTTATTTGCCTTTGCGTGACTAATCCAGTTACCTTATGTTCATTAAGTGTGTCCATATACTTCAATTCAACTTGTCCTTCATTTTCTATGATCTCTTTTAGAATTAGAGCTATAACTTGCAAGTCCATTCTTTCTAATTGAGCGGTTAGTGGCCTCTGTTGCACGTGACTAAGCCATCTCAATTGACTTTCCTAGGTTTATGACTATTGTTTAACAAAACTTACAACAATACAATCAATCAATCAACAAACTCCATGCCTCAAATCTCTACAATAAAAATAAAAATAAAAATAAAAACAAAAATTAACTGAAGAACTAACCTCTACTGGTATGCATTCTCATTAATCTTCACATTTCCCAGCATTCATCACAGGTGGATTCAAACACAAGTTTACTTTCAATAAAAAAAAAAGGAATATTCAAAGAAAGGAGAAAAGGGTTGTTCCATCCTTATTTTATTGAAGATACACAGAGACAACTACCCGCAAAAGAAAAAAGAAAAAAAAGAGTAACAATATGTCCATTACAAAACTATTATTGACCATACAAGGGGATGTTTTTACCATTTCAGTATCTACTTCTTCTTCTTCCTTCAGATCTCCAAAAGGGGGTGACGACTTTACAGGTGGAGGGTACGTAATCATATTCAGCTTCAGCCCTGATGGACCCAAAGTATGAGTAGGCCTAACAAGCATAGGCGGTGAATGTAGGACACTCTCGAAAGAAACAGTGAAGTATCCGAGCTGTGGAAAGGCCTAGAGAAGCAACCGACTGGGTTCCAACCAGCAGGTTTAACAAATTGATGATGATCGTATGTTTATTATAATTATTATTATAGTCATTTTGCTGCTGAATCCACCACATTTTACTATTATATCAAAAACCATAAACATAAATCGATTCAAACCAATTTCTTCAAGGGGGAAGAATAAGTTACCCTAAAGCTTTAGAGGCTTTGAATGAGGATAAGCTCGTACTGGTTGCTCGAAGCCTCGAACAATTCAGAGAATGGAGGTTTTCATGGTCTCTTTATTTTAGAGAGAATTTTGAAATGGGTGAAAGGGGTTCTATTGATTTTAGGTGATAGGAGGTCACTCAAATTCGAGCTTAGAATGAACGATTCTGATAACGGATAGTTAATGGGATTTCAAGGAAATCTTGACAGTAAAGCGGTTTACTTAATTTTTCAATGATCAACTCCACGTGTCTGAAGATGATTGGGTGTCGAGGCAAGGGGTTTTGTAAGTACTAAAATTGGTTCCTTATTCACAAAATAACCACAATAAACATTTACCCAAGTATACAATCACAGAGAGCCAAAAATAATATACTCAACTTATGTGTGTAGTCGTCCTTTACATATGTCAATTAAAGAAACCAACCAACACATATCTTTAAACAACCAAAATCTAATCCACAAACCACCAACTTGGTTTAATACTCTAAACCATTATCATCATCAAGCTTTATCCCCAAAAATTTCAAATCAAAAGAGCAAATCTTTTCACACATCAATGTTGTCCAAAGTCGTGTCTTTTATTAATTCACGTGTTTGTATCCGCTCTTATTACCTCAGTATCACTTAGAACTTCAAAGTTCATCCTCTATAATTGGACCAGTTATTTTCCTTCATTGAACATGACTAAACCAGCTGTCTTTTATTCATTAAGTATGTTTGCATTCACTCTCATTACCTCAATCCAAGCCCTTCATCTTCCTCCCACTCTTTTAGGACAAACATATTGCAATTACATTAATTGAGCAGTTAGTGACCTTCCAATTTTATTTTTTTTGTTGATTAATATAAATTTTATTAGAATTGAAGGAGGTCAAGAGGACGTCCCTTGAACTTGGCTAAGCCATCTCAATCAGCTTTCTAGTTAATGACTTTATTGTTTAACAAACTTATACATTCCAATCTACAAATTCCCTGCCTAAACCTCTAAAACAAAATTATGTATCCATTACAAAATAGGCCCTGAAACTAGAGAGTAAGCTAAGCTACACAACAAATAAACCCATTTGTATATCTCATGTTCTCATCTCTAATTCATAAAAACTAACCTCCACTGGTATGCATTCTCATTGATCTTCACATTTCCAGCATTCACCAAATGTGGATTCAAACACAAGTTTCCTTTCAATCAGAAAAAAAAAATTTGCAAAGAAAGAAGAAAAGGATTGCTCTATCTTTATTGAAGAAAATCAGAGACAACTACCCACAAAAGAAAAAACAAAAAAAGAAGCAACAATATGTCCATTACAAAACAATTATTGACCATACAAGGGGATGTTTTTACCATTTCAGTATCTACTTCTTCTTCTTCTTCCTTCAGATCCCCAAAAGGGGGTGACAACCTTACAGGTGGAGGGTACATAATCATATTCAGCTTCAGCCCTGACGGACCCAAAGTATAAGTAGGTCTAACAAGCATAAGCAGTGAATGTAGGATACTCTTGAAAGAAACAGTGAAGTATCCGAGCTGTGGAAAGGCCTAGAGAAGCAGCCGACTGGGTTCCAACCAGCAGGTTTAACAAATCGATGATGATTGTTTGTTTATTATAATTAATTATTATTGTCATTTTGCTGCTGAATCCACCACATTTTACTATTATATCAAAAACCATAAACAAAAATCGATTCAAACCAATTTCTTCAAGGGGGAAGAATAAGTTACCCTAAAGCTTTAGAGGCTTTGAATGACGATAAGCTCGTACTGGTTGCTCGAAGCCTCGAACAATTCAGAGAATGGAGGTTTTCATGGTCTCTTTATTTTAGAGAGAATTTTGAAATGGTTGCAAGGGGTTCTATTGATTTTAGGTGATGGGAGGTCACTCAAATTTGAGCTTTGAACGAACGATTCTGATAACGGATGGCTAATGGGATTTCAAGGAAAACTTGACAGTAAAGAGGTTTACTTAATTTTTCAATGATCAACTCCACGTGTTTGAAGTTGATTGGGTGTCGAGGCAAGGGGTTTTGTAAGTATTAAAATTGGTTCCTTATTCACAAAATAACCACCATAAACATCTACCCAAGTATACAATCACAGAGAGCCAAAAATAATATACTTAACATATGTGTGTAGTCGTCCTTTACATATGTCAATTAAAGAAACCAACCAACACATATCTTTAAACCACCAAAATCTAATCCACAAACCACCAACTCGGTTTAATACTCTAATGGCCATTATCATCATCAAGCCTTATCCCCAAAAATTTCGAATCGAAAGAGCAAATCTTTTCACACATCAATGTTGTCCAAAGTAATGTCTTTTGTTTATTCATGTGTATTCGTATCCGCTCTCATTACCTCAGTATCACTTAGAACCTTCAACTTCTAAGTTCATCCTTTATAATTGGAGCAGTTAGTTTCCTTCATTGTACATGACTAAACCAGCTGTCTTTTGTTCATTAAGTATGTTTGCATTCACTCTCATTACCTCAATCCAAGTCCTTCATCTTCCTCCCACTCCTTTTCATCTTCCTCCCACTCTTTTAGGACAAACATATTGCAATTTCATTAATTGAGTAGTTAGTGACCGACCTTAAAATTTTAATTTTTTTGTTGATTAATATTAATTTTATTAGAATTCAAGGACGTCAAGAGGACCTTCCCTTGAGCATGGCTAAGTCATCTCAATCAGCTTTCTAGTTAATGACTTTATTGTTTAACAAACTTAAACATTCCAATCAACAAATTCCCTGCCTAAATCTCTAAAACAAAATTATGTATCCATTACAGAATAGGCCCTGAAACTAGAGAGCAAGCTAAGCTACACAACAAATAAACCCATTTGTATATCTCATGTTCTCTTCTCCAATTCTTAAAAACTAGCTTCCACTGGTATGCATTCTCATTGATCTTCACATTTCCAGCATTCACCAAATGTGGATTCAACCACAAGTTTCCTTTCAATAAAAAAAAAATGCAAAGAAAGAAGAAAAGGATTGCTCCATCTATATTGAAGAAAAACAGAGAAAACTACCCACAAAAGAAAAAAACAACAATAAATAACAATATGTTCATTTTAATATCACATGCTCTCATCTCCAATTCTTAAAATAACCAAAGAACTAACTTCTATTGGCATGCATTCTCATTAACCTTCACATTATCCAGTATCCATGCTCCATCTTTATTAAAGAAACACAGAGATAACTACCCACAAAAGAAAAAAACAACAACACAAACAACAATATGTCCATTAGGAAACAAATATTGAGTATTGACCATACAAGAGGATGTTTTTACCATTTCAGTGATCTTCTTCTTCTTCCTTCAGATCTCCATATTCTCCATCTGAATACTACTCTTGAGAGGCACATATTCTCCAAGATACCCACCAAGATGATCATACAAAGCACTCTTATCAATCTCTTGATGATGATAACTCTTACACATATAATAAAACACACTTTGCACCAACAACCCAATCAAATTCACAAGCACCAAAAGCCCAACCAAAACCCCACCAACCAAAACCCTAACTACAACTCCATTATCCTCCCCACCATGAACCACAATCGTCCCAAACAAACTCCCAATCACCCCACAAATTGACAAATACACGAAAACGATCCCAACCGCCAACCGAGTCTTCCCTTTCAACAATTCCCTACTCTTCTTCATGGCTGCCAACCCGTAAATTGGTTCAAGAACCGAAATCACACTCGCTAAATGCCAAAGAGCAGTAATATAAACATGGACGACGAGGAAGAGAACGAAGATTGCAATGAGAGAGAAAAAAAGGAGAATTGGATTATGGGTATCGATGGCTACGATGAGGCCTACAAGACAAGTGATAAAGACGATATTGTAAGCGATCATGAGAAGAGAAACGTAAAGATAAGTAATGAAGAGGCGTTTGAAGACTCTGGGTATGGCGGAGATGGTGGACGTGAAGGAAACTGGTTTGGAGGTGTAGAGAGAGGCAACAGTGAAGACTACAGCAGCTGTGGAGAGGAGAGAGAAGGCAAAGAGGAAGATTAAGTAGGAGAATTGGAAGAGAAAGAGAAGAGTCCATTCGTGATGGGTTTTAGGGTTTGAAACAGATTGGTCTTGAAGTTGGGTGAGAATTGGGTGAGTGAAGAGGGAATGAGCTAAGATTGCAAAAGAGAGTGGGAATATTAGGGTTAGGGTTATGAGGGAGAAAGTTTTGGTTGATGCTTTGGGGATTCTGATTGATTCTTTGAGAATGTCTGTTATGGTAAGGAATTGGAACTCTTCTTGTGCTAGATCCATTGGTGATACAGTAGAGAAAGAGAGAGAGAGAGATTGGGAATTTGGGATTAGGTAAGAGGACACTCAGGACTCAGGAGAGGCGAGCAGTGAAATATTATCGATACGACGCGCATTAAATACACGCGCTCATGTTCAGCTGAAAAACAAAATAATTTCTTTGGTTTCAAGGTATTGCCTTCTTCACGGCCATGTTGGGGCATGAAATGGGTCGATTTTTATCTCCGAGTGACCCTAATCCGAATTTAGTAAGTCTGATTCCTTGGATTATATCCCAATAAGAAAATGTGTTGGATATGGGTTGATGATGTCTCTTGACCAGTGTTGGATGCAGGTCAGATAAAAATTCATCCATATATCTACTTAGATCTGAATGATATATTACTTTGAAAATTATATTTTTATGTTTTATAAGATATTTTCTCATATTATTTTAATATAAGAAGAATTCTTATAAGATGAAAGAATCATAATGATAAAATAGAATAGAATAGAATAACCATTAAATATGAAATATAATAAAAAAAAATATTGAACGATTTCAAATTATGTGACCTGAATCAAGTAATTTGATCGAATCGAATCTAGATAAAAGTTTAGTGAGTTTCAGATATGATTTTAATTAATAAGACTCAAGTCGGATTTGGATTTGAATCTGTATCTGTATATGGATATACTCAGATCTGACCCAAGCCCGAGTAATTTTAAACCCTACTCATTCATGGATGAGACCGAGTTGTCTCGAACAACTCAACTTGTCTCAAGTGATATAAATCATTTAACTTTATTTATAATTATTTATTCACACATATAAGATAGATTAGAATATATTTAATCATAAAATCATATTTTATATATATAATTTTTTTAATAAAATAAGATAGATTAGAATATGTTTAATCATAAAATCATATTTATTTAGATAATAAATATTTAAATTTAAAACAGTTATGTATTTTAATTAAAACATTAAAAATCCTATTTGATGAGGATGAGTTTTATTGATTTGATTAAAATTTTCAAAATAACATTCGATTCATCTCATTTGTCTATCGAGATTTTGCACATGTAAAGGCCTTGTCCATCAGTTTTGTTCATGAATGTTATCAAGATGACTTGGGCGAATCATTTTCTTTTTCTAGAGCTATTATATGCACCCGAACTTTTTATTACTACACCCCATTTCTTAAATTATTTACCACATCCCTGTTAAAGATTAAAACACACTCTTCAAACATTACAAAGGTTTGGCACAAATTATAAAATCTCAGCATTACAAAACATTATAAGACTTGTTCAAACAATTTAAGTACTTGTGTACAATTATGATTAGGCTCATAAAATTCTAAACCCAAAAAATAGAAATCTAAAAGAAAATACAAATAAAAAGAATTTCTATTGGCACCCCAACTTCTGCTTATTCTCAATCATTCACTTTCTTTCTTTATTTGAAATGAAGTGTTGTAAGTAAAAGTTGGGTTACCAATAACAGTTTTTTTTTCTACATTTTTCTTAAAATTCTTTTTGATGGGATTTTTTATATTCTCCATATTCCCTGATCTTTATGTTCAAAATACTCATTGTACCATGAATTAGTTTGGGTTTAGACTGAACATGAGGATCAGATTGGATCGAACTAAAACATAAATTGATAAGAATCAAATTGTAACTAGACAGATTGGGATTTTATTGGGATTCAAATTGGATCCAATTTGGATAAAATATGATATGATATACAAAATTGGCATAAATTTCATAAATTTAAATTAAATCCCATTTAATAAAATAGGATGAGTGTCCCTCCTCTTTTGTCTCAATCTTTATTTCCCGTAAAATTATATATATATAGATATATTTTGAGGTGAACTTCAACTTTATTATCCCAATTTTCAAAAATACCCCTAACTTTATTACCTTTCATCCTTTATTCTTTAATACCTATTCAATTTTATATATTGTCTTTCTTCTTCTTCTTTTATTTTTGAATAATATTCTTTCAATTTTATTATTTTTCATGATGTCTCCTTTTTTCAATAATAGCCCTCCAACTTCGTTGCCTTTCCTCTTTTAACCCATAAGTCTAAAAAGAATGCTAGTGTATAGGCACGAACAAACTTTAATAGTTTTAGATAATTTCTCTTATTTTGTAGAACCAAGACATAGTTAATCCAGAAGCAAGGGTGGAGCCAGGATTTTTGTCTAGGGGAAAATTATATTTAACTATTGAGTCATGTTGGAGTGATATTAAAATTGACATTATTTCACACATGGTTGACGTGGAGCCGTAAAGGTGTGCACATAACCATAGATGTTTTTCACTCATATCTCGATGAAAAGTATCTATGGTTCTATACACATATCCACATCAGTAATGTGTGAAACGATGTCAATATTAATGTCACGACAACATTTTCCTTAATGATTAGGTTCTAAAGCTTTAAGATAACTTTTTTTGAGGAGAAAATTCAAGGATTTTTAAGTTAGAATTTGAAGAAAAAGGCACTTACGGACATTTCTCATTAGTCTGATGGAAGATTCAAGTCAAACGTCTTCAATTTAGAAACATAGGGCATCTCAAAATGCCTGCATGCCCTTGACCTTAGTCTTCTACAATATGCTAATTTAAAATGACCTTAGTACCCTCATCCTCAACATGAAACAAAAAATCCTTTCATTTCTCTTCGCAAAATTAGTCATCTTCTACCTCTTGGGTAAAGGTTAGTTTTCAAGCTTAAGATTAATCTATTTTAATCTTCAATTCTAAGAATAAAATATGATTTTTTTTTAGTAAAAGATGATGAGATTTTTAATTTTGATAGAATTTTCTACAAGTGATTTAGGCAAAGTTCAAAATGATGGATAGAAGATAAAGTTAAATAATTTAAAATTAATTTACCAAGAGGTGGGAGAGTTTGAAGATATTTAATTTTAGTAAGAAAAATTAAGGATTTTTTATTACAAAGTTGAAAATGAGGACATCTAGGTTTTTTTTTTGTTAGTTTAGAATAAAAAAGAAAAACAAGGTAAAAAGTAGGGCTAACAATGATTAGAAATATACCCAATGTCCAAATTGACCCAATATGAAAAAACATGAAAAATTGAATTTGCGGATCAAAATGTTAGATCCGAAACAATTTCAAATCAAATTCAAATCTACCCCAATCCTCTCTCAAAAAAATCCGATCCGAACATATTTTAATTAAAAAAATTATTCTTAATTTCATAATATATATATAATGTTTTAAGCTTTTTTGGTTTTCTTCTATATCTGTAGTTGAAAAGTAGATTTTTAAAAGTTTTATATGATTTCAAATGTTTTGAACATTGATAATTTGAAAGTAAGACATATCTTCGGATTAGATCGATTTCAGATTAAGGATGAAGTGAAACAGATCGGATTCGGTTCACCTATTCATTAATCCATTCAGATCAGATTGGATCAGATCGAGTACATGTTTAAAATGATCGATATTGGAGTGGTACTGACTGATCCAGCCAGTACTAAATTGATCTGTTGCCAACCCTAGGTCAAAGGGACCATGTCAAAGTTTGAAAATGTAGGGGTATTTAAAATATTCATCAATTTAATAGAGGGTTGCATAAATCATCCAAAAAAAATTGACAGCGTGGGGGACATCAAGTTCAAAGGGGGGTGTGTCATCAGTTTGATGACAGTAGGGTATGTCAAATGAATATTCACACAAGCCTAAGATGATCTCTAAATCCATTAGAGGGTGTGGGCAAAAACTTGAATTGTGAGGTGGGCAACACAATCATGGGGGGCAAGTCGTCAATTTGAAGTATGGGGAAATTTCAAATTTTAATCAAATTCTAAGGGTGTGAAATATTCAAAAATTTGAGACGGGGGAGGGGTAGTTGACCACCTTTGACTCCGCCCCATGACCAGAAGTGATTTGATAGGTCATCAAATCAGATCCTTTTTGTAACCCAAATTCTTGATCAAAATAAAGTTATTTGTGCAAAATATATCAGATTCCATTAGACAATCCTATTGATTACAACTAGTTCCACCAGTGATGTGAACCTTCTTGGATTAAAACCTTCTCTTGATGATCTCTTCTAAGAACCCTTTTATTCGAAGGCTTCGAACGTTCTAGATTGTTTTAAAACAAATTCAAAATGTTGATCGGACTAAAACCCCAAGGAAACTAAGTCCTTGAAACCTCAATCTAATGACACCACAAGGATTGATCACTTCCTTGATAAGTCGAAGAGTCATGTTTTTTCTTCAAGAACTCGAATGAAAACTCATAAAGAACTCATAAAGAACCCATAAAGAAAACATGAAACAAAACTCAAGTTTCTTTGAATAAACTTCAAAATCTCATAAGATGTAAATTATCAATTGTGTCTCAATTACAAAATGAGGTGCCCTTTTATAGACAAATTAGATCAAGATTAATTCTAATTAGTCCTTGGAAAAATAAAGAAAGTCTAATTAGTCCTTAGGAAATAAAGAATTCAAAACTAAGGACAATTAGAACATAACAATTCCCAATTAACCCTGGCATTCAAATTGATCTCTTGCATAAAAAGATAGTTGACCATCCTTGATGAAACTTTGATATCTCCAAAATTAGCCTTAGAATCTTCTAGAATGGCCTCTTTGTATTGGACTTCTACAATCAAGCCTTGCAATGCCTCTTCCATCCTCTTTGTCCTTGCCCTAGTCATCGGACCGCCAATTCCTTGCAATGGTTCTTGAGAAGACTTGGAAACAGCAACTCGATCTCCATTATTCTCCCCATCTTCGAAAAGATTCGTCCTCGAATCACCTACATTAAACAAGGATAAATCAGCAACATTAAAAGTTGCACTAACATTACCATAATCACTTGGCAAATCAACTTTGTAAGCGTTATCATTGATCCGTTCCAAGACTTGAAATGGACCATCTCCTCGAGGCTGCAATTTTGATTTCCTTTGGGTAGGAAACCGCTCCTTACGCAAGTGCACCCAAACCCAATCTCCAGGGTGAAAGATAACTTTCAAGCGACCCTTATTGGCTTGCTTAGCATATTGCTCATTCTTCCTGTCAATGTTAGCTCGAACTTTGGCATGTAAATCTTTCACAAAATCTGCCTTTTTCTTACCATCAAGATTAGCATGTTCATTAGTAGGCAAAGGTAAAATATCCACAGGCGTTAAATGATTAAAACCATAAACAATCTCAAATGGAGAAAATGAAGTAGTTGAATGAATAGTCCTATTATATGCAAACTCAATATGTGGTAAACACTTTTCCCATTATTTTAAATTTTTTTGAATGATAGCACGCAACAAGGTAGTGAGTGTCCTATTAACTACTTCAGTTTGGCCATCCGTTTGAGGATGTGCAACAGTAGAAAATAGAAGTTTAGTTCCTAATTTACTCCATAAAGTACGCCAAAAATAACTAAGGAACTTAACATCTCTGTCACTAACAATTGATTTAGGTAGCCCATGCAATCAACTACCTCCTTGAAAAACAAATCAGCAATATGTGTTGCGTCATTGGTTTTAGTACATGCAATAAAATGGGCCATCTTACTAAACCTATCAACAACAACAAATATACTATCTTTACCATTTTGAGTCCTTGGCAATCCTAAAACAAAATCCATAGAAATATCAGTCCAAGGCTGATTAGGTACAGGCAAAGGGGTATACAAGCCATGCGGTTGAATTTTAGACTTTGCTTGCCTACATGTAATGCACTTGTCACAAACAGATTGAACATCATGCTTTATATGGGGCCAATAAAAATGCTCACGTAAGATATCTAAAGTTTTTAGGACACCAAAATGACCCATTAAACCTCCCCCATGACTTTTCCTTACAAGTAATTCACGAATAAAACAATTAGGCACGCACAATTTATCTTTCTTGAAAAGAAATCCTTCATGCCTATAAAAGTCACCAGACGCACACTTAGCACATGCATTCCATACTTGGCTGAAATCAGAATCATTGGCATACAAATCTTTAATTAATTCAAAACCAAGTAGTTTAGTTTGCAATGAAGTAAGTAATACGTACCTTCTTGATAATGCATCGGCCACAACATTTTCCTTCCCACGTTTATATTTAATTACATAAGGAAATGTTTCTATAAACTCCAACCATTTAGCATGTCTTTTATTAAGCTTACCTTGGGTCTTCAGGAATTTCAAGCTCTCATGATCAGAATGAATGATAAATTCCCTTGGCCATAAATAATGTTGTCATGTTCGAAGAGTTCTTACTAGTGCATAAAGCTCTTTGTCATAAGTAGGATAATTCAATGCTGCCCCACTTAGCTTTTCACTAAAATAAGCTATTGGCTTAGAATCCTGCATCAAAACAGCTCCTACTCCAATCCCGGATGCATCACACTCTATTTCAAAAGCTTTATCAAAGTTAGGCAAACACAACAAAGGTGCATTAGTTAACTTATCTTTCAAAGTTTGGAAAGCCTGATCATGCACATTAACCCAATTAAAAACAACATTCTTTTTAACAAGTTCATTCAAAGGTGCAGCAATAGAACTAAAATCTTTAACAAACCTTCGATAAAAACTTGCTAAACCATGAAAACTTCTTACCTCGTTCGCATTCTTAGGTGTAGGCCAATCCTTTATTGCCCTTACCTTTTCCTCATCAACGCTAATTCCCTGCGAACTAACAACAAATCCAAGAAACACAACAGATTCCATACAAAATGTGCATTTCTTAAGATTAACATATAATTGATGTTCTCTTAACACACTAAACACAGCATGCAAATGCTTCACATGGTCATCAACATTTTTGCTATAGACTAAAATATCATCAAAGTAAACTACCACAAATTTTCCCATGAAAGCACGCAAGACATGGTTCATTAATCTCATGAATGTACTAGGGGCGTTAGTTAAACCGAAGGGCATTACTAACCATTCATACAACCCATATCTAGTTTTAAATGCAGTTTTCCATTCATCTCCCTCTTTCATGCGAATTTGATAATACCCATTCTTTAGATCAATTTTAGAAAACAAACGAGAGCCATGCAATTCGTCAAACATATCATCTAACCTAGGGATAGGATGCCTATATTTTATCGTTATCTTATTAATAGCTCGACAATCCACACACATGCGCCATGTTCCATCTTTCTTTGGTACTAAGAGAACAGGAACCGAACATGGGCTGAGACTTTCCCTTACAAATACCTTCTGCAACAGTTCATCCACTTGCCTCTGTATCTCCTTTGTTTCCTCGGGATTAGCTCTATAAGCAGGTCTATTTGGTATAGCAGAACCAGGTATGAAGTCTATTTGGTGCTCAATTCCTCTTAAAGGAGGTAAACCGTGTGGAATCTCCTCGGGAAAAAGATCCTCAAAATCCTGCAATAAAGACACAACAACACTAGGCAAAGATAAGTTAAGATCGTAGTGGAAAAATAAACATCTTTGTACATAAGAACTAGAACTTGTGGCCTTGCTATCATTACACTTTTAACATCATGTTTGTCAGCAAGTACACTCAGTACTTTATTCTTCTCTCCAGGTTGCTCACTTTGCTCTCCTTTTTGCTCACACTTTTGTTTCTCTCTCTTTTTGCACTCACTTGCTATCCTAACCTGGTCTTCATAAGCTTGCAAAGGTTTGAGAGGGGCCAATACAATTTTTCGATTGTTCATTACAAAAGAATAACGATTTTTATACCCATCATGCGACACTCTCCTATCAAATTGCCACGGTCGACCGAGCAATATATGACCGGCATGCATCGGTGCCACATCACAAATAACCTCATCCACATACTTGCCTATTGAGAAAGGAACCCGAACTTGCTTGTTTACCTTCACTTCTCCACAATCATTCAACCATTGAAGCTTATACGGTTTAGGATGTTTCTGCCATTTCAAATTCAACTTCTCTACCAACAAGGTACTAGCAACATTGGTACAACTCCCACTATCAATAATCAATGTACAGACTTTATCCTTCACGTGGCATCTTGTGTGAAAAATATGCTCACGTTGCTCCTCATCTCCTTCATCCTTAGGCTGTATACTCAAAGCTCTCCTGGTGACAAGTAAATCACCATGCACAGGCTCTCTTCTACTTCAACATCAGAACAATCCTCTAATGGAGGCATCTCGTTGTCACTTGAACTAGCACTTTCAATGTCTCCGTTTGCCAATACAACCATAACCCTTTTGTTTGGGCATTCAGAAGCAATATGTCCAAACCCTTGGCACCTAAAACACTTAATCTGACGTGACTTAATAAGAGGCTTTGTTTCAGGTCTATCTTTAGGAATAGAAACCAAAGGCTTTGACTTTGTGTCTTCTTTTGGTTTGAAAGGAATTTTGTTGTCCTTCCAATTTGGTCTCCACGGATTATTAGAAGATGATCCAGATCTGAACCTTCTAGACTTGATTTGCTTTTCCACTTTAATGGCTTTGTGCAGTAACTCTTCCATCTCCACATAATGGTGCAACTCAACCACATCAGCAATCTCTTTGTTCAATCCGGCAATGAATCTAGCCATGGTTGCTTCTCTATCTTCCTCTATGCTTGCTCTAATCATGGCAATCTCCATTTCTTTATAATAATCCTCTACACTCATGGAACCTTGAACCAACCCTTGCAATTTAATATACAAATCTCGATAGTAATGGCTAGGAATAAATCTTTTACGCATCACTGACTTCATCTCATCCCATGATCGAATAGGTCTCTCACCATTTCTACGCCTATTGATCACCAATTGATCCCACCATATACTGGCATAGTTTGTAAATTCCACTGCGGCTAGCTTTATTTTTTTATCCTCGGAATAATTATGACAATCAAAACGTGTTCAACTTTCTTTCCCACTCCAAATATAATTCAGGATCATTCTTCCCGTGAAAGGTCGGATCGTCATCTTTATGCTACCCAAATTGTTATCTTCTTTGAAATCTACTTTCTTATCCCGTCGATAATGTACTCTCTCCGCTTCGGAATGAATATCTTCTTCTCCGTCGAACTCATGTCTTCGATATGGTTTAGATTCATTAGAGGATTCCATATTGTCCAACCTTGAATTCAACAATTTAAATTGATCATGAACGGCCTTGATGAATAATTTTAAGTCGGTCTCATGTGGTTCTCCCTCTTCCTTACTCATGGTTGAAACCCTGTAAGTTAAAATAAACGAAAAAAAAAAAAATGCAACAATCTTGTAAGTCCCGGAAAGTGATGAAAATGATGGAATTGAAGGTCGAAACGGTGTGGAACGAGGCTATGCCTCGTTCAACTTGTAGATCTCGAAAAGAGCTTCGATTTGATATGCACTAATAGTCGTTCCGATATCCGGATCAAAAGTTATGGCCGTTTGAAGTTAACAACTCCAATTTATCGATTTTTTGTAACTACAAACAGCAACTAACAAATCCTTTTTTTTTTTTTTTTTTAAAACCAAGCCCAGCAAAAAAAGAAACAATAAATCAGCCTTTAAGGTACTTAATCAGAAGTTAGAGTTCAATAACCGCAAAAATTCAGCATTCGATGTTCATACAACAAAAGAAAATTTGTGTATGGTTCTTAATAGAAACAAAAATTCAACAAACCCAAAAAAAATTCAACATTTAACAGAAACTATGGTACGTAACACAAGCCCACGATTCCACTCTTAAAAGAAAACAAGAAAATTCGTTATGGGTGTTAATTTCAGCAAGAATAAGATATAAAAAAAAATAAAAATTCTAGCAAAACACGTTACATGAATCAGTGAACAAGAAGTGCACAGATTTCAGCAAGTTAATTTATTTGTTTTTTTATTTTTTTAAGAATTAGTTATTAACCACTTCTTTTTTAACGATTATATCACAGATTCAAGTTGGAAGGATTAGTGGCGCAATACATTGATACAATTGCTGCAGTTTCAGCAAGAAATCCAATGTAGTTCAGCAAACAGAAAAAAAAAACAAAACAAACTAAAACTTGTTGGTTGAATTCGAAGATGACAATCCCACAGATGGTTTTGTTCCTTAAAGACAGTCAAGAAAGTCGACCAATCAAGTCTATTTTCAGCCAAAAGAATACAGCCCAAAAACATTAAGAGACATAAATTCAGAAAATGCAGAAATTAAAATCTGAAGATCTATTAGTTCAGATCTATTTTCAGTCAAAAGAATTCAGAAATTCGTTTATGAATTTTCTCAGTTATAATGTTTGGCAAACAAACTTAAAACAAGGTGAAAAAATTCAGAAACATTATACCAATTTGGATGAAAAATATGAACTCGGCAAGAATTCCAGCAATAGATCGATGATCAACAATTGACAACAACGTTTGAAAGTACTACGATGAAGATTAACAAATTCATACAAATCGCGATACAATGTCAGACCATTAAAGACAACTCTATGTCCAAGACAATTCTCCAAACGAAAATTTCAGAAATCAAGAATCACAATCGAGTATTCTGTTATGGCTGAAATTTCAAGAAGCTCAATTTGCAGATGTACATATAAGGAATTAGAAAGAATGTTGAAGATCGAACATTGATTTCCAATTTCAACAAAATAGAATAACCAATAACACGTGGTGGCTGAATTCCAGAAATTTTTTATTTTTTTTTCAATAAACAACACAGCAAAACATGGCTGTTGGGGCTGTGTTTCAGCAACAAATCAAGTTGTGGACAGCAACTTTGGTTTGTTCTTGTACAGGAAATTAAAATCTGAATCTTTTAAAAACAAAGATGATCATGTAGCTCGTATATCTTAGATTGATTGTTGATGATCGATCACAATTTGTAATTTTAGCAAGAAAAAATTTCAAAATTCACAAAGAAAATACCGTAAAGAAAATGCAGAATTCACAAAGAACTATGTAAGAACAACTACGAAATTCAATGAATGTTCATGGTTTCCAACAAGAACGTATCAAGAATGTTTTGAAATAATAAAAAAAACCCTGGTTTCTAGCCATCGTTGGCTTTGAATTGATATGAATTTTGTTGGGAAGCAAGATATACCACGTTTGATCTCCAATTCGAATGTCACCCGAACCAAATCTTCGAAGGATTACTTCAATCTTGATGTATTTTCCAGCAATCTTGATGCTCTGATACCAAATGATGTGAACCTTCTTGGATTAAAACCTTCTCTTGATGATCTCTTCTAAGAACCTTTTTATTCGAAGGCTTCGAACGTTCTAGATTGTTTTAAAACAAATTCAAAATGTTGATCGGACTAAAACCCCAAGGAAACTAAGTCCTTGAAACCTCAATCTAATGACACCACAAGGATTGATCACTTCCTTGATAAGTCGAAGAGTCATGTCTTTTCTTCAAGAACTCGAATGAAAACTCATAAAGAACTCATAAAGAACCCATAAAGAAAACATGAAATAAAACTCAAGTTTCTTTGAATAAACTTCAAAATCTCGTAAGATGTAAATTATCAATTGTGTCTCAATTACAAAATGAGGTGCCCTTTTATAGACAAATTAGATCAAGATTAATTCTAATTAGTCATTGGAAAAATAAAGAAAGTCTAATTAGTCCTTAGGAAATAAAGAATTCAAAACTAAGGACAATTAGAACATAACAATTCCCAATTAACCCTGGCATTCAAATTGATCTTCCAAATTGATCTCTTGCATAAAAAGATAGTTGACCATCCTTGATGAAACTTTGATATCTCCAAAATTAGCCTTAGAATCTTCTAGAATGGCCTCTTTGTATTGGACTTCTACAATCAAGCCTTGCAATGCCTCTTCCATCCTCTTTGTCCTTGCCCTAGTCATCGGACCGCCAATTCCTTGCAATAGTTCTTGAGAAGACTTGAAAACAGCAACTCGATCTCCATTAACCAGGTGGTCCCAAAGTAAGAGCTGACTAAGAAAATAACTTAAAGGAACTTGTAAATAATAAGTATGAGTTGGTTTGAGATTTAGTTTTTTTATTTTATTTATAGACTTTTACATAACAAATTATTTTTACTAAATATTTGTATTTTTTTTTTGTGACTAAAATACATGAAAAAATCGACTAAAAACTTGAGATAATGACCTGTTTAAATGATTTCAACCCAAAAAAATCATTCTTGATCGATTTTCATCCAAAAGCTAAGAAAAAATAGTGTAAAACCCTAATTTTTTATTCAGTCTTCAAAATATTTGAAAAAACCTTTGAAAATAGCTTCTTCTTTTTTCTTAAATCCTTTTTGATGAAATGGAGTCTTTGAAATTCAATTGAGATGTCAAAAATCTAATTTTTTTATGAAAATATGAGTTCGAAAGGTTAGGGCATTCAATATGAGAAATGTGGGAGATGAGGTCTAGGGATTATTTAAAAAGAAAAAGTTTACTAAATGTCCTCCAATGCAATCATTGAAAACTTAGAGACTATTTAGAAAGATGCCCTTCCATGAGGGTCTTTTAAGTAACTTTCCCTATAACTTAAGTAAGATTTCAATCTTTTCAATTTTTACAAAGGGTCGCTCACCCCGATTTCTTAAATGAGAGATTTACTCGATAGACCCAACTGATGCATTTTTATTACAAAAACTCCCTTGGAATTCTAACAACTCCAAGGGAACCGTACTTTATCATGTTTGTTACCTTCCAAACCTTACTTTATCAAGTTTGTTACCCAACAAACATTGTAACATGATCCACATCATAAAATTCAAATTGATAGGCTTAATTTGTTACTTAACATACCTTGGAGTGGTTTCTAACCACATCAATTTGTGGCATCCAAAAACATGATTTGATGCCATAGACTTATAAAGGAGAAAATTCTAAGACATCTGATTTTTATTTTTTGTTTGAAAAAGCGTAAATTTTCACTGTTGTATTTTAATTTTAAATTTAGGAGTTTGATAGACATCCATTTTTAAAAACTTCAATCAAGCTAAAAATGATTTTTTTTTTTTTTTTTTTTTTTTTCGAATTTTCTTTCTTTTGGATATGCATTCTTCCACAAAATCTGGAAGACTGTGTTATTGGATTGCCAATTTGATAATCTTTGTAGGCCAAAGACACTTAGTAAGATTTGAAATCTTATTTAGTCATGCTAGCCTGATTCATAAAGTAAAGTTTGTTCAGCTAACAAACTTGATTAAATATGGGAGTTCTTTGTAATAAAATTGCAAGAGAGGGGTCTGGCTGGAAAACCTCTCTTCTTAAATTATCTATCATACCCAAAGTAAAGATTAAAACACACTTTTCAAAAATTACAAAGGTTTTGCTCAAATATAATCTCAACATTACAAAATATTTTAGTACTCACTCAAACAATTTCAGTTTATAATTATGATTAGGCTTATATAAAATCCTAAACCCCAAAAATAGACATTTGGCAAAAATAAATAAGGGAAATTATTTTCACCAGCCACCAAAGTAAAAAAAAAAAAAAAAACTTAATAAAATTTGATTTGAACATGAAGTGCCCAAAACAATTTTTTAATTTTTTGAGGTACCTCTAAAAATATGAAGACCCTTAGAATTTGTTAGAGTGTAAATAAAATTTTCCAATAAAGAGAGTTTCTATTGGCACCCCAATTTTTACTTATTTCTCAATCATTCACTTATTCCCTTCTTGGGATTTTTCCCAAAACGTGTGCAACTTATGTCCAAATTCCTGTTTTGGTACATTGCTCATTTTAATTCCCAAAACATGCATTTTGAGTGAATTTGTCAATTTTTATAATCAATGAACTTGTTGGTATATCTACGAATTCGTAGATATTAAAAGTGACGAACTTACGATCCCGTAGGTTATAAAAATGACAAATGCATGTTTTAAGAATTAAAATGAACATACTGAAGTCAGAATTTTCTCATATTCAGCACATGAAATGGAGATTTACCCTTCACTTATTTTCTTCAATTTTAATTGGGGTGTAATAAGTAAAAGTTGGGATGCCAATAACAGCTCTAGAAAAGGGTGATTTAAAGAGACCCCTTTACGTTTTTGTCAATATCAGAGATACCCCTATGTTTTCAAAATGATGGCATGCTCCCCTTGACCTCGATTTTATAAAGGAGGATAATATAAATAATGACTTAAATGCTCTTGTCTTCCACTTCCAGCCAAAACATCCCGATTTGTCTACCCAAAATCATTCATCCTCAACCTTATGGTAGGTTTCTTTTTCAACATTGACTTCATGCAAAACCCCTTGTATTCTCGACCCCAAACCAATCATCTTCAACCTAGGTAAAGGTTTGAACCCTACTTTTCAACCTCCAACAAAATTACTTTCATTTTCTACCCAAAACTAATCATTTTCAACCTTGATGGTTAGGGACTCGATGTCGTTGGGCCACTTCCAAATTCTTTCAAACAAATGCTATACATTTTTGTTGGAACATACTATTTCTCTAAATGGGCTGAATCAATCCTACTTAGAGAAGTCAAAAAGGAAATGGTAGTTGACTTTATTAAAAATAATAGTCTTTAGATATGGAATTTCACGGTACATCGTGATAGACAAAGGGAAGCCATTCAACAATGCCTTGATGGATCAGTTTTGTGCAAAGTTCAACATCAAACAAAGATGTTCCACCATGTATAATGCTGTAACGAATGGACTTATTGAGATTTTTAACAAGACTCTTTGTAAGCTACATGAGAAAGTCGTCTCAATATCGAAAAAGATTGATATGAACACATTGGAGAAGCGCTATGGGCATATAGAACCTCCTATCGCACTTATATACAAGCAACAATGTATTCACTGGTATATGGAGTTGAAGTTGTCCTCCCCTTGTAGCGTCAAATACCTTCATTGAGAGTTGCAATTCAGGAAGGACTAACAAGTGATAAAAACACTAAGCTATGTCTAGCCGAGCATGAAGCATTAGATGAAAAAAGATTGGATGCACAACAATGATTAGAATGCTATCATGCTCACTTGTCTTGCGTTTTCAACAAAAAAGTTTGACCTCGCTCTGTTAAAATAAATTATCTAGTGCTTGTCTTTCGTAGACCAATTATCTTATCACATCGATTTGGGAATAAATTTGATCCAAAATGGGATGGTCCTCATGTAATGAAGGAAGTGTACAACAATGGCGCTTACCTCCTTATAACCTTCGAAGGACTTCGACTTGATTCAGTTAATGGAAAATTCCTCAAAAGTCATTATTTACAAAAGTAAATGCTCATGGTCGCATGAACCTAAACTGGATAATACTCTTAACCCGCATGAGCTAAAACTGTGAACGATTTAAAAAAAATGCTTGCTAGATTGTAAAACTGAAAGGGCAATCTAGGCAAAACGTAGAGTAACATCTTTTTCGAACTACGTTTTGATTTGATCCCTAATTTGGAGTACGTAGGCAGCATATAAAGTTATTTTAGGTCCAATCATAATTAAAAATAATAATAATTCTACTAGTAATGAATATAAAAGTTTTATTACCAAGAGAATAAAACATGCATTATCATTAATGCCCCAAGTGTCAAATGTGCAATGCTAATGTTAAAAAAAGACTCATCAAAATAAAAGGCAAATGAGAATGGCAATTCCATGATGATTGAAGTGGTTTGACTGCATGTATAGACCCCACTAGGTGCAGTGTAGTGAGTTGTTTCCACAATTTGAAAAAGAGAAGAATGAGGATCAAATGTCTGTGTGCTAGCCATTTATGTGGTAGAATCTTAATTGCATCAAATATACTTTGTGAATGTTAGAATTCTAAGGAAACTTGGTAGATCATGGAGCATTTCACGTGTATGATGGTTAAAGACAACATGCAGGCCTTGGAGAGTTTTACGCATACAAGAAGCCAAAAAAATTCATTGCAAAACACGAACTACTTGAACATATCTCTTTAGTCATCTTCCATTTTGAAAAAAAATGTTATACTAAGACCTCTAATGCATCTAACATACCAAAGATTTTCTGAGGAGGTAGTTCGTTTACAGGGGTTTCCTAAGACTATAGTATTTGATCGAGATGTTAGATTCATAAGTTATTCTTGGAAGACATTGTGACACATGATGGGTACCAACCTCTAATTTTCATTGGCATACCACCCACAGACAATTGGTTAAACTGAGATTGTCAATAGGAGTCTAGGAATTTTATTAAGGTGTTTAGTAGGAGAGCATGTTAGATCATGAGATTCATTACTATCCATACTGAGTTTGCATATAATAGTTCCACAAATAGGACCACAAGCATGAGTCCATTCGAAGTAGTACATGGTTATGAACCTAGTAAACCTATAGATTTTTTACCCATGATAATATCACATAGGCCTTTTGAGTCAATAGAGTCATTTGCGTATCACATTCTTGAATTGCATTATGAGATTAGAAAAAAAATTACTATGAGTAATGCACAATATAAATTATTTGCTGGTGCACATTGTAGGTTTAAAGAATTTCAAGTAGGTGATTCAGCTATGGTTTGCGTAAGGTCTGAGTGATTCCTATTAGGAATTGTGAAGAAGTTACAAGCTCGCAGTGTTGGCCCATTCAAACTACTCGAACAACTTGGTCCCAATGCGTATGACATTGATCTTCTGACAGAAATGGGGATTAGTCAGACCTTCAATGTGGGGGACTTAGTTCCTTTTCATGGCCCAACATTTGTACCTAATAATCTTCACTGAAGTCATACCCTTGATCCTACTCAAACAATACCAATTTCATTTGATCATGTTAGACCTACTACTGATTTAGGCATTGACCCCTCGCTTGACCCAAAATACATACCATCCCAATTTTCATAGTCTTTACCTTCAGTACCTACTTTACCTCACACAAGTGAAAAAAAAAAAAAGAATATCTTTGATCACCAAGTGGTCTCCACCAGACATGGAAGTTATAAAAAATACCTCATTAAGTAGAGAAACAGATCGGATTCGGATAACACATGGATTACAAGAAAAGAATTATCGTGGATTGATCCAAACATATTGGAGAGGTATCACATTTTTATCTCACTAGATGCGAGTTCTTCACAGTCGAGAAGAGTTAATGAGGACATCACAGGCATATCCATCAGAGTGTTCCAAAGGAGAAAAATACACTTAAATTTATTGTGGATTGATGAAGTATAGACATAAAGTTTATGGACGAGCATCGAATTCGGATAATACATGGATTATAGAAACATAGTTGTAGTGGATTGATCCAGACATATTGGAGAGGTATCATAGTTTTATCTCACTAGATGCGACTTCTTTGCAGTTGAGAAGAGTTGGAGAAGAGTTGATGAGAACATCACATGCATACCCTTCAAAGTGTCCAAAGGAGAAAAAGACACTTAAATTCATTGTGGATGGATGAAGTATGGACATAAAGTTTATGGCTGAGCACCTTAGATCCTTGTTGGGTCATCATATTTAATGTTTATGAGTATATTTTAGTGTTTAGGATGAGTATTTGAGGTTATTTTCATGTTTTATTAGCCTATGGTGTTAATATAGGTGTTTAGGGGCAATTTGATAATTTGATAATAAATTTTCATTAGTTAAAAATTCAAGGGAAATAAAGCTATAGGATTGGGACATAGATAGTATTTCTGCTTTTATTTTATTTAAGTTGTTTTAAGTTTAATTTACAACCATTGGATCTCTTTATTTTAGTTAAATGGTTGAAATTAGATTTAGGGTTTAGAGAACATTATAGAAACTTGCTTTTTACTGTAATTTTTTTCAACGATGAATAAAATTGAGATTGGAGCTTTGATATTCCTGTTAATGGTTTGGTGTGAGGTCATTTTATAATGAGTCAAAGGTAACATTCGTTTTCTCTATCGATTTCTTTATCAAGATAAGTGTTTATTTTTTTTAACATCTTTTTTTCTCACTTTCTCTATTAAATTTCTATTTTGAACCTCTAAAACATCCATAAACCTTAACCAATCCATTCTATAAATCAAAACCCCATCAACATTCTTTTCTCTATTGAAATCTAACCATAATACCCATAAAAACCTGACCTAAACCTTCCTTACTTGAACAACATCATTCCTTACCACCCAAAATTCTAATCACCTTCCTTTTTTTAGCCTAGAATTTCTCTAAATGTTGTTAACTTGCTTTTCCTATAAATTTGCACCACTTATTTGACTATTTTTTTGCATTAAAATTGAGTTTAAAAATATATTTTAAATATTTAACTGTAACCTTAGGTTAGAGGAAAACTTATCTTCCATTGGAACCTATTGTTAGTACTTGGATAATTATTGTTGGGGGATTGTGATGAACCTTAGGACTATTTTGATTATCGCTTGGATTCTCTTGCATATCCATGAATGTATGGGCTAATGATTTATATTTGCATTGTTTATGTTAACTCAGTCTAATCTCATATTTATCATCATATTATAACATTTACGGTCCCACATCAGTTGTTCCCAAGGTCTTTGGTTCAAACACCTTCTTACACTAACTGCTAACCTTGCCTAGAAAACAAAAATGAAGTCTTGAACAACAATATAGATAATGTCTTTGAAAAGTTAAGGCTCATTTCTATTGTCATTGACACTATGGCAGACCAGTTGTTAGTAGAGATTGTGGATTGGGCATTTGATGAGCCTGATGAGCAAATAAATGATGTATTGATGGCATAGGGTGATCCACTGTTCTTCAGCATAATGGAGGCGATGTAGATAAATAGATAGATAGATAGATTGATAGTGAGAGACTTGAAAATTACATGTGCACGAAAAACGAAGGTAGAGAAATCGTATATCCACTGTATTATATATATACAGAGATAAGAGAGAGAGAGAGAGAGAGAGAGAGAGAGAGAGAGAGCGCTTTTGAACAACTTCATGGACATTCAAGGTGGTCTGTCAATCCTTCTTAAATTCAACACACAAGACAAAGATGGACCAAGCAAGAATTAACACTAATTGCATTACATATGAGGAATTTTAAAATCGAATACCCAAAAGCAAGAAAAAATTGTTACAACAATGTAGAAGAAATAATAAATACCAGATCTGTCACACAAATCTAGAACAAAGTCTAAATTCCCTCAAGACTCCAAAAAGATAAAGCATGAATTTTTTTTGCTCACAGAAATCTGGGATCCACCAATCACAAGAACCCACACGTATTGAATGACATCCTTAATTTACAAAACTGCCTTTGTTAATTACAAAACTACCCTTGCATGCTTGACGGGACATGCACTGAGGCACCTGTGAGCAAAAAATCACTCGATAAAGCACCAGACTCAATAGAAAACAAACAAATTTATAGAGCCATAAGTTCATCCTAACACTTCAAATTCACAATCACACAATAAAGATCCTAGCCACTACAAAGGTCAATGTACTTACTTATAAGGTTAAAAAAAGGAAATAAAAGAAAAGGTCAAAACGAAAGAAAGAAAGAAAGAGCTGAGAGGAAGAATTGCCATCAAAATGGAAAATGTCAAAACGAGTGATTCTATAAACAGGACCCGTGAAACACTTGCCAATTGGAGAGAATTAGCAACTAGAATGTCAGGGAATGGGTGGTGGTGAGCACTGACCGTCTTTGGTGTTAGTTTGAGAGCATATTCTGATATCCAAACATTGGGTAGGTGAAATATTTATTACTTTAACTGTCCTGTTTTACTCAACATAACCTTCAGAATAGTTGAAATGAGGAGAACTTCCAACAAAACACTATCACAAAAATCTAGAACAAAAGCTAAATGCACAACAACAAACTAACTAATTTACAAGAAGCAAAAATTCATTCAAACCCTTCCAATTTAGTCATCTCGCATATAAAAGTTCTTATTCGGTTGTCCAACTACCAATCCAAGGTTATCTCGTTCAACCATATATTGGCTATCCCACTTATCTGTTTTTTCAAATCTTCATCAATACCAAACTTTCTTCCCAACCTTATTGTTGATGGATGACGCAATTGATTCATCACCGCCACTTGAGTAGGAGACAAAAATGCCACTCCCTCCATTCACACCATTTTGTTTTGGCTTGAAAAACATAGAAAAAGAAAGAGAGAAGAATGTTACACGCCCAAAATGTTTTTTTTTTTTGATAAGTATAAAATTTTTATAAATGAAGAAGAGAAAAGAAGGAGGCTGAGATAGCCCCCAAACAGAACAACAAGCAAAATAACAAAAGAACAAAATAAAAGAAAAACAACACTACTGAAAGCTAATCACAAATGTTCTCCCAATTAAATAAGAAATCTTGATAGCGCACTTCCTCAAAGGCTTTGTTCAACTTGGACCACAAGAACAGAAGTCCAAGAATCTCTAAAATCACTGTGTGTAGTAGGGCTACGTAAGTGAGGGAATTACTTTAATTATTTAAGGGTATTTTCGGTAATGCATGTTTTTAATTTAGTTGGGTCTAGACTAAGTCAATGGGCTGTTACAGTTAATGAGCCATATTTGTTAAGTGGGTTAGTTATTTCCTAATTAGTTGCAAGTCTGTAAACGCCTATTAAAGGCCAGAGTACTATGAATGAAAATCATCAGATTGGATCTCATCTTGCTGAGTGCAACCTTGGAGTGACTGGCTACTCGAATTGCCAGAATTTACCTGAGTTTATTTCCTAGACCACAACAAGTTGGTATCAGAGCCGCGTTCTTGTGACATGGTTGAGGGAACACGACTATCACAATTATCTGAGACAGTAAACAATTTACAAGGGGGAACCATTGCACTGAAGGAAGAGCAATCCAGGCATGGGATGCTAATAGAAGGCGTGTTGCAACAACACAATAATTTGGCATCAAGCTATGACAGTTTGGTACAAATTACAACTAAACTCAACTCAGGGGAAGGAACTTCTAACAATGTAAAAGTAAATGTTAATCCTCTATTTGATGGACATGGGGGGATCCAAGCTCAATCTCTTCTATTCGATTTTCCTTGTTTTGATGGGGGAGATCCCAGCGACTGGATCTTGAAGGCGCAGCAATTCTTTAATTATTTTGAGACTCCGAAGGACCACAAACTGGAAATTGCTTCTTTTCACATGGAAGGGAAGGCGTTGACTTGGTATTATTGGCTGAAATAATCAAGCCTAGTGACAAAATGGGGTTACTTCTTGGAAGCGCTCCACACCAGATTCGAGCCTTTGGCATTTGAGGATCCAGTGGGTGCATTTACCAAATTGAGGCAGACAGGGAACAAAGAGGATTACCAAACAACTTTCGAGATCCTGTCCAACAAAATAAGTGAGGTAAGTGAAGAGTTTCGTATAAGTACTTTTCTAAATAGTTTAAAAGATGAATTGCGAATTATTGTTACCATTTTCAAACCAAGTACTCTTGTTGCTGCTTTTGGTTAGGCTCAGCTACAAGAAGAAGAAGTGACCAGAAAACAATACCCTTACCGAAACACTCAAGCCCAAAATAGCCCTTATGGACCCTCATTCAAGCCCATTCCTCTCAGATTACCTGAACAAAATCCCATACCCAGATTACCACCGCCAAATCTAGTACTTAGACTTCTAGCCCCCCAAAACCCGAGACCTAATGTACCATTCTAGAGAAGAAACCCTTATCCCATAAAACGTATAAGTCCCAACCAAATGCAGGAAAGAAGGGATAAAGGTCTGTGTTATTTTTGTGATGAAAAGTACCATCAAGGACACAAATGCAGCAGGCCCAAACTATACTTATTGGAAGGAATGAAATTTGAAGGGGAAGAAGAAGAAGAATTGGAAGAAGAAGATATCTTTAACCGGCCTAATATAGATACCATTCTTGCAGTTCAGCAAGCTGAATTATTAGGCATATCCTTGCATGACATTGCAGGGGCACCTTCTCCCAAAACCATGAGGTTAGTTGGGAAAATTGGTACATGTTCAGTTATTGTTCTCCTTGATACTGGTAGTACACATAGTTTTATTGACGCGAGTGTAGTAAGGAGGGCAAAACTACTAGTGGAAGAAGCCACTTGGCAGTCCAAGTTGCTAATGGGGACACCCTTCCTTGCCTTGGTTGTTGTAAGGCAGTTCTTTTAAAGATGCAAAGCTGTAACATTTTAGCCAATCTGTTCTTATTAACCCTAGGAGGGTGTGATGTTGTGTTAGGGGTAGATTGGTTAAGGAGTTTGGAGACTATTTAGTGGAACTTTGCTGATTTAAGTATGAGTTTCTTTGTGGAAGGGGAGAATTTATTTCTGCAGGGATTGAGGTTACCCGAGACGGCCATAGAGGAAGAACACAGTTTGAGCAAAGCTGCCCTTGTAGAAGGAAGAGGAATATGACTGCAGTTTGTGGAGATCAGTGACAGTCCAGGAGGAGCACCAGTAGAGCTTGCCATACAAGCTGTTTCGAATGAATTCAAAACAGTGTTTGCTAAACCCAATGGACTCCCACCCCCTAGGAGTCACGACCACTAGATCCAACTCCAAGAAGCAGCTAAACCAACATGTGTTAGGCCCTATCAATACCCTTATTATCAGAAAGAAGAAATTGAAAAACTGGTCAGGAAAATGTTAAAGGTTGGGATCATCTAACCAAGTCAAAGTCCATACTCTTCACCAGTTCTCTTGGTGAGGAAAGTGGATGGGAATTGGCACATGTGCATTGATTACCAAACTCTCAAGAAAGATACCATCAAAGATAAGTTTTCCATTCCTAATATAGATGAGTCACTGGATGAGCTTAATGGTGCTAAGTTGTTTTCTAAACTTGACTTGCGATCGAGCTACCATCAAATCAGGATGAAGCCTAAAGATGTGCCCAAAACTGCCTTTCGTGTGGGGCATTATGAGTTTTTGGTGATGCCCTTTGGGCTCACCAATTTTCCATCAACTTTTCAAGGGTTCATGAAAGGGATATTCAGGCCATATCTCAGGAAATTTGTGTTAGGTTTTTTTTATGACATACTTATGTATAGTAAATCTGTTGAAGAACATATAGGGCATTTAAAAACTGTCTTAGAAGTTTTGAGACAACATCAACTGTATGCCAAGGCCTCAAAATATATTTTTGGCTGTCGGGAAGTGGAGTATTTGGGCCATGTTATGTCCAAAGAGGGAGTCAAAGAAGATCCATTAAAGATTATAGCCATGATGGAGTGGCCTGAACCTAAGAACCCTAAGACTTTAATGGGAGTTTTGGGTTTAACCAGTTATTACAGGAAGTTTGTAAATTGATATGGAAGTATTGCAGTCCCTCTAACTGCTTTACTCAAGAAAAATTCCTTTTAAGTGGAGTGAGGAGGCCATCCAAGCATTTGCAGCAATAAAGGCAGCCATGGTGACCCCTATTGTTCTTGGCTTACTAGATTTCTCCAAGATGTTTATGGTGGAATGTGATGTTTCTGGAAATGGTTTGGAAGCTGTGTTAATGCAGGAAGGGAGGCATCTAGCTTATTTAAGCCAAGTATTAAAAGGTAAAAATCTGTTATTATCCACTTATGAATTTTTTTTTTTTGCTCTTGTGTTCGTAGTTCGAAAATGGAGACATTATTTGTTAGGGCACAGATTTAAAGTAAGAACTGATCAGCAAGCTCTGAAGCACCTTTTGGAGCAAAAGGTTGGAACACTTCTTCAACAAAAGTGGATAACAAAGCTATTAGGCTTTGATTTTAGTGTGGAATATCGTAGGGGCAAAGGAAATACGACAGCAGATGCTCTCAATAAGGTTACTAGACCAGGGGGACAGTTCAGAATTAGAGGTGACCCTGACTAATTATGGAGAAGCCAAGGCCATCAGCATGGTTACAATTAATTGGTGGGAATGATTCCATCAAGTATACAACCAAGATCCCCAGTTGCAGCAGTTACTCAACCACTACCATCAAGGTGATCTTGATCCCCTTAAGTACTAGCTTATAGGAGGGTTTTTATTCTACAAAGGGAGGTTACACTTGGGAAACCTCAAGATACAACAGGAGCAAGTTATGCAGCAATTCCATAGCAGCCCCATGGGAGGGCATACTGGTTCACAGAAGACTCACTCCAGGCTCGAGGGAATTCTTTTGGTATGGCATGAGAAAGGACATCAGAAAATTCATAAAAGAGTGCGAGGTATGCCAAAGAAACAAAACAGAAAACCTCAAACTAGCTGGGGCTGTGCAACCTCTGCCAATACCAAGTAAAGTGTGGGTGGATGTTAGTATGGACTTCATAGAGGGGTTGCCTCTGTCCAAGGGATACAGTGTGTCATCATGGTGATGGTAGACAAGTTCAGCAAGTACAGTCATTTGATACCAATGGCACATCCATATACAATAGCAACAGTTGCAAAGGCATTTATGGAAAATATACTCAAATTACATGGCATACCACAGAGCATAGTCAGTGATCGAGATGCAATATTCACAAGCAACTTTTGGAAAGAAATCTTCCATTTAAGTGGAACCAAGCTGCGAATGAGTTCGACATATCACCTTCAAACAGACCCAAAGATTGGGCCAGTTGGCTAGCTTTAGCTGAGTGGACATACAATACCTCAGAGCACTCTTCCACAGGGTTTACCCCCTTTGAGATAATATACGGACAAGAGCCACCACGACTCCTCCCATATGAGCCTGAGACCACGGCATTGCAAACAGTTGAAGACGAAATGAGAAACCAAGACTTCATCCTTACCTTGGCGCGGGAAAACCTGCAAGAAGTTCAAACAAGAATGAAGCTGTATGCAGACAAAAAGACAACAGAAAGGGAATATAGCGTGGGGGATTGGGTTTATTTGAGGTTAAGACCCTATAGACAGACGACGGTTGCAGTGAGGAAAAGCTTGAAGCTTTCTCAAAGGTATTTCAGGCCTTTCCACATCATTCAAAAAGTTGGGAAAATTGCATACCAGCTCAATCTACCTAAAGAATCCAAGATTTACCCAGTATTTCACATCTCTTGCCTCAAAAAGAAGCTTGGAACCCAGGTAAACCCTAACCCTAGACTACTGACAGTGATGAAAAATGGCACAATGGCCCTCGAACCAGAGAAAATATTAGAAAGAAAGCTCAAGAACAAGGGAAATTGTGCGGAAGTTGATTTCTTGGTTCAATGGAAGGGAGCTAACAAGGAGGATGCCACCTGGGTTGATGCAGAGGAGCTGCGCAAGACATCCCAAACTCGTGGGCGAGTTCTTCTGAAGGGAAGAGTTATATGTTACACGCTCAAGATGTTTAAGTGTGGTAAGGCTACGTAAGTGAGGGAATTACTTTAATTGTTTAAGGGTATTTTCGGTTATGCATGTTTATAATTCAGTTGGGTCAAGACTAAGTCAATGGGCTGTTACAGTTAATGGCCATGGGTTGTTATTTGTTAATGCACCAGTCTGTACGATTATTTCCTAATTAGTTGCAAGTCTGTAAACACCTATTAAAGGCCAGAGTATTTTGAATGAAAATCATTAGATTGAATCTCATCTTGCCAAGTGCAATCTTAGAGTGGCTGGTTACTTGAATTGCCAAAGTTTACCTGAGTTTATTTCCTGGACCATAACAAAGAACCACAAGGACCTAACAAAGAAACCCTTTTCTAATAATCGAATCTACATCTCAAATAAAAAAAAACCCTTCCCGTGTAGAAATAGGGTTGTCATTGAGAACGCACTATGCATCACGGTAGTCCCTAAACCCAAATAGTCCCTAAGTTTTGTGCAGTAGCTTAACATGACATTTAATAATTTTCTTTCTTTCTAAATGGTCCGTTGAGTTCACAAATTTTAGTGTTGAGCTTGACTCTTTTTTATTTAGTGTCGAGTTCAAAATTTTTACTATTGAGTTTACCACTTTTTATTTATTGTCGAACTCGATGCTTTTTAATTAGTATCGAGTACAACAATTTTTAAATAAAAAGTGGTGAACTCAACACTGGTAAAACCCACCCATTTTCAATTTTCATGTTTTTCCGGCTAAAATACATTGAGAGATCAAATAAAAACTTGAGGTAAGTTTATATGATTTCAACCCAAAAAACCCATTCTTGGTTGATTTTGATCCAAAAACTAAGAAAAAATAAGTGAAAATCTTAGTTTTTTATATACATCTTCAAATTATTTGAAAACCCCCTTGAAAATGGCTTATTCTTCCTTCTTAAATCGTTTATGGTGAAATAGAGTCTGCGAAACTCAATTGATGACAAAAATGTAATTTTTGTATGAAAACGATGAGTTCGAAAGGTTAAGGCATTCAATCATGAGAAATGTGGAAGATGAGGTCCATGGACCATTTAGAAAGAAATGTTTTACTAAATGTCTTGCCATGCAACCATTAAAAACTTAGGGACTATTTAGAAAGATACCCTTCTGTGAGGGTCCTTTAAGTAATTTTTCCTATGACTTAAGTAAGATTTCAATTTATACAAAGGGTCGTTCACCCCAATTTCTTAAATGAGAGATTTACCCAACAGACCCAATTGTTGCATTTTTATTACAAAAACTCCCTTGGAGTTCTAACAATTCCAAGGGAACCCTACTTTATCATGTTTGTTTATTCTCCAAACCCTACTTTATCAAGTTTGTCACCCAACAAATCTTGTAGCAGTGATCTACATCATAAAATTCAAATTGACGAGGTTTACTTAACATACCTTGGAGTGGTTCCTAACCACATCAATTTGTGGCATCCATAAACATGATCTGATACCACAGAGTTATGAATGACGAAATTCTAAAAACTCTAAAAAAAAAATTGAAAAAGGGTAAATTTTCACTATTGTATTTTAGTTTTAAATTTGGGAGTTCGGTAGCCATCCATTTTTCAAAACTTTGATCAAGCTAAAAATGAATTTTTTTTTTTTTGTTGAAATTTTCTTCTTTTGGATATGCATTCTTCCACAAAATCTGGAAGACTGTGTTGTTGAATTGCCAATTTGATAATCCATGTAGGCCCAAAGACTCTTAGTAAGATTTGAAATCTTATTAAGTTAATCATGCTAGCTTGATTCATAAAGTACAGTTTGTTTAGGTAATAGACTTGTTAAAATAAGAGAGTTTTTGTAATAAAATTGCAAGAGATAGGTCTGCCCAGTAAATAACTCTTCTTAAATTGTCTATCATACCTAAATTAAAGATTAAAACACACTTTTCAAATATTACAAAAATTTGGCTCAATTATAATCTCAACATTACAAAATATTATAACACTCATTCAAATAGTTTCGGTTTAAAGTTATGATTAGGCTCATATAAAATCCCAAAACCCAAAAATAGAAATTTGACAAAATAAATAAGGGAAATTATATTCACATGCCACCAAAGTAAAAAAAATTAAAAAAAAACTTAATAAAACTTGATTTTAACTCAGTGCCCAAAACAATTTTTTAATTTTTAGAGGAGCCTCTAAAAGTATGAGGACCCTTAGAGTTTGGTAGAGTGTAAATAAAATTTCCAATAAATAAAGGGAGTTTCTATTGGCACCCCAACTTTTACTTATTCTCAACCATTCACTTATTCCTTTCTTGGGATTTTCCCAAAACATGTGCAAATTATGTCCAAATTTATGTTTTGGTACACTGTTAATTTTAATTCTCAAAACATTCATTTCGAGTGAATTCATCACTTTTATAATCAATGAACTTGTTGGTATATCTAAAAATTCGTAAATATTAAAAGTGACGAGCTTATGAGTCTGTAGGTTATAAAAATGACAAATACATGTTTCGGGAATTAAAATGAACAATGTACCGAACTCAAAATTTCATCATATTCAACGCATGAAATGGAAATTTACCCTTTACTTATTTTCTTTAATTTTAATTGTGGCATAGTAAGTAAAAGTTGGGATGACAATAACAGTTCTAGAAAGGGTGATTTAGACATTCCCCTTTACGTTTTGGTCAATATCAGAGATACCACTATGTTTTTAAAATGTTGACATGCTCCCCTTGACCTAGGCTTTATAAATGAGGTCAATATAAGTAATGACTTAAATACCCTTATCTTCAACTTCCAACCAAAACATCAAGAATTTTCTACCCAAAATCATTCGTCTTCAACCTAATGGTAGGTTTCTTTTCCAACATTGGCTTCAACTTCTTGCAAAACCCTATGTATTCTCTACCCCAAACCAGTCATCTTCAACCTTGGTTAACGTTTGAACCCTACTTTGCTGCCTCCAACGAAATTCACTTAATTTTCTACCCAAAACCAATCATCTTCAATCTTACAGTAAGAGTTTGAAAACTCATTTTCAACCTTTTTAAGATTATATCTTCTTGAATTCTCAATCCTCAAGAATAAGAAATGATTTTATTCTCAAATTTTACTCAGTTTCACTCAATTTTAATTTATAATTTTCTTAGGTTTTGATCAGATGTTATGTAGATTTTATGCAGTTATTTATCATTAAGTTTGTTATCCTCCCAACATGAATGCATAGAATAGAGGCACACTTTTTCAAAATCATCACTACACTATTGTACATATGTGCACTCGCATTGCATTTAAATCAATTAAGGAGAATTTTCTAAAATTCAAGAATTTAACAAGTTTTAATCAAAAGAGAGCTTACCCTCAAGGATCTGGACGTCTCGAAAAATTATCGAATCAGGCTAGAAAATGAGTTGTCACTAGCTTTGACATTCGGATGTCGCATTATCTACCACAATAAATTATTATCTAGTTTGTTTTCACCCTCTACCAAAGAGGGGCATCTGTAGACACTCCATTTTTGTATCTACCTAATTTGACAATTCATCACTCGACTATGATGGATTCCTAATGATGAGCGCAAATAATTTGAAGGCTTATAGGTATTATCCTTAATTTCTCCCATTTCTAGTCCTTCCATCTCTCTTACTTGCTATGACTTGACATAGAAATTTACGCACACTTAGGATCGCTACATTACACTCGATTTAGTAAGTATGTACGCTTAGGTTCACAATGCCCTTTGATAACTTAGAGACATTACGATGTTAGAAAAATGCAATCTCGAGACTTATAAATAATCACATTGAGATCGAAAGAAAATCTCATGCCAAAATTTGTAAAAATCTATAAAAATCACAAAAATGATTAGAGTACCCCTCATAAATCTGGACCCCTGAAAAATGTCGAAAGTATCTTCCTCGCATTCGGAATATGATTTCGAGTCTAATGGGATTCAAATCGACGAAAATAGAGGAATTTATAAGAAATCACAAAAATGACTGAAACGTCCCTTAATGTCCGACTTTAACCTAGAGACCTTGACTCTTAGGAAAAAAGAACAGAAAATTATCAACAGGATTACCCGCATCGAAAATCTAAAAGATTTAAATTTAATCAAAATCCAATTAAAACTCAAATTAAAAATTAATCAAATAATTAAAATTCAAATTGAAATCAAATTGAAACTCAAATTAAAATTTAACCAAGCAATTGAATTTAATTAAAATCAAATTTAAGTCCAAATTAAAATTACTCAACCAATTAAAATGCAAAATTAAATTAAAAATTAAAAATTAAAAATCAATCAACCAATAATTTTAAAATTAAAATTTAATCGACTAACTAAAATTCAAATTAAAAATCAATCAACCGATAAATTAAAATTTAAAATTCGATCGAACAACCAAATTTAATCAAAATCCAATTACAATTCGAATTAAGAACTAACCAACTAATTAAATTGAATAAAATAAAATAAAAATAAAATCGAGCAATCGAATAAAAAATTAAAATTCAATTGACCAATTACATAGACCAATCAAATTAAAATTAAGATTTAATTGGCCAATCGAATGAAAATTAAGTGGGATCACCACATCCATTCTTTTAAATAAGAAGGAAAAGAAAAAGGGAAAGCAAAAAATGTGAAAAAAAATAGGAACTTCATTTCTATAAAATGTACACACTTTCTCTCATGTGCTCTCTCTCTTTTTTGGCTACACGCCTCCCCTTCTCTCGGTTGTTCTTCTTCACGAGGTTCTCTTTCTCTCACATCTCTCCCTCTCCCCACGTTTTAAAGAGAAGGACTTCTTCTCTCACAGCAATGCAGCTCTCACAGACGGGCTGCTCTTCTTCACGGGTCTCCTTTTCTCTATTATTCTTTACATCTCCTTTCCCTCTCTCGCTCTCCAGACATTCTCTCTTTCTCTTTCTCGGCTGTCTGGCTTGTCTGAATCAACTTTGCAAAGTAAAAGCGATAAAATAAAAGAATAAGAAAAAAAACAGGGATGGAACAAGAAAGCTGATTTTTTCTTCTCTTGGATTAATCTTGCAAAAGAAGAGGACTTGAAGAAGGATTAAACCACATGAACTCTCTTTTCTTTTTTTCAATGCCCAAACAGCCCGCAAAACCTCCTCTCCTTCTTTGTTTTTTTTGCCATTAAAACCAACCACATACTGTTGCTTTTTTGTGACATTGAAACGAGCACATTGACTCACCATTTTAGCCCTCCATTAACCTTCTTCGCTTCACGGTTTTGGCCTTCCTTTAACCTCTTAGTACCTCACCTCCCCTTCATTTTACATCAACCCAAAAATGTCATCTTTTCAACCATCGAAATAGCCCCAAAAAACGTCCTCTTTTCATCCATTCAAACCATCCTAAAAGGCCATTTTTTCAGCCATTCATAGACCACTCATTCATGACCTCTCTTACTCCTTCACACTGTCACTTGCGATTCCTATATTTGGTTGTTATAATACTCGCAAGCCATTCCAAGTTTTGTTTGAAGGAATCACACCCAGCTGCCACTCCGATATCAAGGTAAGTCTTATGTAATTTTTTTTTTCTATTTAGTTTTCTCTTCTTCTCCTTTTGTTTTGTTTTTTTTTTTCCATTTATTTTATTTTATTTATTATTATATTAGTGTTTTCTATTGTTTTATAATAATAATCATCATGCAGTTTGTGGTATAGGAAATTATTGTTCTTTTATTCATTCTCATTATTTTTTTTTATATTAGTAGGATTATAAATTATATTGTCTTTTTTTATGAAATTCATGATCACCATGCCTAAGTTGATTTTTTTGGTGTTTGTTTAAATTCTTTGAGCAATTAGAGTGATTCGAATTATTTTGATAGTTTTCATGTTTAGGAATGGATGGAATGGATAATTATTCAAGTTGATGGATTGTGATAAGTGATACTTGTGCAATGATTTGAAAATGATGCCATGTTATAATGTGCTCATTAAGTTGATGAATATTCAAGATGAATATTTGAAAATTCAGAAATTGGCATTGTGGCATCAGCAATAGTAGTTGGTGTGGCAATAACATCTATCAGCAATAGTTGGTGTGGCAATAGCATATCTCTCTCTATTATAATTACAGCAGCTATCTTGTGGTAGAATAAGTAAAATAGAAATTTGTAAAATTAGATAGAGGGCTAGGAGAGATTACAAAGGAAGAGGTTGATCTTCTCTTTGATTAAAAACCAAGCTTTCTTCTTGAGACGAACTTGCGGGTTGTGCAAGTCGTTGGTTTCTTCCTATAGTGGATTCTCCCTTCACCCCCGTGGACGTAGGCACATTGCCGAACCACGTAAGTATTGTGTGAGCATCTCTTTATTTGCTATTTACGTTCGTAGTTAGTTTTACTTTACTTTGATTTTAGTACTGTTGGTCATTGCTTGTTGGTGTGTTTTGGAACTTGGTATAAGTTCCGATTTTGGAACTTGGTATAAGTTTCGATAAAGGGTTTCTCTCTAGGTGGTTTGCTTCCGCGGCTTCCCTCCTAACAATTGGTATCAGAACCCTTATTCAAATCAGGGTGGTTAAGCTCCGATTTGAGGTATTTGCTTGGGTATTGTGTAGTGTACACAAGGTGTTTGTTGAAATTCCTGAGAGAAACTGGTGTTATTAAACAAGCGGATAATGACGTCTACTAGCAGAACCGTCAAAGTGGAAAAATATGAGATAGAGAAGTTCAATGGGAAGAATGATTTTTCCCATTGGAGGATGCAAATGAAAAATTTGCTAATCTCACAGAAATTGCATAAGGCGTTGGCAGGAAAATAAAAGAAGCACAAAGACATGGATTCTTGATTCGGGTTACTCTTACCATATGTGTCCAAATAGGAAGTGGTTTACTACCTACAAAGGCATTGATGGTGGAACCGTATTGATGGGTAATAACCATGCTTGTAAAACGGTGGGGCTTGGTTCAATTAGAATCAAGATACATGATGGAGTGGTCAGAACCTTGACTTGTGGAAAAACCTTATTTCTGTTGGTGCTTTGGACTTTGGTGGTTGTAAGATAGTTACAGAAAATGGAGTGAAAAAGATTATTCATGGTTCCTTGGTAGTGATGAAGGGATTTCGTCATGGTAATCTCTATGCTCTTTTGGGTACTACAGTTACAGGAAATGTAGCAGTTGGAACAGTTGGAAGTGGTGGAGACCCAACTGAATGCACTAGATTATGGCACAGGCGACTTGGGCATATGTCGGAAAAGGGTCTAAATTTGCTTGGTAAGGAAGGTTTGCTGAAGAACATGAAAAAGCCTTGCATGGATTTTTGCGAGCATTGTGTGTATGGAAAGGCACACCGGGTTCAGTTCTCTTCAAGCAAACACAGAAGCAGAGGTATATTAGACTATGTGCATATAGATGTTTGGGGTCCGGCTACGATAACTTCTAAAGGTGGTTCTAGGTATTTTGTCTCATTCATGGATGATTATTCTAGGTATGCTTGGATTTATTTCCTTAAGCATAAGAATGAGGTATTTGAGACATTCAAGAAGTGAAAAACAATGGTTGAGAATAGAATGAGTAGAAACTGAAGACATTACGATCTGATAACGGTACAAAGTATACAGAGGGTGCCTTCAAGGAGTTCTGTGATCAGGAAGGTATTGCTCGACACTAGACAGTCAGAAAAACACCACAGCAGAATGAAGTCGTAGAGAGACTGAACCGAACATTGCGGGAGAGAGCAATGTGTATGCGCTCGTATGCTGGTTTGGGCAAAGAATGGTGGGCAGAGTCGGTTGCTACATCTTGCTACATAGTGAATCGGTCTCCACATTCGAAGTTAAATGGAGATGTACCTTACAGGGTGTGGTCAGGAGAACATGCAGATTATGAGAGACTTAGAATTTTTGGTTGCACAGCTTATTACCATGTCAACGAGGGAAAGCTTGCTGCTAGAACCAAGAAGGCAATATTCTTGGGGTATGCAACGGGAGTAAAATGCTATCGCCTTTGGTGTGTAGAGGATTCTAAGTTCATAATCAGTAGAGATGTTACTTTTGATGAGAGCTCCATGGTAGCTTTGTCAAAAGCTATGGTGTCCGGTTATGAAGGTGTTGAGACTTCAAAGTCTCAAGTGGTTGATATAGAACCTAAAGACCAACCAGGTTCTAGTCATGTTCAAGAGGAGCATCATGGAGACACTCAAGATGAGAGTGATGATGAGCTTGAACATAAGGAGGTTCAGCAAGAGAATGTACAAGCGCTTCAACAACAACAGCTTGAAGAGTCTTTGGCTTCCACTAGGCCGAAGCGAGCATACAAGCAAGTTCAGAAGCTGGGTTCAGATCAACCTTTGAGGCATTATGGGTAGGTAAACTTGGTTGAGTACGCACACTTGGTGGAGGATGATGAGCCGGTCACCTTCAAAGAAGCTATTCGGGATAGAGATAGTGAGAGTTGGTCAGCTGCGATGGAAGAAGAGATGGAATCTCTCTGGAAAACCAAACATGGGAGGTAGTCCCATTGCCCATGGGAAAGAAAGCTATTGGTTGTAAGTGGGTGTACAAAAGGAAAGAGGATCCTTCCAATCTCGGCGATACAAGGTACAAGGCTAGACTAATGGCTAAGGGGTTTGCACAAAGAGAGGGTGTTGATTACAATGAGATTTTTTCTCCTGTGGTGAAACATACTTCTATTTGGGTGCTATTGAGTATTGTTGCTCATGGTGATCTTGAGTTGGAACAACTCGATGTCAAAACAACCTTCTTGCATGGAGACTTGGATGAGAAAATTTATATGCATCAACCTGAGGGCTACAAGGTTGAGGGTAAGGAACGTCAGGTATGTCGCTTGAGGAAATCACTTTATGGATTGAAGCAATCTTCTCGGCAGTGGTACAAGCGATTTGATTACTTCATGTTAAAGCATGGGTTCTCCAGAAGTGATTATGACTGTTGTGTCTATATTCGAAAGCTTCGTGGAGGTGATTATATCTATCTTCATTTGTATGTGGATGACATGCTTATTGCTTCGTTGAGCAAGGTGGAGATAGATAGGCTGAAATCTCTACTTGGTAAAGAGTTTGAGATGAAGGACATGGGCGCTGCTAAGAAAATACTGGGTATGGAGATCAGAAGAGAGAGGTCAAACCAGTGATTGTTCTTAAGTCAGAAAGACTACATTGAACGGGTCATCGCAAGGTTCGGCATGCAAGGTGCTAAGTCAGTAGTGATTCCATTGGCTCCACATTTCAGGCTCTCTAGTAAACAATCTCCCATTACAGTGGAAGAGAAGGCACACATGGAACGTGTACCTTATGCTAGTGCAGTTGGCAGTTTGATGTATGCCATGGTTTAACACGTCCATATATTTCACAAGCGGTCAGTAGGTTCATGGCGAACCCGGGGAAGACACATTGGGAAGCAGTGAAATGGGTCCTAAGATACTTGAAGGGTATCGCTAATACGGGTTTGTGTTTTGGTGGAGATACATGTCAGATTAGTGGGTTTGTTGACTCAGATTATGTAGGTGATCTAGACAGACGACGGTCTACTACTGGTTATGTGTTTAGTATACATGGTGCTCCAGTTAGTTGGCAATCGATGTTACAGGCTACAGTGGCACTTTCTACTACAGAGGCCGAGTACATGGCCATGGCAGAGGGAGTGAAGGAAGCATTATGGCTGTGGGGTATTTTAGATGATTTGGGGATTAAGCAGGATTGTGTGAACTTGTGGTGTGATAGTCAGAGTGCGATTCACTAGCTAAGAATCAAGTTCATATGCTCGTACCAAGCATATCGACGTTATGTATCATTTTGTGCGGGATGTCATAGAGGAAGGTGATGTTTCTCTCATGAAGGTGCATACAAATGAGAACCCCGTAGACATGTTAACCAAGGTGGTGACAGGTAGCAAGTTCCAGCACTGCTTGGACTTGCTTCATATTGGCCTGTGTTGAGTTGCCCAAGAGGGCATGGCCCTTCGGGACGGAGTTGGGGTGAGGTGGAGTCTTTATGAAGAGATGGAAAAAACTACGATGGCTTGATCCCGATCAGAGGGTACGTAGGCAGCCATGGTCAAAATGGTGCAGCCGGGTTGGTGTTACAGGTTACTCTTGTGTGGTATAACTTTGCATGCTTGCAGCTTCTTCTTGTGTTCGTCCAAAATTTGAGGTGTTTTCAAATTATGTACGAGATGGAGAATTGTGGCATCAGCAATAGTAATTGGTGTGGCAATAACATTTATCAACAATAGTTGGTGTGGCAATAACATATCTCTCTCTATTATAAATACAACAGCTATCTTGTGGTAGAATAAGTAAGATAGAAATCTGTCAAATTAGATAGAGGGTTAGGAGAGATTATAAAGGAAGAGGTTGATATTCTCTTTAATTAAAAACCAAGCTTTCTTCTTGAGACGAACTTGCGGGTTGTGCAAGTCGTTGGTTTCTTCATATAGTGGATTCTCCCTTCACCCCCGTGGACGAAGGCACATCGCCGAACCACGTAAATATTGTGTGAGCATATCTTTATTTGCTATTTACGTTCGTAGTTAGTTTTACTTTACTTTGATTGTTAATAGTGTTGGTTATTGCTTGCTGGTGTGTTTTGGAACTTGGTATAAGTTTTGATAAAGGGTTTCTCTCTAGGTGGTTTGCTTCCGTGGCTTCCCTCCTAACAGGCATATCTCTATTCTTGTTAATTTTGAAATTTCTTCTATGTAATTTATTGATTTAGAAATTTCATGATCATGATTTGATAATTCAGAAGTTCATAAATTGTACGTGTTTTGAAATTTTCTATTCAAATTTTTAATATTTTATTTTAAAAATTCCAGGTTCATATTTTCAATTTTCTTTTTTGAAAAATTTGGATTCCTATTTTCTATTGTGGAAAATTTGTATTTGGAACTTTCTAACATGAAAATTTCATAATTTTCTATTTTGGGAAAACGTATATTAATAAATTTCTAATTTAGAGATTTCACATTTTAGTAATTTCCTAATTTAGAATTTTTTGCATTTTCATATTTAGAAATTTCACGTTCATGAAAATTCGAGATTTTCTAATTATATATATTTTTAAAATTTTTTATTTTGGAGAATTCATTTTTATAAACTTCTAATTAATTTGGGAATTCATCATATATTCTTAAATTTCTAATTGACAAATTTTCAAATTCCTAATTTAAAAACTTCACAAGTTACCATTTTAAAATTTTCACATTTCTAATTTTCTAATTAGAAAAATATTTACAAATTCCCATTGTTGTTGATTTTGAAAATATTTGCATATGTGGATTGTTGATTGACCTTAGAACAATGGATATAATTAGGGCATTTTCACAAATTTTCCTTTGTTGTGCGAAATTCGAGGAATAATTTAAATAATTAGAAAATTTTAGCCGTAAGATTTGTTTAGCAAATCCGATATAGATTGATGATGATTGGACCCTAATTTGACTTTAGCCTTTGCATGTTGACCATAAGATAGTTTTGGATCGTAGTAGAGACCGATCATCTTGATTAGGTGGGTTCGGTGCCTAGCACCTTTCGAAACCCATAATCTGACCCTTACCTACTTTTCTTATTCATGGATTGATGCAGATCCATTTGGAGTTGTTTTTTATTTGTAGACGTATAGTAGGTGGCGATTCCTATTTTTAAAAAAATCTCCAATTTGCTAATTAGACTCCTTTGAACTATTTAGTAAAAAATGGTTGAGTTTATTTCAGTGGCGACTCCACTGGGAATTTTAGGATCAAATTTGACTTGGTCCAAGACTATCTTTAGGTTGACTTTTTACTAAAGTCAACCCAGTTGACTCAAAAGACTCTTAGATTAGGCTAGATTTTGTCTTTTATTTCATTGGTATGTGATTGGATATGATTGATTGATTACTTCTTGTGACTGATTTTGATGAATGTATATGACATGTATGAATTGCTATTCACGAAAACGCCTTGAGAGTGCATTTTGTCTCTTCGCATACATTCACGAACATGCATACTCATATTTATTTCATGGCATGTCCTTATAAACCCCGTAGTTAGATCCAAGCTAGCCTGGTCTTTTGGGACATGGGGGATGATAGTGAATTTTACAACTTCAGTATAGTACATTCGGGTATATCAAACTGAAGTACAACGTACTACTTAACTAGGTGAAACTGGGATAATATATCGGTGTTTCCAGGCTGAAGTGACCTAAGCTTTGTCTTAACCTAGCCTCAATTTTATAGTAAGCTTATAAACTTGAATTTAAGTATAGTCCCATTAAGTCATGACTCGAATCGAGTATGAGTGCTCCCGAGTTATATTATTTAATCTAACTAACATGTAAGAGAGCGGACCGGTCCACATCGCTCAAATTAAGCCTGCAATACTGGTCCGACCCAATAAAATTAACTTAATTGATAAGTTATACAAATCTATTGGGATGAACCTAGTGCTCATCGAACCAATCGATCGATATAATTGAAAATGGATCTTATCGAACTATACCAAACTAGTTAAACTGATTGGTTATTGGTCATAAACCACGCAGTTCAACCCAATGGATCCGAATAGTTCATAGCTAATCAAATTGGCCCATTTTGAACTAATGTTTTGACCTACTTTTACAAAATCAAATGAACCAATTGATCGCAAGCAAAGAAATGGCTAGTTTAGCTCATTAGGTCAGATCGGTCTGAATAGAACCAATCACTTGATTGGGCGAGTGGATTCATTCATGGAGCCAATTAAACCGATGGGTTCCCATTATCTCAGTTTTGCCTGCTGGTGATGATAAATGATGCATCCAAATTCAAAAACAAAGGAAATATTTTATTTGGTCGAAATTGGTCTAAGACATTCTACATCATCCCATTTCATGACGAGCCTATCTAATACATCTCTACGCAAGTCATTCTCTCAAGTCATCTAATTGGTTGTCTAGCATAGTTTGCATTGTTTGGTCGAATCCTCTGCCCTTATTGATCGTGATCTTCAATTTATTTTTTCAAGGACCATCAGTCTTAAACATGATTAATCTACATCAAATCATACAAGATTTTGTGAACTAGATGGACCGTGCTCACCAATGCCCTTCTGTTGTGACATGCCAAAATAACGAAGGTAGACATGGTGGTGATTCAATGATTAAAATCAATCCTTCGAAGAAAAATGAATTACTAAGTATGCCTAAGTATGATAAAACTTCTTGCCCAAGAACTCACTTATGCACGTATGTCGGGAACATGCATCTTCTAGGTTTGGGGGTGGACAAATAACACAATTATTTTTTACCACTCTTGAAGGACCAGCTTTTGAATGGCTTATGTTGCTAATATAGTCTCGACTTTAAACTTAGGAAGAAATTATGGAAGAGTTTATGAAGTAATTTAGTCCGAAGGTTGCTAACTCAAATCCAACACAATCGACAGTTAATGTTGTTAAGTGATCCAAGGCTAGAAAAAAGTTTGACAATCTCGGGATGAGCTTGAGTATCGCCCTGAAGATATTGATAAAGAAATGATTGATCTCTCCATTATAGCCTAAGTTCATACCCAATGCCCTTCAAAACAATCACTAAAGTCATCAGTTCTGTGAGTTTCACTAGGTTACAAGTCATTACACCAACATATATATCTCTTTGCCGCACTATTCAGGACTTCATTGACAAAGGGAAGATCACCTTTTAAGTGAAATGTCAAGTCTCCTAGGTAAAACACTGATCTAGTTATCCTCGTTACTTCTTTTATTTCTTATCTCGTTATGTCTAATCTGTCTAGTTAGTCTTCAAGTTGGAAGTAGTGTGTAGACATGAAATGTTCGCCATGAACCTCAATGCTACATTATTTGGAGTCGCCACCATTTTTTTTTGGAAATGGGTGTGAATGGGAACTCGAATCAATTTTTTTAAAAATCATTTTTTCCATGGCATTGTAGTGACTCTCATGTGTTGGAAAGGGCAAGGTCTACCTAAGATCTAGGTAAGGAGGTCCAGTTAGAGGATGGGGAAGGTGTTAGGCACCCCATCCTCTCCACCAAAGGTGGTTACCTTGCTTGGCCATTTTATTTTGTAAAAACTTAGGAAAACAAATATTAAAATGCATGATGAGGGTGGTGTGTGCATTAAAGTGAAATGTCCTATTTTTAAAGGGTTTTGATTTCAAAGTGACATTAAGGGCATTCTATGGAAAAGAATGACCCATGTAGTCACATTAAATTTATTCATATGAATGTAGGTTTGAGCTTTTAGAGAGACTCCATGATGGAGTTCCCTTGAAGTCACAATCTTGATGCATGTATGTATGGCTAGAAACTTAGTATTTCACCCCATCAAGAGGGTGACACATTTCTTCATCATTGCCATACATAGGTGAGTTTGTGCATTATGTACAATATGATGCATGATTTTTGAGGTGAAAAAGGCTTCAACCCCCATCCTTTTGATCGAACTTTAGTCCAATCTACCGGGGATGGGTGAGGGTATTCATTACATCCTAAGGGATTTCTAAAAGAAAATTAAAGTAAAGAGTTATAATAAGAAGATGCAAGCTTTAAAATAAATAAACTACTTCTTGACCCCATCTTGTCCCTTGGTGAACTTGAATCTTGAAGAGTAGACTTGAGAATTGAATGAGATGGTTGAAGGTTGAGTTGAAGTTTAGAAGATGAGAAAATGAGTAGAGATTTTGGAAGAGTTTTAGGTTGAGAGATGGGGGCTTGAGAGTATGAATTACTCTTAGAAAATGAGGGTATTTATAGAGTTTTTGGATAACTTTTGGGGATAAAGTGGTCCAACCGTAAAAATAAAGAGAATGGACATAAGGTTTAGGTTTTTTCTTTTTGGATTTTTCATTTGTATGAGGGCAAAAATGACATTTGTGAAGAAATCTTAAAAACATTATTTGATCTTTGATTTTTTGGTAAATAGAGATGAGAGAACAAAAGTACTTTTAGGAGGGTGAATAAGGGAATGACATGTGTAAAGGTGGAGTGGTAGGTAAAAAGTAGATCTTGGTTCATTTGTAAATAACACATAAAGCAAGTGTGAAAGTATATTTTTGAAATGGACCAATGGGAGAACAAAAATACTTCTTAGAGGTTGAGTAGGAGAATGACATGTGTAAAGGTGAAGTGGTAGGTGAAAAGTAGACTTTGGTTCATTTGTAAATAACACATAAAGTAAGGGTGAAAGTATAATTTTGAAATGGACTAATGGGAGAACTCCATATATGTACTTGAAGATTCCCACTTTTTGAGGGTATGATTGGAAGTTCTCTCAACTTTATGAATTATTACCAAAGACCAAAGTATCTTTTTAGTTTGACCAACCTTTTTGGGAATGGCATTCTTGAATTTTCACAAGGGGGAGTTGACCCTCCAATTAGATAATGCATTGGGTATTGAGGGCTTATGGGAGATCAACATGTGTCATATTTTGAGGGGGTGTGAACGAATGGGCTTAGAGTGGACTTGGTATTCGGCTTAGGTAATGGACTATGGACTTTAAGGGTAGGTTAAAATAATGGACTTGAATTTAGATTAGAAGGTATGAACTTGGGTTTTAGACTTGGGTCAGGTTGGAAAATGGATATAGGTTCGGGTCGGATCATAGAAGTAAGTAGAATTGGTTTGAATTAGGGACAAGGTATAGGTATGCAAAAATATCATGAGATGATGCATGTATGCATGAAAATGATGCCAAGTGGCAATGCGGGTCCGTCGAAAATCTTGAGTTCTAAATCGAATCAATTCGAGGAAATTTGAATTTTCCTAACGGGTTTATGCAAATTGGGGTGTCTACATAGTGCTTTTTACAAAAGTCTTTGTTCTAGTTTATCAATTGAGTCATTTTATTCTAATGAAATAAAAGAATTTTCGATTATCACATAACAAAATTTTAAAATTTAAAAAGGAATTTGATCAAACATTGAAACTAAGGATAGTTCTTGAGAAGTGCGAATTAAAATTGCCCAATCCTTAGAGGAATATGAGAAAATAATGAACTTACTTAAGAAGTTCAAAGATGTTTTTGTTTGATCTTATGAAGATATGCCGAGTGTAAGTACTAATATTTTTCAACAATGAAATATCCTTAGAATTGAAGGTCACTCTAATAGTTCAAAGACACATTGTACCTCGAGGGGGTCATGATCAAGAGATAGGAAATTCAGAATATGAATTGCACTCAGAAGAATTGAATGTCACTAATGAGTTTAAATACTCAAAGTTAATCCAACAAATTGGATCAAGTACTTCAAGATATGGAATTTATCATCTTAGATGCAAGGCACAATGTTCAAAATCTATTATCCCTGGTATCAAGGAAAGGAACATTATAATATGAATGCTAAAAAAAAGGATATCAAGGCAAACAAGGGGCAAAGATTTTTCTTTTGAAAAAAAAATACTCCTTTTGAGAGCTAGAATTTGAATATCAACACTATAAGTGAAAGCCAACTCAAGTACTCAATGTCGAAAAGGAAATCACTTGCCCAAAAATGTAGAATTTCACTAGAGAAAGTTTGAGCCCAATTAGGGTAGATTAATCATTATCAAAGAGAGCTTACAAGGCAGAACGACTAACCAACCTGGACCAGATTATGCGATACCTCATTTAAAGAAACCTTTCTTTGGCCGATGCATTTTCTTGATCTTACCCTTTTTAAAAAAATTTCCTTTGCTAGACCCTCGTATCCTACATGAAAAGATAACTATTTATTTTTTAAACCACACCAACCCACCTAAGGGAAGGTATTACGTTCAGACCTGATCCCAAAACTAAATTGGGGTACGTAGCAGCCTGAGAAATTACTTGGTTTAAAAAAAAAGTATTTTCCAAAAAAATAAATAAAGATCTATACTCGCTAAAATGAATAAAAAAAAGGGAAATATTTTTCAAAGAAAAATCTTTTATCTAGAGTGTAGAAGAGAAAGAGCAAGAATGCCAAACTAGGGGCATTTTGACAAAAAATAAAAAAATACTTAGAAATTGAGAGTATGTCAAATTGAGGGTATTTTTTAGGGTTTTGAACCTTATATCCCTTCTTTTTAAACCTATCTTAAGCCCACCTAAAAAGTCCTCTTAGGTATCGTGCAAAATGGTCAAGGGAAATTTGTCCTATCACTAAGAAGAATCTTTTGAAAAAGAAAAAGCCTACTTGGTTGAAAACCCGTAAGGGCGACTTAGGCAAAAGTCAAGGCAAGAGAAAAAAATCGAACCTCATTAGGCTGAAAACTCGAAAGGGCGATCTAAACAAAATGAAAAATAAAAAAAAATTTGCGCAGTCTGCTAGATTGAAAATCCAGAAGGGTGATCTAGGCAAAAGTTAAGGCACCATCAAAGAAGAGTCTATAAGTGTAATATGAGAAAGTTCATTCAAGGTTCATGTCATAGTAGAAAGTTTATATGAAGAATAATATCGAGACCTAAACTGATAGAAACTCAGAAAACATTGAAATCGTCTTTAACTTTTAAAGGAAGATTCATTTGACTAAATGTTCAGAAGGGGAGAAATATAAATTAATTTCAAACCTCAAAAGACAAATCCCAATTTTCAATGTTCATCAGATTTTGAGCTTTTCAAAAAAATGTTCAAAGTTGCACATATGATACTCTCAAGGATCTTAAAATTTCAAAGGATGTCATCACTCGAGTCAAACGTGTTTATCTATTTTTTGCCATCTTAAAGATAGAGGTAGTTTGTTTAAGAAAGAGTTTATTTTATCTCAGTCGCAGAAGCCCTTGTTCATCTCAGTCGCAGAAATCCTTGTTATGTTACTAATGTTCTAAGTGTCCAAGTTGTCCGGCAAACGATCTTAACCCAATAAAAATTGACTATCTCAATAAGTCCAGATATTTTCAAATCAAGTTTATCGAAATGAGAGAAACTTTGATATTATTTAATTTAAAGAAGAAAGAGAATGATCCAAGGTCGACTTGGAACAGTTGACAAAATTGAATGAGATGCCAAATATGTTTTGATTAGAAGTTTCTAATATTTTTGAACTTTCTTGTCATGTATTTATTCAAATTCATGTTTGGGGATAAAAGTATTTTCAAATTCGTTGGTAACTCAGACTTTTTTCTAGAATATGCAAAATATGATTCCCAATATCGTACAGGTTTTCCCAGCCTTCAAGTTTTATTCAAAATTTTCCAGATTCTTTCTAAGTATTTTCTTAAAAAAATGGTTTTTGTGGAGTAGGATTTTACTCTAATTTTTCTCAATTTTTTCTCACAATTTTTATCAAATTATGCATAGTTTTTCTTAGATTTTGCTCAGACTTTGCTAAGATTTGTTCTTAGATTTTGCTTAGACCTTGTTGAGATTATTTTTCAGATTTTGCTTAGATTGTTGAGATTTTTGTCAATTTTTTCTCAGACCTTTTATCAAATTATACTCAATTTTTCTCAGATTTTGCTCAGACCCTGCTAAGATTGTTCTTAGATTTTGCTCAGACAGCTAAGATTTTTCTCAGATTTTGTTCAGACCCTACTGAGATTTTTCTCAAATTTTACTTAGACCCCGTTGAGATTTTTCTCAGATTTTGTATAGATTATGCTCAAACCTTATGCTCAGATTAGACTCAATTATACTCAGATTATGCTTAGATTATGCTCAGTTATGCTTAAATTATGCTCAGATCTTATGCCCAGTTATGCTTAGATTATGCTCAGATTTTACTCAGTTTCACTCAATTTTAATTCATAATTTTCTTAGGTTTTGATAAGATTTTATGTAGATTTTACGTTGTTCTTCATCGTTAAGTTTGTTATCCTCCCAGCATGAATGTGTAGGATGGAGGTGCACTTTTTCAATATCATCACTACACTATTGCACGCATGTGCACTCGCATTGCATTTGTATCAGTCAAAGAGAATTTTCTAAAATTCAAGAATTTGAAAATTTTTAGTCCTAGGAAAGCTTACCTTCAAGGATCTGGACGCCTCGACAAATTATCGAATCAGACTGCAAAATGAGCTGTCACTAGCTTTGGCATTCGGATGTCGCACTATCTATCACAATAGATTGGTCATCTGTAGACACCCCATTTTTGCATCTACCTAATTTAACAATTCGTCACTCGACTGTGGTGGATTCCTAATGATGAGCGCAAAGAACTCGAAGGCTTGTACGTACTATCCTTGATTTCTCCCATTTCTAGTCCTTCCATCTCCCTTACTCACTACGACTTGATATAGAAATTTACACATGTTTAGAATCGCTACACCTTACACTCGATTTAGCAAGTATGTATTCTTAGGTTCAATGCTAGGAAAATACGACCTTGAGATTTATAAATAATCATGTTGGGATCTAAAGAAATCTTCATGCCAAAATTCATAAAAATGACGAAAGTACTCATGAATTTTGGACCCCCGAAAAATCTCGAAAGTATTTTCATCACATTCAAAATATGATTTTGAGTCTAATGGGACCCAAATCGACGAAAATAGAGAAATCATAAAAATGATTGAAATGCCCCTCAATGTCCGACTTTGACCTAGAGACTTTGACTCTTAGGAAAAAATGACAGAAAATTATCAACAGGATTACACGCATCAGAAATTTTAAAAATCGAAATTTAATCAAAATTCAATTAAAAGTCAAATTAAAAATTAATCAAAGAATTAAAATTCAAATCAAAATCAAATTAAAATTTAACCAAGCAATCAAATTTAATCAAAATCAAATTTAAGTTCAAATTAAAATTACTCAACCAATTAAAATGCAAAATCAAATTAAAAATTAAAAATCAATCAACCAATAAATTTAAAATTAAAATTTAATAGACCAACTAAAATTCAAATTAAAAATCAATCAGCTAATAAATTCAAAATTAAAATTAGATCGAACAACCAAATTTAATCAAAATCCAATTAAAATTCAAATTAAGAATTAGCCAACCAATCAAATTGAATTAAAATCAATAAATCGAATAAAAAATTAAAATTCAATCGACCAATTACATAGACCAATCGAATTAAAATTAAGGTTCAATTGACTAATCGAATGAAAATTAAATGAGGACCATCAAAGTATGAGTACTGTGGGATCACCGGTTCCATTATTTTAAGAAGGAAGGAAAAGAAAAAGAGAAAGCAAAAAAACGTGAAAACTAAAAAAAAATAGAAACTCTGTTTCTATAAAATGTACACTCTCTCTCACGTTCTCTTTCTTTTTTTTGGCTACACGTCTCTCATTCTCTGGGCTGTTCTTCTTCACGAGGTTCTTTCTCTCACGTCTCTCTCTATCTTTCCCTCTCCTCGTGTTTTAAAGAGAAGGACTTCTTCTCTCACAGCAACACAACTCTCACAAATGGGCTGCTCTTCTTCACAGGTTTCGTTTTCTCTCTTATTCTCCATATCCCCTCTCCTTATCTCACTCTCCAGACATTCTCTCTCCCTCTTTCTCGACTGGTTGGCTCTTTTGAACAAACCTTGCAAATCAAAAATGATAAGATAAAAGAATAAGAAAAAACTGGGACGGAACAAGAAGGCTGATTTTTTCCACTCTTGGATTAATCTTGCAAAAGAAGAGGACTTGAAGAAGGATTAAACCACATGACCTCTCTTCTCTTATTTTCAACGACCAAAACAACCCCAAAATCCTCCTCTCCTCTTCGTATTTTTGCCATTAAAACCAACCATACTGCTATTTTTTTGGGCCATTGAAACCAGCACGTAGACTCACCATTTTAGCCCTCCATTTACTTCCTTCACCTCACAGTTTTGGCCCTCATTTAACCTTCCATTACCTCCCCTCCTCTTCATTTTACATCAACCCAAAAATGTCATCTTTTCAGCCATCGAAATAGTCTCAAAAAATGTCCTCTTTTCAGCCATTCACAGACCACTTATTCATGACCTCTCTTACTCATGCACACAGCCACTTGCAATTCCTATCTTTGATTGCTACAATACTCGCAAGACATTCTGAGTTTTGTTTGAAGGAATCACACCCAGCCGCCACTCTGATATCAAGGTAAGTCTAACATAATTTTATCTTTTTCTATTTTGTTTTCTCTTCTCCTTTTTCTCATGCTTAGTTTTTTTCTATTTATTTTATTTATTTATTATTATATTAGTGTTTTCTATTGTTTCAGAATAATAATCATCATGCAGTTTGTGGTATAGAAAATTGTTGTTCTTTTATTCTTTCTCATTATTTTTTTCTTATATTAATAGGATTAGAAATTATATTGTCTTTTCTATGAAATTTTTGATTACCATGCTTAAGTTAATTTTTTTTGTGTTTGTTTAAATTCTTTGGGTAATTAGAGTGATTCGAATTATTTTGATAGTTTTCATGTTTAGGAATGGATAATTATTCAAGTTGATGGATTGTGATAAGTAATACTTGAGTAATGATTTGAAAATGATGCCATGTGATAATTTGCTCATTAAGTTGATGAATATTAAAGACAAATGTTTGGAAATTTAGAAATTGACATATCTCTATCTCTCGTATATTTTGAAATTTCGTCTATGTAATTTATCGATTTAGAAATTTTGTGATTATGATTTGATGATTCAGAAATTCATAAATTGCATGTATTTTGAAATTTTCTATTCAAATTTGTAATATTCTATTTTGAAAATTTCGGATTCGTAATTTTTATTATGGAAAATTCCTATTTGGAACTTTCTAATATGGGAATTTCATAATTTTTTATTTTGGAAAAATACATATTCATAAAATTTTAATTTTGAGATTTCACATTTTAGTAATTTCTCAATTTAGAAAATTTTCCATTTTCCTATATAGAAATTTCATGTTTATGAAAATTCAGGATTTTCTAATTCGAAAATATTATATTTTTTTGAAACTTTCTATTTTGGGACTTCATCATATATTCTTAAATTTTCAACTTAGGAAATTTCAAATTCCTAATTTAGAAACTTCACAAGTCATCATTTTAGAAATTTCACATTTCTAATTTTCTAATTAAGAAAATTTTCACAAATTCCCATTGCTGTTGAATTAGAAAATATTTGCATATGTGGATTGTTAATTGACCTTAGAACATTGGATATAGTTTGGGTTTTTTCACAAATTTTCCTTTGTTGTGTGAAATTCAAGAAATAATTAAAATAATTGGAGAATTTTAGTCGTAAGATTCATTTTGCAAATTCGATATAGATTGATGATGATTGGACCTTAGATTTACTTTAGTATTTGTATGTTGACCATATGATAGTTTTGGATTGCAGTAGAGATCGATCATCTTGATCGGGTAAGTTCGGTGCCTAATATCTTCTGAAACTCGTAATCTGATCCCTTACCCATTTCTCTTATTCGTGGACTGATCCAGATCCATTTAGAGTTATTTTTGGTTCCTAGAACTAAACTAGGTGGCGACTCCCATTTTTCAAAAAATTCCCAATTTACCAATCAGACTCCTTTGAATTATTTAGTAAAATAGGATCAAGGCGATTTCAATTTTCCCATGATCTTGACATAATTTATCGCATACTTTCAATTTCTTTTTTATTATAGCTGTTTGATTTTTCTATCTACAAATATTAGTTTTATTTAGTGGATTGAGATAAATAAATGACCAAAATCATTGACAAAGTTTGTGAAGGTAGATTCGACTGATCTATACTTCTCCATCATATTCTTAGGACTGTTAATGGATAGGTATCCGATCGGATAGTGCTATATCTGAATCCGAATCTGAAAAAATTTAATGATATCCGAATTCGAATTCAAATCCGATTGGATATCACTGAGCAATATTCGAATTCGTATCCGAATAAATTATTGGATATCCGATATTATCCGATTCGAAAACTATCCGAAACTTATTATCCGAAATTTATTTACTATTTGAAAATTATCCAAAACTTATTTACTATTAAAAAATTATCCGAATTTTATTTAGAAATTTGTTTTGCAACACCAACTTTTTCTAACACCACCCCAGTTCCAATTTGTAATTCTAATTATAAAATTAGATAATATGACAAGATTCATTTAATAGTTTTAAAAGAAATTTGGGATAATATTGGATATCCGATAATTTATTCGGATACAAATTCGAGCTCTCATTAGCCAACATAAGCAAGGAATAAATCTACATATAAATATAAAATGCAGAAACAAAGACATGTCTGATCATGACATAAGTAAATAAGCAAACACTACTCGAAATATCCAGTTACCAAACTAACCTATGAACTAGAAAACATGACCACTAAGCAATTGTGAAGTGTACCAGGTGAATGGTCAAACTCAAATTCAACTTTTTTTATCTCCATAAGCAATGAAGTGCAGCTAATCAAGAGTGTTATATTTCAGGAAAATCAGATTCAACAGATGTTGTTCAGTGTTTTGTGATGTAATTAATATGTGTTGGGAAGAAAGAAATCAGCGGGTATTTGCTGATTTGGTTGTTCAAAAAGAATTCATTCTAAAACAGGTGGAGGAAGTAGTAAGGCGTCGTTTTGACGGGATGAGCGTTGGGAATAAAAATGCAGAGGAAACGTTAAAGATCTTGAGGAGCTGGGCGTGTGGTTTTTCGTTGGTGCCAAGGGTGATTCAACAACTATCATGGGTGCCTCCATCAGAAAATGTGTTAAAGATTAATACTGATGGATCGTTAGCAATACAAGGTGCAGGTTTTGGGTTCATTGGGAGAGATAAAGTTGGGTTGATTCACTTTGCTGGCTGGAGTAATATTGAGGAAGAGGATATCATTAAGACTGAAATCCAATCGATTTTGGAAGCAATGTGATTTTCAAGATTAAGAGATTTCAAACATTATTTGATTTCTTCAGATTCGTTGTATGCTATCTGAAAGCGCCCTCGATCCGCGGGGTACGCGGATCCGCTTTTGACCCTTGAGGTTTGGGAGTCGCCACCTAGTTATTATGGTCTAGGAACCAAACTGACTCTAAAATGGATAAAAACTAATCTATTACAGAAAATCTGAATCGGGGGATCATGTTACGGGGTTGGAAGGTGTTAGGCACCAACCCCGCCCGGCCATTGCCGGTCTCTACTTATCCCAAACAAATCTACATCGCTAATGAAAAACCTAGATTAAAAAATAATAATAAAAAAACTTATCTTCGATCTGCAAAAGTGTTATTCCCTCAGATCTGGTGAAAACGGCTCCTTGTACTGTATTCCTTACTTCGTTCTATCTCCGGATCTGATTCCTGATCTCCGAGGTAAGGTATCTCCTTCTTGGATCTAGGTGCTTCGAATTTGTTGTGGATTTTTGGGATGTTTTTGAGAGGTTTTTGGATATTTTTTAGGCTAAAATCGGAGTAGGGGTGTTAGGGAAGGAGTTAGGACTCCAAAATTAGGGTTTTGGGGAGGTTGTGGAGGCTTCTTCACCTACTTTTTCTAGGGTTTTTTCTTTGATACGAAAATAGGGTGTGGAGGCTCCTATTTATAAAGTTTTTAGAAGCATTAGGGTTTGATTAGGGTTTCTTTTAGGGTTTCAATTAGAGTTTTAATTAGGGTTTTGACTTTGGTCTCATGAGATGGACTTAGTCTTTAGGGCTTTGACTTAGGGTTTTGACTTTAGTCTTATGAGATTGACTTGATTAGTTTAGATTATGGTTTTGACCTTAGTCTTATGAGATTGACTTGATTAGTTTAGATTAGGGTTTTGATTTAGGGTTTTGACTTTAGTCTTATGAGATTGACTTTAATACTTGACTCTAGTCTTACTTAATTGACTTTAATTTTGACTTTAGTCTTATTTGATTGACTTTAATATCTTGACTTTAGTCTTGCTTGATTGACTTTAAATTTTTGGAGAACCCCCCTCTATTATATCTTTGATTCTTTGGACCCCTAAATGGAGGGGTCATTAAAGAAATATCTTGCGAACCATCAACAATTTTTCTTGAAAGTCTGATTGATCAATTTTTTTGTTTAAATTTTATAATTAATTTTATTAATGTTTCACTTTACATTAGTTAATGATTTATTTATTAATTTTGAAAATTTTAATTATTAAAATTATGAAATTACCATTTTGCCCTCGGAGAGGATTTTTTACGTTTTAAGTCGTTTTTCAATGTTCCAGGATGTTTTTGAAATCAGTTTTTCGTAAGGAATTCAATGAGAATGTTGGTTTTTGTTATTTATGAAATTTTTGTGTGAAATGGTCGTGAATTTTATGAGGGGTATTTTCGTAATTTTGTGAAATTTTGTGAAAATTGGGGAAATGATTTATTTGGTTTCGATTTGTCGTTTTATGTATTTGAACGGATTTTCCTAAGCGTAATGTACGCTCTAAGGTTGTTTTGATGTTAGGGGTATTTTGGTAATTTAATCATTTTTAGTGATTTTTATCGTGAAGCTTCTTTTTGGTTTGCAAGATGATGATTTCTTTGTTTCTAGGGTTATATTTTCCTAGCGTAGCGTGGTTTCTAAGTTTTATCAGTTCCAGATACCTCATCCGGATTTCTGAAACATATCTGATAACAAAATAAAGCATTGGAATAGACATCCATCATTGGGAACCTTTGCGATCGGGTTGACGACTTGATTAATCAGGCGGATGCAAAAATGGGGTGTCTACAGATGCCCCTCTTTGGCAGAGGGTTGAAGCAAACTAGATAGCAAATCTATTTTGGTAGATAATGCGATATCCGAATGCCAAAGCTAGTGACAGTTCATTTTGCAGCCTGATTTAACAATTCGTCGGGGTATTCGGATCATTGAGCGTAAAACTCTCCCCGAACTAGAAAAATGTCAGGTCCTTGAGCGCGAGCTCTCACTGGCAGTGTCAGATCCTTGAATTTTAGAAAATTCTCCTTGACTGTTGTAACAACTGTGCAAGTGTGTGGGCTCAAAATCTGAAATAGATTTCAAAGAGTTTGAGTTGGAAATGAGTCAAATCTGAGCATGAAGTAAATATAAACTGAGCATAAACTGAGCATAATTCCAAGAAAACCCTTGGCGACCTCTGAGCATAATTCCGAGAAAACCCTCGGCGGTAACTGAGCGTAATTTCAAGAAAACCCTTGGCGGCATCTGAGTATAATTCCGAGAAAACCCTCGGCGGTAACTGAGCATAGTTCCGAGAAAACCCTTGGCGGCATCTGAGCATAGTTCCGAGAAAACCCTCGGTGGCATCTGAGCATAATTCCGAGAAAACCCTCGATGACATCTGAGCATCATTCCAAGAAAACCCTTGGCGGTATCTGAGCATAGTTCCGAGAAAACCCTCGGCGGCATCTAAGCATAGTTCCGAGAAAACCCTCGGCGGCATCTGAGCATAATTCCAAGAAAACCCTTGGTGGCATCTGAGCATAGTTCCGAGAAAACCCTCGGCGGCATCTGAGTATAATTCCAAGAAAACCCTCGGCGGCATCTGAACATAGTTCCGAGAAAATCCTCGGCGGCATCTGTGCATAATTCCAAGAAAACCTTGGCGGTATCTGAGTATAGTTCCGAGAAAACCCTCGGCGGCATCTGAGCATAGTTCCGAGAAAACCCTCGGCGGCATCTGAGCATAATTCCAAGAAAACCCTTGGCGGCATCTGAACATAGTTCCGAGAAAACCCTCGGCGGCATCTGAGCATAATTCCAAGAAAACCCTTGGCGGCATCTGAGCATAATTCCAAGAAAACCCTTGGTGGCATTTGAGCATAGTTCCGAGAAAACCCTCGGCGGCATCTGAGCATAGTTCCGAGAAAACCCTCGGCGGTATCTGAGCATAATTCCAAGAAAACCCTTGGCGGCAACTGAGCAAAATCCAAGATAACCCTTGGCGGAAACTGAGCAAAATCCCAGATAACCCTTGGCGGCATCTGAGCAAAATCCAAGATAACCCTTGACGGAAACTGAGCAAAATCCAAGATAACCCTTGGCGGAAACTGAGCAAAATCCAAGATGACCCTTGGCGGTATCTGAGCAAAATCCAAGATAACCCTTGGCGGCAACTAAGCAAAATCCAAGATAACCCTTGGCGGCAACTGAACAAAATCCAAGATGACCCTTGGCGGTATCTGAGCAAAATCCAAGATAACCCTTGGCGGCAACTGAGCAAAATTCAAGATAACCCTTGGCGGCAACTGAGCAAAATCAACTGAGCAAAATCCAAGATAACCATTGGCGAAAACTGAGCAAAATCCAAGATAACCCTTAGCGGCAACTGAGCAAAATCCAAGATAACCTTTGGCGGCAACTGAGTAAAATCCAAGATAACCCTTGGCGGCATCTGAGCAAAATTGACGAAGGAATGAAGGACTTTTGGGAAAGAATGAATGAATTTGGAAAAGACTGATCAGAGTGAATTGAATAAATCTGGAAGATACTGAATCTGGAAGAGAAATGATCGAATCCAAGAATACCATATTAGTTGATCTCTGGGCACAGTCAAATGTGAGATCCGAAATGCTTTTGTTTGAACCTCAAGGATTTATCCAAAATTTTTATGAATTTAAAACCTGAGTTTGAATCTCAAGAGTTTTTTCGAAAAACTGCTATCAAGAGGGTAACCTTAAATTTGAAGTTCGCATTATTTTTTTTAGGATTAACATTGCTCAAAAACAAAAAGTCCTTAGTTTGACAATGGCATTGAGAATAATTGAACACATCATTAAAAAATGCCCCTGGAATAAGGGGGGAAATTACATATCTAGAGGAAAAAGAAAAAATGCCCCTTGTATGAAGGTTTGAAATATTTGATTACCACAAGTGCAATAAAGATCCAACTTTTAATTTTGATTAATTTTATTAAAGATTTTGAGTCAGCTCAAGAGAACAAAATATTTCCTTTTGAGACTCATCATAGAATTCACCATTTTCTCCATTGGTTCACTTGGGGAAGTAAGAATTTTCAGATCGATAGTAGACAAGATACTTGTGGCTTCTGAATCTATGCTTGGTTTAAGCTGAGTATTGAACTTGATTATTCGGATTTCTGATGTTTCAGCTCGAACTGCTCTCAGCTTGGGATTTTCTTCTGTTTTTTTTTTGTATTGCTCTAACTTTTGCCTAGATCGCCTTTCTAGGTTTTCAATCTATCGAGCTTGCTCTAACTTTTTCCTAGATCGCCTTTTCAGGTTTTCAATCTAGCGAGCTTTTTCTTTTTTCTTGGCTCTGATTGTTGCCAAAGTTGTCCTTTCAGATTTTCAACTTTGCGAGTTTGCCTTAATTTTTGCCTAAGTCGCCCTTTTTAGGTTTTTCAACTTAGCAGGCTTCATCATTTTTTTTAATCTTTTTCTTCTCCTCTGAAGTTCTAGAATTACTGTCTAATCATGCTTCGCTACCCTCCTTGACTTTTTAACACGGTACTTAGGAGGACTTTTATAGGTAGGCTTGGGACTAGGCATAAAAAGAAAGGAATTTTGAGGCTCAAAAACCCAAATGCCCCTTGTGTGGCATTTCATTTAAAATTTTTTTCTTGAACTTTTTTCCCCATTTTGGATGATATTTCTTTTTCTTTTGAATTTATTTTTTAGATTTTTCCTTTGTCGGGGAATCTATATATATTTTTTTATTTTGATGTGGTGGGCCTGAAGTAACTTCTCAGGTTGCCTACGTACCCCAAATTTTTGGGATCAGACCAAAACGTAGTTCAAATATTCCCTCCCCTAGGTTAGGTGATCGGGCTAAGAAATAAAAGGCACAATTTTTCTCTTTTTGAACAGACTGCAAAAGGGGTTGAGAAAGGAGAATAAAGAACTAGGTAATAGGAAAATTGATTCGGCCAAAAATGGCCTCCTTAATTGTAGTACCGTTTGATTTGGTCAAGGTTAGTTGGTTCTGGTAACTCGATTCCATCATGATCTTGAAGTCTGACAACTTTTCCTGACAGTATTTCCTTAATGAATGAATTTCTCCAATTGGATTCAGACTTTCTCTTATAGTCGAGGAGAAGTGTTTAATTTTCTTTGAAGTCTGATAGTTAAATCCTTGACTTGTAAATGATGAGCTTTGACCTTTTTGTCAAATGCACGAGTGACTCTTCTTAGATAAGCTTGCACATGATACAGGGCTTTAACTCGTTTTCTTCGATCAAGTTTAATTCTTCATACTGCTGTCGAACCCAATCTGTTTCTAACAAATGATTTTCCAACAAGACCCTGAGAGACGAAATTTCCATTTCAACTGGCAAGACTACTTCCATGCCATACACTAAGGAGTAGGGAGTAGCTCCAGTAAAGGATCGAATTGAAGTTCGATATGTCCATAGCGTGAATGATAATTTTTCTGACCAATCTCGATGTAATTGACATATTTTCTTGATGATAGTCTTGAGACTCTTACTAACTGCTTCAACAGTTCCATTGATCTGAGGACGATAGGGGGATGATTTTGAAAGTGCCCTCGATCCGCGGGGTGCGCGGATCCGCTTTTGACACTTGAGGTTTGGGAGTCGCCACCTAGTTATTATGGTCTAGGAACCAAACTGACTCTAACATGGATAAAAAGAACTAATCTACCATAAAAAAATCTGAATTCGGGGATCATGTTACGGGGTTGGAAGGTGTTAGGCACCAACCCCGCCCAGCCAAAGCCGGTCTCTACTAACTTCCCAAATATATCACATTGCTAAAAACCTAGATAAAAATAAAAATAAAAAATTTCATACCTTTCCGATAGCAAGGATTTTGCTCCCTCAGATCTGACAAAAAGAGCTCATTGTACTGTACTCCCTTGCGTCGTTCTGTCTCCGGATTTGACTTCGGATCTCCTAGATCAAGGTATCTCCTTGTTTTTGAATCTGAACTCTTCAAGTTTGTTGCGGATTTATGGGTATTTTTGGAGGGATTTTAGGGGTTTTCTAGACTAAAATTGAAAGGGGGATGTTAGGTAAGGAGTTGGGGCTCCAAAACTAGGGTTTATGGGGGGCTAGGGGAGCTTCTAGACCTACTTCTCTTAGGATTTTTGATTTGATACGAAAATAGGGTGTGAGCACCTCTATTTATAGAATTTTTTTAAGGTTGATTTGGATAGAGTTAGTGTTTAATTAGAGATCTTTTAATTAGAGTTGTGTTTTAGTTAAAATTGTTTTAGGTAGAATTGTGTTTTAATTAGAATTGTTTTAGGTAGAATTTTTTTTAAGTTAGAACTCTATTAGATAGAGTTATTATTTAATTAGAATTCTATTATGACTTTTGGTCATATTTGATTGACTTTTAATGTTTTGACTTTAGTCTTAATTGATTGACTTTTAATATCTTGACTTCAGTCTTACTTAATTGACTTTAATTTTGACTTCAGTTTCACTTGATTGACTTTAATACCTTGACCTTAGTCTTGCTTGATTTACTTTTAATTTTTGGAGAAGCCTCCTCCATTATTTCTTTAATTCTTTGGACCCCCAAATGGAGGGGTCCTTAAAGAAATATCTCACGAACCCTCAACAATTTTACCTGAAAGTCTAATTGATCGATTTTTTAGTTTCAATTTTTAAATAAATTTCATTAATGTTTCACTTTAATTATGTAATGTTTTATTTATTAATTTCAAATTTTTTAATTATGAAAATTGTGAAATTACCGTTTTACCCCCAGAGAGGACTTTTCACGTTTCAAGTCGGTTTTTAATGTTCTAGGATGTTTTAGAATCGATTTTTCGTAAGGAATTCAATGAGAATGTTGGTTTGTGTCATTTATAAAAATTTTTATGTGAAATGATTGTGAACTTTATGAGGGGCATTTTCGTAATTTTGTCAAATTCTGTTAAAATTGGTGAAATGATTTATTTGGTTCCGATTTGTTATTTTATGTGTTCGAGAGAGTTTTTTTAAGCGTAACGTAGGCTCTAGGATTGTTTTGAGGTTAGGGGTATTTTGGTAATTTGATAATTTTTTAGTGATTTTTATCGTGAAGTTTCTTTTTGGTCTGCAAGATGATGATTTCTATGTTTTTAGGGTCGTATTTTCCTAGCGTAGTGTGGTTTCTAAGGTTTTGTCAGTTCGAGATACCTCATCCGGATTTTTGAAACACATCTGGTAACAAAATAAAGCAACGAAATACACATCCATCATTGGGAATCATTGCAATCGGATTGACGAGTTGATTAATCAGGCGAGTGCAAAAATGGGGTGTCTACAGATTTGTGCTTCCGGATCTTCAACTTTAAACATAGAGTAATGATTTATGCTTTGAAGTACGACCCATTATCAGAGATTAGTTCAAAAGGTACCCCCATATCGACTGATAATATGTGATTTGAAACTCAAGATGTAGTAAGGATAGTGCTGATACATTTTATAACATCTTCTTTGATTCCATTGATATATACGAGTATCTATTCCGTGTTGAACAATACCTAAGCTTGTACCTAACATACCCTCATATGATCACACGAACAAGTCTTTTGAAATTTATGAGTAAATTCATTGTCCCCTGGTGTTCCTTTAGGGATAAGATGGTTTCTATTTGAATCTCTTTAAGAATTATTTTTTGTTTCAAGGTCAAAGACCTTTCCTTTCTCAATTAAAGGTTGAGCCCGACTCTTATCTTTTTATTCAGAAACGAAATCTATCAAATTATTAGTTAATTCGTTAATGCGCTCGAGGTATTCAAAAATTTCCTTTATCCAATCAATTTCAGATGGGACAACAGACACCTCTATAGACTCGATGAACTAACTTGACTCAATAGGAAAGAGTAGACTCAATCTAAGGAAGACATGACCTTGCTGGAAAAAGGGACTCGAGCTAACCCAAATGACTGAGGATTGAGATATTGCTTATAACCGGTAGGATTGAAGCACTATGATCTTTAAAGAACAACTGGATGATGTTGAGAAATTTTGAGGTCATTTCTGACTGTTGACTTGATATTGACGTTTACTCTAACTGACCGGATTTACAGCCCTAGCTAGACGATGGACGATTGAGCTTACATACAATGATAACCCTTAAAACCTATTTGAAGGTGAAATTAACCAATTTCAGTGTCACCCCCTTGATAACATTTTAAATGAACCCTGAGATTTTATTGAATTTTGTACACCAATCCATTAAACAATTCATCCATTCAATGATTATTCAGAAGGAAAATAATTTTATTGCACTCTTGAAAATAATGTTTTTATTGAATAACAATTTTCACAATTCTGATTATTTTTTTGCAATCATTTTCTTTTTAGAAAAACATATTTCGATAATTTTACAAGGTCTATGCAAAAAATAGATTTTTGGTAAAAAACATATTTCAAAAATTTTCCACGCAAAAATAGATCTTTTGTAAATCATTTTTCCTTCATCTTCTTTTCTTTCGAAAAATATTTTCTTCTGAAAAATAGTTTGTTATTTAGAAAGCATTTTCTCTTGGAAAATCTTGTTATTCTGGAAAATACTTTTTCTTAGAAAACACTTTTTCTGGAAAACACTTATTTTGGAACACTTATTTTAGAAAACACTTTTTCTAGAAAATACTTTCCCTTCGTAAACCATTTTTCTTCTTTGAAAATTTGATTTCTATTTCAATTTAAATGGTCCAACCCACCATGATTATTGGATCGGGATGGACTGGGTCATTATTTTAAAAGAATGGATTCTTTATTGGGTCGGTGCACCCATTTTAATTTTCGAAACAAATTTTTGATCCTTGAGGACAACCATATACTTTGATCTCATCATTCACAGCACTCACATACATTCATCAATCAACAGGTTCCAATCAATAAACAACCCGGGAACACCCACGATAAGTTCGAGTCGTGACCTACTAGGAAGGTTTCTAGACTCTTAGCTTACTACGTGCAATGCATTTTTATCTGGCCACCCTTGCCCAAGCACACCTATATACCTTTCGATACGTGGTGACTTGGTTTGATATACCGTATAGGTGATAATCTAAAACCTCAATTCACTTCTCTGAAGTCAAAAACAGCCAGTTTGATCTCCAGTTGAGAGGTGGCGCACAATGCTGAGCAAGGGCCCACTTAAATACCTCTCGTCTAGAATAGACGTAGTCTATCCCCCTCATACAGTAGGGTACAGCGGGGCAAGATCTTGCTTAGGCACCGATTTTGACCAAGAAGTGCAATTGATATACTTAGATTATCTTTTATACCTACGGGTACGAGTCAAGAGTTGTAGCTTTCATAAATGGTTTGGCATCTCACGAGGGGACCGACCACGTACTAGTACTACGTTGGCAATCAGGACATGTGACTGTGTGGCTCACAATAGGTCAAAGGCTCAGGTCACTCCAGCTTGGGTGCATCAATACATCTCTCAGAATCACCTGATTAGATGGTATTGATGCCCCCAGTTTGATATACCCTAAGGTATGTGACTGGAGTTGTGGTTTTCATGAATGATGTCGCATCTCCGAAGAGACCGGGCCACGCACTAGTGCCACGTTGGCTATATGGGACGTGTAAGTGGGTAAAACAGTAAACGTGCTTGTGGTGTGTGCAAAATAGGGTGGGGTGTGCCCGGGGCCTTTTTCAAACACATGGGCCCATGGGCCAGATTATGTTATCACATATGGATATCAAATGAATATTGATCAAGAAAATAATACAAAACCCATCACATCGAAATTAAGATGAAAGCAAACACATCACAAATATATCTGTAGAGATCATGGTACATTATATGGGCATATAACACAAATAATAATTAATCTGATCCAATATTAAAAAAGCCCATAAATTTGTTGTCTATGGTCTAATTAAGGGTTATTTTTGGGTGATCCAAAATAAATTGAGATTCCAATAGATGTTACATTGATGATAGAATGACAATGGTTGAGATGAGCTCACTCTCAAGAACATTAATTGTGCTAACATTAGATAAATTCGAATTTTCTGTGAATTTGGAAAATACAATCCGAACTTACATCGATGATATCTAAGGCTCCCGATAACGAAATCGAGTGAACTCAAGTTTTAAATTAATCTACTCGATGAGATCTACATTTTATTAATAGGTGCCTAGACTTAATTCTCAACAGAATGTTCTGTAAAAACGTTTTAACATTGTTGTCCCAACCTTCATTCAGCAACAATTCCAGATTTATAGATTGAACTTGCATCAATGATATCTAAGGCTTCCGATAATGAAATTGAGTGAACTCAGATTCTAAATTAATTTACTCGATGAGATCTACGTTTTATTAATAGGTTTCCAGACTTAATTCTCACTAGAATGTTTTGTAAAAAAGTTTTAACATTGTTGTCCCAACTTTCATTCAACAACAATTCCAGATTTACAGATTAAACTTGCATCGATGATATCTAAGGCTCCGATAACGAAATTGAGTGAACTCAAGTTCTAAATTAATCTACTCGATGAGATCTACGTTTTATTAATAGGTTCCCAGACTTTATTCTCACTAGAATATTTTGTAAAAACGTTTTAACATTACTGTCCCAACCTTCATCATTCCATCATTTTCATATGTCAATTTGAATCTTTCACTATTTAGGGGTCATCAAAAAGTGATCCGTAATTGGAAAAAAAAATGCAATACCCAAAATCATCTACAATCAAGACAAAATAAATAAATAAACAGAAAAAATAAATAAAATAAATCCAACTAAATAAAAAAAAAACTAGGTCATCTTGGCAATGCTCCCATACTTGGGATTTTTCAAGTTTGATCCTCAATAGTCCCCAGTGGAGTCGCTACTGAAAGCGCCCTCGATCCGCAGGGTACGCGGATCCGCTTTTGACCCTTGAGGTTTGGGAGTCGCCACCTAGTTATTATGGTCTAGGAACCAAACTGACTCTAAAATGGATAAAAATTAATCTATTACAGAAAATCTGAATCGGGGGATCATGTTACGGGGTTGGAAGGTGTTAGGCACCAACCCCGCCTAGCCATTGCCGGTCTCTACTTATCCCAATAAATCTACATCGCTAATGACAAACCTAGATTAAAAATAAATAAAAAAACTTACCTTCGATCTGCAAAAGTGTTATTCCCTCAGATCTGGTGAAAACGGCTCCTTGTACCGTATTCCTTACTTCGTTCTATCTCCGGATCTGATTCCTGATCTCCGAGGTAAGGTATCTCCTTCTTGGATCTGGGTACTTCGAATTTGTTGTGGATTTTTGGGATGTTTTTGAGAGGTTTTTGGGTATTTTTTAGGCTAAAATCGGAGTAGGGGTGTTAGGGAAGGAGTTAGGGCTCCAAAATTAGGGTTTTGGGGAGGTTGTGGAGGCTTCTTCACCTACTTTTTCTAGGATTTTTTCTTTGATACGAAAATAGGGTGTGGAGGCTCCTATTTATAAAGTTTTTAGAAGCATTAGGATTTGATTAGGGTTTCTTTTAGGGTTTCAATTAGAGTTTTAATTAGGATTTTGACTTTGGTCTCATGAGATGGACTTAGTCTTTAGGGCTTTGACTTAGGGTTTTGACTTTAGTCTTATGAGATTGACTTGATTAGTTTAGATTATGGTTTTGACCTTAGTCTTATGAGATTGACTTGATTAGTTTAGATTAGGGTTTTGATTTAGGGTTTTGACTTTAGTCTTATGAGATTGACTTTAATACTTGACTCTAGTCTTACTTAATTGACTTTAATTTTGACTTTAGTCTTATTTGATTGACTTTAATATCTTGACTTTAGTCTTGCTTGATTGACTTTAAATTTTTGGAGAAACCCCCTCTATTATATCTTTGATTCTTTGGACCCCTAAATGGAGGGGTCATTAAAGAAATATCTTGCGAACCATCAACAATTTTTCTTGAAAGCCTGATTGATCAATTTTTTGGTTTAAATTTTATAATTAATTTTATTAATGTTTCACTTTACATTATTTAATGATTTATTTATTAATTTTGAAAATTTTAATTATTAAAATTATGAAATTACCATTTTGCCCTCGGAGAGGATTTTTTACGTTTTAAGTCGTTTTTCAATGTTCCAGGATGTTTTGAAATCAGTTTTTCGTAAGGAATTCAATGAGAATGTTGGTTTTTGTTATTTATGAAATTTTTTGTGTGAAATGGTCGTGAATTTTATGAGGGGTATTTTCGTAATTTTGTGAAATTTTGTGAAAATTGGCGAAATGATTTATTTGGTTTCGATTTGTCGTTTTATGTATTTGAACGGATTTTCCTAAGTGTAATGTAGGCTCTAAGGTTGTTTTGATGTTAGGGGTATTTTGGTAATTTAATCATTTTTAGTGATTTTTATCGTGAAGCTTCTTTTTGGTTTGCAAGATGATGATTTCTATGTTTCTGGGGTCATATTTTCCTAGCGTAGCGTGATTTCTAAGTTTTGTCAGTTCGAGATACTTCATCCGGATTTCTGAAACATATCTGGTAACAAAATAAAGCATTGGAATAGACATTCATCATTGGGAACCTTTGCGATCGGGTTGACGACTTGATTAATCAGGCGGATGCAAAAATGGGGTGTCTACACTATCAAGTGCATAAAGAAAGAACTTATTCCTTCACGGAGGTATGAAGAAACGTTGAAGGAGATTGAAATCCAGGTTTGTGATTTTGATGTTTGTGAGTTTGAGTTCCGATGGCGGGAAACAAATAGGGCAGCGAACTTTCTAGCTAAGTTGGGGGTTGGTTTGGATTTTTTTTTTTATAATTCAGGATATTTCAAATGTACCTCTAGATCTGTTAAAAATCCTAGCAGATGATTTATCTTGTATCTACACTCGTTAAGTAGTGTTTTTAGGGAGGGGTCCCTTTGACCCTAGCTTATCAATAAATAAATAAAAAATTCTAAAGGAAAAGAGAGGAGAATATGATGGCATGTCATTCCAAAACACCTACCCTTTTTTCGTTTCTTAGGCTTCATCAGAAATGAAGAATCCTTCTTCAAGCAGGTGACCTAAAAACACATTGGGAATGAGACCACAAAATTGTATTTAAGTATTAAAACATTAAAATAGAACAGCAAAGGCGGCGAACAAGAACCATAAATATTCATTGAAGTCGTCATAATTCCTCTATGCCGAGTGTGCAGCTTTCCCATTGTTATTTCTAACAGCCTCCTCAAAATATAACAATGGATAGAATAATAATAAAAATGTCAACAGAAAGTAAACTCAAGAGAGAGTGCTGGAAAAACCACATATAAGGTTTTCAAAAGTTAGTCATAAATTTTTGGAGATTTTTAATCTCTTAAGGATTATGCATATTGGTGATTTTCAGTCATGTTCATCAATTTAGGGAAATCATTCAAGGTGCATTCCAACAAATACAAGGCAACAACATAAAGGTGATTCACTACCATAACATGGTTAAGGGTGATTCATCTTAGTCGACCTGAAAAGCACAACCACGCTCATGAATCTCACCTTAACAGTCCTTGAAGATGGGAATTTCACTAACCACAGTCAGCAACATGGTTATCTTTATAATCAAGACATACTATAGCTGAAGGTGCTATGAAACTAATATACACATTCAAGTTAGGTAGAAAACAATTAGAATGAACAAATGAAAATACAAAAAGACAATATTACAGATTGATAACATTATTATTATTATTATTATTTTGATTGATATGCTGGGGTTAAAGGGACCCCACCTTGAAACACTACTAACGAGTGTAGGTACAGATTAAGTCTTCCTCAACAATTGTCAAAAGTTCTTGAGGAACATTACATATATCTTCAATAACGAAAAAAACCATCTGAATAAGTATCCAATTTCGCTAAATAATCCGTTGCTCGATTTGTTTCTCTCCACAAAAATTCAAATGAACAACTCACAAAATTTTGGCTCTGTTATGCAATTTCCAGCAGCATTTCCTCATATTTCCATGATGAAATGATTTCATTCTTTATGCATTTAATAGAGTATAACGAATCAGAGGAAATCAGAATACGATCCAATCCCCTCACTCTTGCCTCATAGCTTCTAATATTACTTGCAACTCAATTTGGATAATGTCATCTGCAGAAATATTGCTCCAGCCTACAAAAAGTAATGTACCATCGCTATTTCTGCCAATAAACCCCAAACCCGAGCCTTGCGTTGATCGAGCTCCATCAGTATTAATTTTCACCACATCCTCCTCTGGTTTTGACCAAGAAATGAGTTTTAATCTGAATTAACAATGGAGTAGCAGTAGCTCCAATTGTTTAACAAAGGGTCAAACTCCAGATTAACAAAGGGTCAAACTCCAGATTCCCCGTGAAGATTTGGCATGGTATTCTTTTAAACTGGTGCCCATTAGATGAAAATTCTTCCATTGCCTAAAAAGAAAATTCAGGCAAAAATTTTTTGGTAGAAGAAATTCCAGCAAAAAGTCATATGCAGTATGTGAGAATTGTAAGTCCATGAACATAAGGTCCCCCAAAATAATTTAAGGTATAAAAAACTAGCAAATGGAACAGTGATTATAGTTGGGTCTCTTTGCAGCACTTGTGCCATAACAATTATGTGAAGAAAGGTTCTGTAGGTTGTTGTTTCCTTCTTCTTCTTTTTTGGATTCTGTTGTTCTATAGTTTGGCCTCCTGTCTTTCTTATTTATTAATAGAATCTTTTGTCAATGCCTTAAAAAAATTATGATTAAGAAAATGTATGTATGGGTGTGGAATGTTACCCTTAAAATGCTGCAAGAAGGATTGCCTTTAGAATGGGAAGGGGTAATAGGATCCAATTTTGGGAGGGATCATTGTGTACTGTTTTAGCATTCCTCTAAAATCCAACTTTTCGAATTCACATGTAATTTTTTCATTGTTTGTATAATTGTACCAATTTAACTTAATTGCTTGTTAGAAAAAGAAAATGCATCAAAGGGAGGTGTTCCACTATTGGCTCGTCCTACTATTAACTATATTTGACGAAGAGTGCAAATATCATACCCTATTCAAGGGTTGTTAGGTTTGTTATTGAATGTTTACAATGTAGACCCAAACAACCACTTTACAAGATCAAATCAGTAAATCTCCAATACATTTAATAAAGCACCACACACGTACACACACACACACTAATATCAAAAACTAGATAGATTAGAGCAACCAATAAAAACATAGAGAAAAGATGAACCTTAAGCTACGAGTGCAACTGAAATGCTTATGTTAGGGCATCAACATGAGGAGATCAACTGGAACTTCCACTAAATAGAAACCCTAGAAACCACCATTAGCTCCCTTTTGCTTTTCTTCTCTTGTGTTTTCAAAGGGAATGGAAAATAAAAGGGTTTTGTCTGAAAAAATAAAAAGGGAGGATAAAGATAGTTAGTTAGATGGATGGATTTGGCTTAAAGGTTTCTACAACTGGCGATGCTGTTGTTGTCCGATCGACTTCCATTCCTGCCTAGACATGTGATTCAACTCTTGCAGACCCTTCGATTTTCGCCCCTACCTCGCTGAGAAGATGAGTACTGGACTATGATGCCGTAATGAGGAGCTGAGCCGTTAAGATCATTGAAGACGATGATGTCTGTAATCGGTTCGACAGAACTTCTAAGTTATAACCCCAAAACATATTTATTTATTTTAAAATTAAAATAAAATAATATTTAATTATTATAAATTTTGGATCGGATATTATCGAATCGAATTCATATCTGAAATTGAATCGAATATTCTGAAAGTGCCATCGATCCACAGGGTGTGCGGATCCATTTATGATTTTCGAGGTTTGAGAGTCGCCACCTAGTTATTACGGTCTAAGAATCGAGTATTGACTCAAGATGGATAAAAACAAGTAATCTACAAAAAGAAACTAAGTCTGGGGATCACGTTACGGGGTTGGAAGTGTTAGGTACCAACTCCGCCTGGCAAAAGCTGGCCTCTACTATTTTCAAAGAAGATTACATTGCTAAAAAAACCTAAAATAAATAAATAAAATAAATAAATAAATGAAAGGAAAATATACCTATAGGATCATAATAAATCATTCCCTTAAAACCGGTAGAGTGGTTCTTCGTAAAATATTCCTCATTTCGTTTCTATCACTAGATCTACTTTAGATCTCCAAGATGAAGTGCTTCCTTTTTAGATCTGAGTGTTTCATAAATTTTTTGATGGATTTCTGGGTATTTTGTGGAGAGTTTCTAGGTGTTTGTGAACAAAAATTAGTGTTTGGATGATAGGTAAGGGGTTAGGGCTTCAAAATCAGGGTTTTGGGAAGGTTAGGAAGGCTTTTTGACCTACTTTTTCTAGGGTTTTCTTTGACTTACGAAATTAGGCTGTGGAAGCTCTCTATTTATAGAGTTTTTAGAGTAAAGTTAGTGTTTGATTAGGTTTCTTTTAGGGTTTTAATTAGGGTTTTGACTTTAGTCTTATGAGATTGACTTGGTCTTTTTAGATTAGGGTTTTAATTAGGGTTTTGACTTAAGTCTTATGGCATTGACTTGGTACATTTAGATTAGGGTTTTGACTTAAATCTTATGAGATTGACTTGGTTTTGATTTTTAAATTAATTTTATTAAGGATTTACTTTACGTTAGTTAATATTCTATTTATTAATTTTAAAATTAAAAATTTTAAAAATTAAAAAATTACCGTTTTACCCCCGAAGAGAACTTTTGCGTTTCAAGTCGATTTTTGATGTTCTGGGATGTTTTGAAATTGTTTTTTCGTAAGGAATTCAATGAGATTATTGATTTGTATTATTTATAAAAATTTTTACGTGAAATGATTGTCAACCCTAATGAGGGGTATTTTTGTAATTTTATATAATTTGGTGAAAATTGGCGTAATGGTTTATTTGATTTCATTTTGTTATTTTATGTATTCGAATGAATTTTCCTAAGTGTAAGGGGGCTCTAAGGATGTTTTGATGTTAGTGGTATTTTGGTAATTTGATCATTTTTAGTGATTTTTATTGTAAAGTTTCTTTTTGTCTGTAGAATGATGATTTTTATGTTTTTAGGGTTATATTTTTCTAGTTTAGCGTGGTTTCTATAGTTTTGTTAGTTTGAGATACCTTATCCGAATTTCTGAAACATATCTAATAACAAAATAGAGTGTTGGAATAATCATTCATCATTGGGAATCGTTACGATCGGGTTGATGAGTTGATTAATAAGGTGAATGCAAAAATGGGGTGTCTATAGATGCCCCTCTTTGGCAGAGGGTCGAAACAAACTAGATAGCAAATCTATTTCGATAGATAGTGTGATATCCAAATGCCAAAGCTAGTGACAGTTCTTTCTGTAGCCTGATTTAGCAATTCGTCAAGATGTTCGAATCCTTGAGGGTAAAACTCTCTCCGAACTAAAAACTTGTTAGATCATTGAGTGTGAGCTCTTACTGACAGTGTCAGTTCTTGAAAAAAATTCTCCTTGACTAAAAACGTGCAAGTGTGTGTACTCGAAATCTGAGATAAATCTCAAAGACGGTCTGTGTTAGATCTGAACATAAATTAAGTAAAATCTGAGCATAAAACTTAACATAAAATTGAGCATAATCTGGGCATAAACTGAGTATAAAATTGAGCATAATTATGAGAAAACCCTCGGGGGTTATCTGAGCATAATTCTGAGAAAACCCTCAGCGACATCTGAGCATAATTTCGAGAAAACTCTCGACGGTATTTAAGCATAATTCTGAGAAAACCCTCGGTGGCATCTGAGCATAATTCTGAGAAAACCTTCGGCGGTATCTAAGCATAATTTTGAGAAAACTCTTGGTGGCATCTGAGCATAATTCTGAGAAAACCCTCAGCGATATCTGAGCATAATTTTGAGAAAACCCTCGACGGCATCTGAGTATAATTTTGAGAAAACTCTTGACGGCATCTGAGCATAATTTTGAAAAAACCCTCTGCGGTATCTGAGCATAATTCTGAGAAAACCCTCGACGGCATATGGCTGAGTAAAACTGGGAATGAATGAATAAATCTGGGAAAAAATGATTGAAAATGAATCTAGAAACGAATGATGAATCTTGGAATGAATAGATTTGAGAAAAAATTATTGAAAATGAATCTGGAAAAGAATGATTGAATCTGGGAATGAATAGATCTGAGAAAGAATGATTGAATCCGAAAAAGAAAGAATGCCCTATCTCCAATTCTAGGTGAAAGGGTAATGAGTTAATCTCTGGACAAAACAAAATATGAGACCAGAAACGCTTCTATTTGAACTTCAAAGTCTTTCAAAATTTTATGAATTTTAACTTCTTTTAAGCCTCAAGGGTTTTCAAAAAAAAAATTACTATTAAGAGGGTAACCTTAAATTCGGAGTTCCCATTATCCTTTTGGATTAACATTGATCAAGTTTGATAACAAAATGCACCTAGTTTGACAAGAATCATTGTATTGAACACATTTCGTGAAAAAATGCCCATAGTATAAGGGGAAAACTACATATCAAAGAAGAAAGAAAGTGTCCCTTGTATGAAGGTTTGAAATATTTGATTACTACAAGCGCAATAAAGAGGCAACTTTTAGTTTCGACTTTTTATATTAAAGATTTTGAGTCAGGCTCAAGAAAATAAAATATTTCCTTTCGAGATTCATTATAAAATCTATCGTTTTCCCTCTTGGTTCACTTGGAGAAGTAGAAAATTTTCAGATCAATCATAGACGATGCTCGTGACTTCTGAGTCTTTACTTGGTTTAAGCTGGGTACTAAAACTTGGTTATTCAGACTTCTGATGTTTCGACTCGAACAACCTTTTAGCTTTTCAACTCTATGGAGATTTTTTTTCTATTTTTCTTTGTTGTTCTAAATTTTACCTATATTGCCCTTTCAGGTATTCAAACTAGCTGAAAGCGCCCTCGATCCGCGGGGTGCGCGGATCCGCTTTTGACCCTTGAGGTTTGGGAGTCGCCACCTAGTTATTGTGGTCTAGGAACCAAACTGACTCTAACATGGATAAAAAGAACTAATCTACCATAAAAAATCTGAATTCGGGGATCAAGTTACGGGGTTGGAAGGTGTTAGGCACCAACCCCGCCCGGCCAAAGCCGGTCTCTACTAACTTTCCAAGTAAATTACATTGCTAAAACCTAGATAAAAATAAATATAAAAAAATACATACCTTTCCGATAGCAAGGATTTTGCTCCCTCAGATCTGACAAAAAAATTCCTTGTACTGTACTCCCTTGCTTCGTTCTGTCTCCGGATTTGACTTCGGATCTCCTAGATCAAGGTATCTCCTTGTTTCTGAATCTGAACTCTTCAAGTTTGTTGCGGATTTAGGGGTGTTTTTGAAGGGATTTTAGGTGTTTTCTAGACTAAAATTGAAGGGGGGATGTTAAGTAAGGAGTTGGGGCTTCAAAACTAGGGTTTATAGGGGGCTAGGGGAGCTTCTAGACCTACTTCTCCTAGGATTTATGATTTGATACGAAAATAGGGTGTGAGCACATCTATTTATAGATGTTTTTAGGGGTTGATTTGGATAGAGTTAGTGTTTAATTAGAGATCTTTTAATTAGAGTTGTGTTTTAGTTAAACTTATTTTAGGTAGAATTGTGTTTTAATTAGAGTTGTTTTAGGTAGAATTATTTTTAAGTTAGAACTCTATTAGATAGAGTTATTAATCAATTATAATTCTATTATGACTTTTGATCTTATTTGATTGACTTTTAATGTTTTGACTTTAGTCTTAATTGATTGACTTTTATATTTTGACTTCAGTCTTGCTTAATTGACTTTAATTTTGACTTCAGTCTCACTTGATTGACTTTAATACCTTGACTTCAGTCTTGCTTGATTTACTTTTAATTTTGGAGAACCCCCTTCCATTATTTCTTTAATTCTTTGGACCCCCAAATGGAGGGGTCCTTAAAGAAATATCCCACGAACCCTCAACAATTTTACCCGAAAGTCCGATTGATCGATTTTTTAGGTTCAAAATTTTAAATTAATTTCATCAATGTTTCACTTTAATTATTTAATGTTTTATTTATTAATTTCGAATTTTTTAATTATAAAAATTGTGAAATTACTGTTTTACCCCCGGAGAGGACTTTTCACGTTTTAAGTCAGTTTTTAATGTTCTAGGATGTTTTAGAATTGGTTTTTCGTAAGGAATTCAATGAGAATGTATTATTTTTTGTTATTTATGAAGTTTTTTGTGTGAAATGGTTATGAACTTTACGAGGGGCATTTTCGTAATTTTGTCAAATTCTGTTAAAATTGGTGAAATGATTTATTAGGTTCCGATTTGTTATTTTATGTGTTCGAGAGAGTTTTCCTAAGGTAACGTAGGCTCTAGGGTTGTTTTGAGGTTAGGGATATTTTGTAATTTGGTAATTTTTAGTGATTTTTATCGTGAAGTTTCTTTCTGGTCTGCAAGATGATGATTTCTATGTTTCTGGGGTCGTATTTTCCTAGCGTAGCGTAGTTTCTAAGGTTTTGTCAGTTCGAGATACCTCATCCGGATTTCTGAAACAAATCTGGTAACAAAATAAAGTAATGGAATACACATCCATCATTGGGAATCATTGCAATCGGGTTGACGAGTTGATCAATCAGGCGGATGCGAAAATGGGGTGTCTACACTAGCGAGCATGCTCTAGCTTTTACTTAGATCGTACTTTTAGATTTTGATCTAGCGAGTTTTTTTCTTTGCTCTGGTTGTTGTGAAAATCGTCCTTTCGGATTTTCAACCTTGCGAGCTTGCCTTAATTTTTGCCTAAGTTGTACTTTTGGGTTTTCAACTTAGTAGGCTCTTTTGTCTTTGTTTTAATTATTGTCAAGACTATCCTTTCGGATTTTCAACCTTGCGAGTTTGCCTTAATTTTTGCCTAAATCGCCCTTTCGGGTTTTCAACCTAGCAGGCCCTATTTCTTTTTATTCCCTTTTGAACTTCTAAAGTTACTGCCTGATCATGATTTGCTACCTTCCTTGACATTTTCACATGGTACTTGGGAGGATTTTCATGAGTAAGCTTAGGACTGGACATAAAAAAAAGAATTTTGAGGCTCAAAAACCCGAATGCCCCTTGTGTGGCATTTTCTCTTAAATTTTCTCTTTTTCTTTAAAATTTCTTCCCCATTTTGACAATATTTCTTTTTTTAATTTTGTTTGTGGGGGAATTTTTTTATATTTGATATGGTCTGGTCTGAAGTAATTTATCAGGTTGTCTATGTACCCCAGAATTTTGAGATCAGACCAAAATGTAGTTCGAATTCTTCTTTTCTCTAGGTTAGGTGATCGAGTTGAGAAAGAAAATAGGTATTTTTCTTTTGAAAAAGGTTACAGAAGGGGTTGAGAAAGAATATATTGAACTGGGTAATAAGAGATCGACCAACGATGGCTTCTTTAAATGTAGTACCGTTTGATTTGGTCAAGGTTGGTTGGTTTAGGTAATTCAATTCCATCATAGTCTTGAAGTCTGTAGCTTTTCCTAGTAATATTTCTTTGACGATGACAGACCTCCCCAATTCGGTTTGAACTTTCCTATAGACTCAAAGATAGGTGCCCGATTTTCATTACGTACTAAATCCCTAACTTGTAAGTATTGGGCCTTGATCTTCTTGTCAAATGCACGGGCGATTCTTCTTTGATAGGCTTGCATGTGGTATAGAGCTCTTAGTCATTTATCTTCGATCAAATTTAATTTTTTATACCATTGATAGTTCCAATATGTTTCTAACAATTGGTTTTCCATCAAGACCTTGAGATATTGGATTTCCATTTCAATTAGTAAGACTACTTCCATATCATACATTAGAGAGTAGGGAATAACTCCAATAGTAGATTGTATTGAATGACGATACGCGCAAAGTGTAAATGGCAGCTTCTCTGACTAAACCTGATGTGATTGACATATTTTCTTGATGGTCATTTTGAGACTTTTATTGGCTACTTCAACTGCTCCATTAATTTGATGACAGTAGGGAGATGATGTCGGGTCTTGAACTTTTGAACATAGAATAATAATCTTGACTTTGAAGTATGGCCCGTTATCAGATATCAATTACAAAGATACCTTGTATCGACTTATGATATATGTAGTGAGGACAACATTGATATGTTTTGTAACATCTTCTTTACTCTCATTGGTATTTTCATTTCATCGAGCGAGTATCTATTCCATGTCAGACAACACCCAAATTTGCACCTAACATATCCTTATTAGACCACGCGAACAAGTCTTTTGAAAATTTCGAGTAAATTCATTGTCCCTTCATGTTTCTCAAGGGATAAGATGGTTTCTATTTGAATCTCTTTAGAAATTATTTTCTATTCCGAGGCCAATGACCTTTGCTTTCTCGATTATAAGTTGAGCCCGACCATTATCTTCTTGTTCAGGAAAGAAATCTATCCTTAAAGTCAGATTATTAGTTAATCCGTTAATGCGTTCGAGGTATTTAGCAATTTCCTTTATCCAGTCAAATTTAGATGGGACGACAAAAACTTTTATAGATTCGACAAACTAACTTGACTCAACAAGAAAATAGTAGACTCAATCTAAAGAAAACATAACATTGATGGACTGATAAAAAAAATTGGACTCATGCTGACCCACATGACTCATGAAAACTTAACACAAGTACCCACAACGGGCTTGATTATGGATTGAGGATTCTAGACTTTGCTTACAATCGGTAGGACTGAGGCACTGTGATCTTCAGGATATAACTGTATAATTTTGAAAAATTTTGGGGTCATTTTTGACGATTCATTTGGTATTGACATTTGTTCTAACTGATTGGATTAGTAACCGTAATAAAATAGTGAATAATTGAACTTAGGTGCAATGATAATCTTGTAACCCTATTGAAGGTGAATTTAATCAATTTCAGTGTTACCCCCTTGATAATATTTTAATGAATCCTGAGATTTTATTGAATTCTGTGTACCAATCTATTAAACAATCCATTCATGCAATGATTATTCAGAAGGAAAATAATTTTATTGCATTCTTGAAAATTATTGACAATAATGTTTTCATTGAATAAAAACTTTTACAGATTTGATTATTTTTTTTGCAATTATTTTCTTTTTAGAAAAATATATTTTAATAATTTTTCAAAGTCCATGCAAAAAGTAGAGTTTTTGTAAAAATCTTTTTTTTTTTCTTTAGAAAAACATATTTAAGAAAATTTCCAAGTCCATACAAAAATAGATCTTTTGTAAATCATTCTTGCTTCTTTTTTTTTTGGAAAGCATTTTCTTTTGAAAAATATTTTTTCTGGAAAATATTTTTCTTCCGAAAAATATTTTTCTTCTTTTAATAATGGGTTGAAACCCGAATTAGGAAAGAGTTTGAATTCCATTTTGATTTAAATGGTTCGACCCATCATGATAGTTGGATCGAGATGGACTGGGTCATTATGAACCATTGCCAAGTTTAAAATGGATTCTTTATTGGATTGGTGCACAAAGTGATCTGGTTAAATAGAAAAGATTGATCATTGAGGACAAAATCGTACATTGCTAATTTGTAATGTCCAATTCCAATAAGCAACTTGGGAACACCCACAATAAGTTCTAATTGTGACATATAGGGAGGTTTTTAGACTTTAGGTTTACTACGTGCAATGCAATTTATCTGGTTACCTTGCCCAAGTGCACTTATATACTTCTCGAGTGTACTCAATCAGACAGTATGTGGTGACTTGATTTGATATACCGTATAGATGATAATCTAGGACTCCTACTCAAATATCTAAAGTCAAAAGCAGCCAGTTTAATCCTCAGTTGAGAGGTGGCATACGATGCTGAGCAAGGGCCCACTTAACTATTTCTCATCTAGAATAGACGTTGCCTATCCCCCTATACAGTAGGATACAACGGGGTAGGATCTCGTTTAGGCACTAATTTTGACCAAGAAGTGCTATTGGTGAATTTAGATTAACTTTGATATAACGTATATGTACGAGTCTAGGATTGGCGATTGAGACATGTGACTTTGCAGGGCTTACAATAGGATAAAGGCTCAGGTCACTCCAGCTTGGATGCATTGATATACCTTTCAGTATCACTTGATCGAATGGTACTGATGCCCTAGTTTTATATACCATAAAGGTACGTGATTGGAGTTGTAGTTTTCATGCATGATGTCGCATCTCACGAGGAGACCGAGTCATACACTAATGCCATGTTGCCTAGAAGGGACATACAAGTGTGCAAAGCGGTAAACATGCTAGTGGTGTGTGCCAAACAGGGTGGGGTGTGCCCGAGGCATTTTTTTGGATAAATGGGCCCATAGGCCATATCAAACCATACAAGCAATGATATCCCATGACATTAATCAAAATATTCAAAATCTACAACATTAGGATCAAGACCTGCACATCTCATATGTATCTCAATTAAGATCATGATATGTGTATGAGATATTACATAAATATCTACTATCAAATCACTTAATGTATCGATCATCAATCAATAATGTGTGATCAAGCTAATCAAGGCATTAAAGAAGGATGGATATACCCTAGATATGATATATCAAAATATGGTCCAATGTCAAGAATCAGGATATTTACACATACTAATCAAGATAAATCAATCACGATCACACACATATCACAACAAAATGATGCATTCAAGAAAACATCGAATATCACATGGTATATTACGAGTTTAACTAAGGAGATTTTCCCAAAAAAAAAAAATTCCCCTTTTTTTTTTTAAAAATTTAAAAAATTTTATTTTTATTTATTTATGGTCTAATCATAGATCACTTTGGGTGATCCAAAATAAATCGAGATTTTAATGAATATTGAATCGAGAATAGGATGGTAGCTGTTGAGATAAGGTGTGATCACCCTCTTTTTTTTTTTTATATATATTTAAAACTTCTAAAAAAAAAAAAAACTAAAAAAACAAAAGTCTAAAAAAATAGAAATTCATGTAATTAACAATTGAGTCGTTATAGCCATATTATCTTTTACTAATGCCACTCCAATTTTTATATAATCATTAGATAAGTGCTAATAACTGAGGTAACATTAGGAAAAATTGGTGTGCCAAAAAATCCCTTTAGCCACAGAGAAGGTTGCCAATAGTCCTTTACAAAAATTATCACATCCATTATTTACTTACAACACACCAATTCTTTTAAAAATGAGTAGTTGTTTACGTGTAGAATGATGCGTTACAAGTAAAAATTGGTGTGTTAATAACAATTCTCAAATAAAATAAAAATTATTCTCTCTTTAATTTATTTACTGAGATTAAGAGGTTCATATTCTTTGTTTCTGCAAAGAGAAAAGATCGGCTCATAGAGTTGCTCGATGATTCCACTTCTCCGATTCTTCAAATCGTTTCTATAATTTAAAATGCAATTAAAATCATAAAATCGATGATAGTCCACGCATCCACACCAGATTTTCCTCAAGATAAATATGATTTCATCCAAATCGATGGACCCAACTCCATTAAACTCGAATCTCTAAAGCGCACACGCAAAAGTTTTGATCTAAGTTCTTTTTTTTTTCGAATCTGAATCTGAGATTGATACGATTGAAATGTTTTTTTTAGAATCTGTTGAATTAGAAGATGGAGAAACCGATTTTTATTCTTTAATGAATTTTCCCATGATTAGATCTATTTTAGCAAGACAATTTCACAATCACTGATCTTGAATGCAAATATGAAAATATTAACTAAGAATCAAGCTGATCTTTCTGAATTTCAGAATCAATTTAGATTTCTAAGAACCCAACAAATCTCCTTAAAAAAATCTACACAATTCAAGAAGACGTCCTGAGAAAGGGTTGTCTCCTTCTTTTGGTCACAGGAGTGACTCCAAAAATAAAATAGACTAGCGATTGGAACAATGTTGCTTGCAGTCATAAACGTTGGAGGCGAGAAACCCTATCTCGGACTTTTGACAAAAAGATGAATGATCAAAATTTATGGAGACAGAACAGAAAAAAAAAACCTGGTTTTATTTTGGATTTGTTACAGTAGAAGGAACATTCATTTTCAACGTGGCAACATCAGTGGTGAAAGAAGATGAGAGAGAGAGAGATGGAGAGAGACATTTTTTTTTCTTTGCTGTTTTTTTCGTCCTCTTCTTTTGCTCACATTGGAGAAGAAGATAGAAGTAGTATAACGCATTTTCTACTAATGGCACACCACGTATAAATTTTTTTTTTTTTTGATTTTTGATTTTTTTCTTGGAATTCTCTCTTCATCACGAACAACATTAAAAAAAAGACAATTTTTTTTTTATTTCTAACCACATCACTCACAAATAATTTATTTTCACAACTCGCCGCCTATGCCTAGTAACGAGCTAAAAAAATTCAAAAATTTTTCTTTAAAAAAAAAAAATCATAACTCTCATCCCAACCACCATCATTCCGTCCTCAATTCATATGTCAATTTGAATATCTCATTATTTAGGACCATTTTAAATGACCCCTGATTGAACCATAAAAAAATATATGCCAAATTAAAGTATCCAAAATCGAATCAAAAGATACCTATAAAGGATAATACAAACCCAACAAATGATCCAAATAAAAATGGGTCAACATCCATTTTTTCACATCATCATCCTCTCAATATCCTACATTATTTAGGATTATCCCAAACGACCCTAAATTGAATCATAGTAAATAATATTCCATAATAATACGTTAAAAATAATGCCGAGAGAATATAATACAATTCAAAAAATAAACGAATCAAATAAACTAAGAATAAACAAAACAAACATAAAAAAAACTTAGGTCTAAATGGCAATGTTCCCATACTTGGGGCTTTTCAAGTCTGATCCTCAATAATCCCCAGCAGAGTCGCTATTGAAAGCGCCCTCGATTTGCGGGGTGTGCTGATCCACTTTTGATTTTCGAGGTTTTGGGAGTCGCCACCTAGTTATTACGGTCTAGGAACCGAGCATTGACTCAAGATGGATAAAAACAACTAATTTACAAAATGAAACTAAGTCCGGGGAACTCGTTACCGGGTTGGAAGGTGTTAGGCACCAACCCCGCCAGGCAAAAGTCGGTTTCTACTATTTTCCAAGAAGATTACATTGCTAAAAAAATCAAAAATAAAAAAATAAAAAAAATAAAAAAATAGAAGAAAAATATACCTATACGATGGTAATAAGTTGTTCCATCAGAACTGCTAGAGTGGTTCTTCGTAAAATATTCTTCACTTCATTTCTATCACCGGATCTGCTTTAGATCTCCAAGATGAAGTACCTCCTTTTTAGATCTGAGTGTTTCCTAAATTTTTTGATGTATTTCTAAGTATTTTGTAGAGAGTTTCTAGGTGTTTGTGAACAAAAACTAGGATTTGGATGATAGGTAAGGGGTTAGGACTTCAAAATCAGGGTTTTGGGAAGGCCAGGGAGGCTTTTTGACCTATTTTTTCTAGGATTTTCTTTGACCTACGAAATTAGGTTATGAAAGCTCTCTATTTATAGAGTTTTTTGAGTAGAGTTAGTATTTGATTAGGTTTCTTTTAAGTTTTTAATTAGGATTTTGACTTTAGTCTTATGATATTGACTTGGTCTTTTTAGATTAGGATTTTGACTTAAGTCTTATGAGATTGACTTGGTACCTTTAGATTATGGTTTTAATTAGGGTTTTGATTAGGGTTTTGACTTAAGTCTTATGAGATTGACTTGATTTCTTTAGATTATGATTTTGACTTGAGTCTTATGAGATTGGCTTGGTTTAGTTTTATAAATTAATTTTATTAAGGTTTTACTTTACGTTAATTAATATTTTATTTATTAATTTTGAAATTAAAAATTTTTAAAATTGGAAAATTACCGTTTTACCACCGAAGAGAACTTTTGCGTTTCAAGTGGGTTTTCGATGTTCCAAGATGTTTTGAAATCGATTTTTTGTAAGGAATTCAATGTGATTATTGGTTTGTGTTATTTATGAAATTTTTTGACGTGAAATGATTGTCAACCCTTATGAGGGGCATTTTCATAATTTTATCGTATTTGGTGAAAATTGGCATAATGGTTATTTGATATCATTTTGTTATTTTATGTATTCGAATGAGTTTTCCTAAGTGTAAGGGGGCTCTAAGGATATTTTGATGTTAGGGGTATTTTAGTAATTTGATCATTTTTTAGTGATTTTTATCGTAAAACTTCTTTTTGTCTGCAGGATGATGATTTCTATGTTTTTGGGATTATATTTTCCTAGCTTAGCATGGTTTCTACTGTTTTGTTAGTTTGAGATACCTCATCTGAATTTCTGAAACATATCTAGTAACAAAATAGAGCATTAGAATAATCATCCATCATTGGGAATCGTTGCAATCGGGTTGATGCGTTGATTAATCAGGTGAATGTAAAAATGGGGTGTCTACATATTCAAAACTATCCGAATCTAAATTTGATATTCAAAATTTGTGGATAATATCTGATTTTTCGAATTCGAATTCAGATTTCGTTTATCCATTGATCGGCCTACATATTCTAAACTTTTTTCTTTTAGTATTTTCTTTTAAATAATTATATCTCAAAATTTATTTTTAAATCGTTTATTAAAATTGGATTGGATTTAAAGTAAAAAAATTTCTGGATTAACGTAGTCTTTGTGGTTCAATCATTGCTTGCCAAGGTTTTACTTTGCTCTTATTTTTATCATAATCTACAGCTTGAACAAATTGGTGTCAATGCTGGGGACAACGATGTAATCTAACATCTTTTACCCAAAAATTCGATTCAATTTTTTATCAATCAAAATTTTTATTTTATAAAAATTCAAAAAAAAAAAAAATCGCTAGATTCTTGAAGTCAATATGAACAAAACCCTAAAATTTGAGTCAATTTCATCAAAAAAATTTCGCAGCGCCTTAGTTAACTAAGGCATCATGGTAAAACCTCGAGATTCGCATATCAAAATTTGTTAGAATCTTTCTTCAGAATTCTGAATCTCAATGAATATATAATTTTTCTGTAATTCTAACTTTGATTTTCTCTATTTTCAATTGAAGGATTCGATGAAGAGCAACGTGGTTGGAAAGTTTTATTCTACCACCCAAATCCAATTTTTTGACAAAAAAATAAGAATTTTTTTCTTTTAGTTTCTCTTTAGAATAGAACTATAGTAGGTGAAAGTGCCCTCGATCCGCGGGGTACGCGGATCCGCTTTTGACCCTTGAGGTTTAGGAGTCACCACCTAGTTATTATGGTCTACGAACCAAACCGACTCTAAAACAAATAAAAAACTAATCTATAACAGAAAAACTGAATCCGGGGATCATATTATGGGGTTGGAAGGTGTTAGGCACCAACCCCGCCCGGGCAATGCCGGTCTCTAGTTATCCCAAATATAACTACATCGCTAATGACAAAACCTAGATAAAAATAATAATAAAAATCTTACCTTCGATATGCAAATGTTCTATTCCCTTAGATCTGGTGAAAATGCTCATTGTACCGTATTCTTTACTTTGTTCTGTCTCTGGATCTGATTTCTGATCTCCGAGGCAAGGTATCTCCTTCTTGGATCTGGGTGCTTTGAATTTGTTGTAGATTTTGGGGTGTTTTTGAAAGGTTTCTGGGTGTTTTTTGGGCTAAAATCGAAGCAGGGGTGTTAGGTAAGGAGCTGGGGCTCCAAATTAGGGTTTTAGAAAGGTAGTGGAGGCTTCTTCACCTACTTTTCCTAGGGTTTTTTCTTTGATACGAAAATAGGGTGTGGAGGCTCCTATTTATAAAATTTTTTAGAAGCATTAGGGTTTGATTAGAGTTTCTTTTAGGGTTTCAATTAGGGTTTTGACTTTAGTCTTATGAGATTGATTTAGTCTTTATGGTTTTAATTTAGGGTTTTTACTTTAGTCTTATGAGATTGACTTGATTAGTTTAGATTAGGGTTTTGACCTTAGTCTTATGAGATTGACTTGATTAGTTTAGATTAGGGTTTTGACTTTAGTCTTATGAGATTGACTTTAATACTTTGACTTTAGTCTTTCGTGGTTGGCTCTTAATATCTTGACTTTAGCCTTACTTGATTGATTTTAAGATTGACTGTAATCTTACTTGATTACTTTAATGTTTCACTTTATATTATTAAATGAATTATTTAGTAATTTCGAAAATTTTAATTATTAAAGTGGTAAAATTACCGTTTTACCCTCGAAGAGGATTTTTTACGTTGTAAGTCGTTTTTCAATGTTTTAGGATGTTTTAGAATCAGTTTTTCGTAAGGAATTCAATGGGAATGTTGGTTTTTATCATTTATGAAATTTTTTGTGTGAAATGATCGTGAATTTCATGAGGGGCATTTTCGTAATTTTATCAAATTTTGTGAAAATTGGCAAAATGGTTTATTTGATTTCGATTTGTTGTTTTATGTGTTTGAAGGGATTTTCCTAAGTGTAATGTAGGTTCTAGGGTTGTTTTGATGTTAGGGGTATTTTGGTAATTTTGTCATTTTTAGTGATTTTTATCGTAAAGCTTCTTTTTTGTTTGCAAGATGATGATTTCTATATTTCTGGGGTCTTATTTTCATAGTGTAGCGTGATTTCTAAGTTTTGTCAGTTCGAGATACCTTATCTGGATTTTTGAAACACATCTGATAACAAAATAAAGCATTGGAATAAACATCCATCATTGGGAACCATTGCGATCGGGTGGACGAGTTGATTAATCAGGCGAGTGCAAAAATGGGGTGCCTACAGATGCCCTTATTTGGCAGAGGGTTGAAGCAAACTAGATAGCAAATCTATTTTGGTAGATAGTACGATATCCGAATGCCAAAGCTAGTGACAGTTCATTTTGCAGCCTGATTTAGCAATTCGTCGGGGTATTTGGATCCTTAAGGGTAAAACTCTCCTCGAACTAGAAAAATGTCAGGTCCTTTAGCGCGATCTCTCACTGGCAGTGTCAGATCCTTGAATTTTAGAAAATTCTCCTTGACTGATGTAACAACTGTGCAAATGTGTGGACTCAAAATCTGAGATAGATTTCAAAGAGTTTGAGTTGGAAATGAGATAAATCTGAGCACAAAATAAAAATGAATTAAGCATAAACTGAGCATAATTGGAGTGTAAACTGAGCATAGATTGAGCATAAACTAAGCATAATTCCAAGAAAACCCTTGGCGGCATCTGAGCATAATTCTGAGAAAATCCTCAACGGTAACTGAGCATAGTTCTGAGAAAACCCTCGGTGGCATCTGAGCATAATTCCGAGAAAGCCCTTGGTGGCAACTGAGCATAGTTCCAAGAAAACCCTTGGCGGCATCTGAGCATAATTCCGAGAAAACCTTCGGCGGTAACTGAGCATAGTTCCGAGAAAACCCTCGGCGGCATCTGAGCATAATTCCAAGAAAACCCTTGGCAGTATTTGAGCATAATTCCAAGAAAACCCTTGGCGGCATCTGAGCATAATTCCCAGAAAACCTTTGGCGGTATCTGAGCATAATTCCAAGAAAACAACCCTCGACGGCATTTAGCATAATTTCAAGAAAACCCTTGGTGGCATCTGAGCATAATTTCGAGAAAACCCTCGGCGGTAACTGAGCATAATTCTAAAAAAATCCTTGGCGGCATCTGAGCATAATTCTGAGAAAGCCCTCGACTGCAACTGAGCATAGTTCCAAGAAAACCCTTGGCGGCATCTGAGCATATTTCCAAGAAAACCCTTGGTAGCATCTGAGCATAATTCTAAGAAAACCCTTGGCGGTATTTGAGCATAATTCTAAGAAAAACATTTGGCAGCATCTGGCCGAGTAAAACTGAGACTGAAGGAATAAATCTGGAAAAGAGGGGTTGAATCTGGGAATGAATAGATCTGGGACAGAATGAATGCCCTATCTCCTATGTGAGATCCAAAATGCAATTGTTTGAACCTCAAGAGTTTATCCAAAAGTTTTATGAATTTAAAACCTGAGTTTAAACCTCACGAGTTTTTCGAAAAACTGTTATCAAGAGGGTAACCTTAAGTTTGGGGTTCTCATTCTCTTTTAGGATTAACATTGCTCAAAAATAAAATACCCCCTAGTTTGACAATAAACATGGCATTGAACATAATTGAATACATCATGTAAAAATAAAAAATTGCCCCTAGTATAAGGAGAAATTACATATTAGAGGAAGAAAGAAAAATGTCCCTTGTATGAAGGTTTAAAAAATTTGATTACCACAAGCGCAATAAAGATCCAACTTTTAATTTTGATTAATTTTATTGAAGGTTTTGAGTCAGGCTCATGAGAACAAAATTATTTCCCTTTTGAGACTCATCATAGAATTCATTCTTCTCTCCCTTGGTTCACTTGGGGAAGTAAGAATTTTTATATCAATCGTAGACACGATACTTGTGGCTTCCGAGTCTATGCCTGGTTTAAGCTAAGTATTGACCTTGATTATTTGAACTTCTGATGTTTCAGCTCGGACTACTCTCAGTTTGGGATTTTCTTATGTTTTTCTTTATTGCTCTGACTTTTGCCTAGATCGCCTTTTCAATTTTTCAATCTAGCGAGTTTGCTCTAGCTTTTGCCTAGATCGCCTTTCAGGTTTTTGATCTAGCGAGCTCTTTCTTTTTTCTTGGCTCTGATCATTGTCAAAGTTGTCATTTCAGATTTTCAACCTTGCGAGCTTGCCTTAATTTTTGCCTAAGTCACCCTTTTCAGGTTTTCAACTTAGCAGGCTTTATCATTTTTTTATCTTTTTCTTCTTCTTTGAACTTCTAGAATCACTGTCTGATCATGCTTTGCTACCCTCCTTGACTTTTTCACACGGTACTTATGAGGACTTTTATAGGTAGGCTTGAGACTAGGCATACAATGAAAGGGATTTTAAGGGCCAAAAAACCGAATGCCCCTTGTGTGGCATTTCATTTAAAATTTTTTCTTGAATTTTCATCCCCATTTTGGATGATATTTCATTTTCTTTTAAATTTTTTTTTTAGATTTTTTTTTTTAGATTTTTTTTCAGGGAATCTATTCTTTTATTTTGATGTGGTCGGGCCTGAAGTAACTTCTCAGGTTGCCTACGTACCCCAAAATTTTGGGATCAGACCAAAACGTAGTTCAAATTTTTCCTCTCCTGGGTTAGGTAATCGGGCGAAGAAGTAAAAGGCATATTTTTTCTCTTTTTGAATAGGCTGCAAAGGTGTTGAGAAAGGATATAATGAACTAGGTAGTAGGAAAATTGATTCAGCAAAAAATGGCCTCCTTAAATGTAGTACCGTTTGATTTGATCAAGGTTGGTTGGTTCTGGTAACTCGATTCCATCATGATTTTGAAGTCTGACAGTTTTTCCTGTTAATATTTCCTTGATGATGTATGGACCTCCCCAATTCGGTTTGAACTTCCCTCTAGGGTCAAAGATAGGTGTCTGATTCTCTTTGAGTACTAAATCTCTAACTTGTAAGTGACGGGCCTTGATCTTTTTGTCAAATGCACGGGCGACTATTCTTTGATAAGCTTGCACGTGATACAAAGTTCTCAGTCGTTTTTCTTCGATCAAGTTCAATTCTTCATACCGCTGGCGAACCCAATCTGTTTCTGACAACTGATTTTCCAGCAAGACCCTGAAAGATGGAATTTCCATTTCAACTGGCAAAACCGCTTCCATGTCATACACTAAGGAGTAGGGAGTAGCTCCAGTAGAGGATCGAATTGAAGTTCGATATGCCCATAGTGCAAATGGTAGTTTTTCAGACCAATCTCGATGTGATTAACACATTTTCCTGATGATAGTCTTAGGATTCTTATTAGCTGCTTCGACTGCTCCATTAGTCTGAAGGCGGTAAGGAGATGATTTGTGGTGTGAGATTTTGAACTTTGAACACAAAGTAATAACCTCAGCCTTGAAATGTGACCTGTTATCAGAAATCAATTCCGAAGGTACCCCGTACCGGCTAATGATGTTCTTTTGGATAAACTTTGCAACTCGAGACGCAGTGAGGACAGCATAAGAGACAACTTCGACCCACTTAGTAAAATAATCGATAGTAACTAAAATATATTCATGCCCGTTTGATGCTTTAGGCGATATTTTACCAACAATGTCAATTCCCCAAACTGAGAATGGCCATGGTGAAGTCAGACCAACTAATCGAGAAGGTGGCACATGCATGAGATTTGCATGTATTTGGCATTTGTGGCAGGTCTTGACCATGTGATGACAATCTGTTTCCATCGTAGGCCAGTAGTACCCTTGTCTCATAATTTTCTTAGCTAACATTTTTCCACTCATTTGAGGGCCGCATTCTCCTGAATGCAGTTCAACTATTATCTGTTCAGCTTGATCTTCATCGATGCATGACAAATGAATCCCATCATAAGACCTTTTGTATAAACTTCCTGCGCACAGGATGAATTGAGATGATAATCTTAGTAAGGCTTGTCGTTTCTTCCTCGATGCTTCTTCTGGGAATTCTTGTTTTTCCAACACCTTTTTAATGTCTGTGTACCACGGCTTTCCATCAGGTAGTCGAGTAGCAATATTGATCTGACAGCAATATGCAGGTTTGTCTTTGACTTCGACAGTGATTGGCCTCAATTCCATGCCAGGGGGCAAATGGATCATTGAAGATAGAGTGGCTAACGAGTCAGCAAATCTATTATCTTCCCTTAACACATGTTGGAGTAGAATAGCTTCAAATTTACTCACTAGGTTTAACAAATACTCATGATAAGACTTCAACTTGTCGTCCCTAGTCTTCCATTCTTCCAATGACTGGTGTATGACCAAGGCTGAATCCCCAAAAACTTTGATTTCTGTAATGCCTAGATTCAAAGTAGCTTCAAGTCCAGCGATGCATGTCTCATATTCGACTGTGTTATTGGTGTTAGAGAAGGCTAACTTAATAGCAATCGGAATGTGGCATCCTTCCGGAGAAAACATGACTGCCCCTATTCCATACCCATTCTGATTGGCGGCTCCATCGAAATACAACTGCCATGTTTGGTTCTGAGGCTCTTCTTCAACATGCAAGATGTTCTCATCTGGGAACTGATCAATAGGCCTTATTCCTTCTGCTACTGGGTGATCTGCCAAGTATTCTGCTACAGCTCTCCCCTTGATGGATTTCTGTGTAACGTGCGTGATGTCAAACTCTGATAACAACAATAACTATCGTGCGGTTCTCCCTGTCAGTGTCGATTTCTCGAAAAGATACTCGAGAGGATCCATCCGAGATAACAAGATAATTGAATGAGATAGCATATAGTGTCGAAGTCTCTGAGTAGCCCATACTAGTGCCAAGCAAGTTTTTTTCAGGACTGAATACTTTTGTTCATACTCTAACATCTTTTTACTGATGTAGTAGATAGCCCTTTCTTTGCGAGTATCTTTGTCATACTATGCAAGCATGCATCCCATAGCTTCTTCTGTGACTGACAGATAAAGAAGAAGTGGTTCACCCGGTGTGGGTGGAACCAAAATAGACGGGTTCAAGAGATAGTCCTTGACTTGGTCAAAGGCCTTTTGACATTTCTCATTCAAAACTGTTGGTTCATTCTTCTTGAGAAGTTTGAAAATAGGTTCACAGACGTTGGTGAGTTGAGCGATGAATCTGCTGACATACTGGATTCTGCCTAAAAAACCTCGAATTTGTTTTTTAGTTTCTAGCGGTGGCATCTCTTGGATAGCTTTAATCTTCATAGGGTTTACTTCGATCCCTCTTTGACTGACCACAAATCCCAACAATTTTCCAGAAGTTACTTCAAATACATATTTCTGCAGGTTGAGGCGGAGTTTGTACTTTTGAATTCTTGTGAGAAAATTTTCTAACGCAGTAACATGTCCCAGTCGTTCTTTGGATTTGACTATCATATCATCTACATAGACTTCGACTTCCTTGTGTATCATTTCATGTATTAGAGTTGTAGCTGCTCTTTGATAGGTGGCTCCGACATTCTTCAAACCAAAAGGCATAACCTTGTACCAAAAGGTTCCCCACTGTGTGATGAACGACGTTTTTTGCATATCCCGAGGATCCATTTTTATCTGATTGTACCCTGAAAAACCATCCATGAAGGACAATAAAGCGTGCCCTGCTGTACTATCTACTAGAACGTCTATGTGTGGTAAAGGAAAACTATCCTTTGGGCTTGCTTTGTTTAGATCTTTAAAGTCCACACACATTCTGACTTTTCTATCCTTTTTCGGCACCGGGACGACATTGGCAATCCACTCAGGGTATTCTTCTACTTCCAAAAATTCAGCGTTAATCTGCTTCATAACCTCTTCTTTAATTTTCAGAGTCCATTATGGTTTTATACGTTTAAGTTTCTGTTTAATGGGTCGAGCATCCGGATATAACGGAATCCGATGTTGAACAATGTTTGTGCTTATTCCCGGCATATCCTCGTAAGACCACTCGAACACGTATTTGAACTTTCTGAGCAAGTCTACTATCCCTTTGCGTTCATCGGGAGATAATGTGATCCCAATCCGAATCTCTTGAGGACTTTTTTTTTTATTCCGAGGTTGATAACCTCTACTTCCTCCATTGGAGGTTGAGTCCGACGTTCATTTTCTTGTTCAAGTAATTTAATTATTTCAGTGGGAGGTTCTTCATCAGAAGATTCTCCCTCCGAAGTCAGATTATTAGTTAAATTATTATTGTGCTCGGGGTAATAAAAAATTTCTTTCATTTCATTAAAAGGAGATGGGGTAACATGACTCATTGCCGACTTGACATACTCACTTAACTTAGTAAAAATAAAGGACTTACTTGACTCAAAAGAAACAAATGACTCATCTGGCATGTCAGACTGAACATGACTAAGGGAACTGACAGACCTAGTCTTGACATGCAATTCATGACTAATTACATGATAGCTAGAGAGACACCCTACTGCGGGTTTGATTGCAGATAGAGGATTTGGGATCCCCTTCTCAATTGACAACACCACGACACTGTGATCTTCAATGAATAGTTGATCAATGTTGAGGGAGTCCAGATCAAGCTGCCAATCTTCAATTTTCTTCTCTTCAGCTTCTGTGCTTGCTTTCTTTTCAGGCCAATCCATACCAAAGAAGATCTCAAACCCCGGTAGACGAGTACCTGTGATGTGGTCAATGAATGGCTCGGGGAACCCACAGTAACGGAAATCTTCTCATTCCTTCACGAAATAGCCATTAAGGGTCTTACGATAGGACTTCATTTTGATGAGATCCGTGGTGCGTCTTTGCCTTTTCGCAATTGCGTTATCCCATTTTGTCTTCCAGTATTGGGCCCAATCTTCATTAGTAGACTTATATCCTAGCCCGAATGTGCCGATGACCTCTTTAATTACTGGTGTCTCTTTAATACCTTGCTGCTTGCGACCTAAGCCCATACCAGGAAAAAATCTCATGTTCTTGAATATATTGGCCATGTTACATTTAGAAGTATTTTCCATTAGAAAATATTCTTTCATGGCTTGATCCCATTGGACTGAGCATATCTTTTCAAACTCGAACCCACTGAGCTCTACTCCTTGTTGTTCTGGCTGGATCTCCAACAACGGCTCATCCTTAGCTTCAGCACTGTTTATAATCCCTACAATTTTAGCATCTCCATGGAGAGTAATCACTAGCCCATCCTTGATAAACTTGACCTTCTGGTGCAGCGTGGAAGGGATAGCTTTGTTTTGGTGTAGTCACGGTTTTCCTAACAATAAATTGAAAGAGGACTGGATATTGATAACCTAAAATTTCACAGGAAATTCAGCTATGCCTGTGGACAGTCGAAGGTGCAAAATCCCCAGTACATCTCTTTTGGTGTTATCATAGGCCCTCACTCCTTGATTAGTGGGCATGAGATCTTCAGTTTTAAAACCAAGGCAGGTGGCGGTTTTCAAAGGCAAACATTTAATGCACTCCCATTATCAATCAATACCAGAGGTACCCTCATCCCGTTACAGTCAACTGTGATGTGCAATGACTTAGTATGGCTTGCTCCTTCCTTTGGGAGATCGGAGTTTGAGAAGGATAAGATATTCTCAACATAAGTCGCCCCTACTATGTTAGCCAACTGATCTGGAGAAGTATCAAGGGAGACTTGGGCAGTACTTAATGCTTTGAGAACAACATCCCTATGGGTAGTGGAAGCCATAAGTAAATCTCAAACAGAGATATTAGCTCCTGATTTCTTCAATTGCTTGATCACGGAGTTATCTTATTCAATATTTTCTTTGATAGGATCTTCTCTTTTTTTTCTTGCCAGGGCTGCCGGATTATCAACACAAAATTTTACTCAAATTATGCCAAGTTTATGCTCAGTCTATGCTCAATTATGCCCAGTTTATGCTCAGTCTATGCTCAATTATGCTCAGGTTTTACTCAATTTTCACAATGCACACACTTGCACATTTGCACTTTTTAGTCAGGGAGAATTCTCTAAAATTCGAGGATCTGACACTGTCAGTGAGAGTTTGCGCTCAAGGACCTGACAACCTTTTGATTCGGGGAGAGCTTTACCCTCAAGGATCCGAACACCCCGACGAATTGCTAAATCAGGCTGCAAAATGAACTGTCACTAGCTTTGGCATTCGGATATCGCACTATCTACCAAAATAGATTTGCTATCTAGTTTGCTTCAACCCTCTGTCAAAGAGGGGCATCTGTAGACACCCCATTTTTGCACTCGCCTGATTATATCAACTCGTAACCCGATCGCAAGGATTCCCAATGATGGATGTGTATTCCATTGCTTTACTTTATTACCAGATTTGTTTCAGAAATCCAGATGAGGTATCTCGAATTGACAAAACCTTAGAAACCACGCTACGCTAGGAAAATACGACCCCAGAAACATAGAAATCATCATCTTGCAGACCAAAAAGAAGCTTCACGATGAAAATCACTAAAAATTACCAAATTACCAAGTTACCAAAATACCCATGACATCAAAACAACCCTAGAGCCTACGTTACGCTTAGGAAAACTCTCTCGAACACATAAAATAACAAATTAAAACCAAATAGATCATTTCGTCAATTTTAACAGAATCTGACAAAATTACGAAAATGCCCCTCATAAAGTTCACAATCATTTCACGTAAAAATTTTCATAAATGACACAAACCAACATTCTCATTGAATTCCTTATGAAAAATCGATTCTAAAACATCCTAGAACATTAAAAACCAACTTAAAACGTGAAAAGTCCTCTCCGGGGGCAAAACGATAATTTCATAATTTTCATAATTAAAAAATTCGAAATTAATAAATAAAACATTAAATAATTAAATTTAAACATTAATGATGAAATTAATTTAAAAATTTGAACCTAAAAAATCGATCAATCGGGCTCTCAGGCAAAATTGTTGAGGGTTCGTGGGATATTTCTTTAAGGACCCCTCCATTTGGGGGTCCAAAGAATTAAAGAAATAATGGAAGAGGGTTATCCAAAAATCAAAGTAATCAAGCAAGACTAAGGTCAAGGTATTAAAGTCGATCAAGTAAGACTGAAGTCAAAATTAAAGTCAATTAAGCAAGACTGAAGTCAAGATATTAAAAGTCAATCAATTAAGACTAAAGTCAAAACATTAAAAGTCAATCAAATAAGACCAAAAGTCATAATAGAGATCTAATTAAATAATAACTCTATCTAATAGAGTTCTAACTAAAAAACAATTCTACCTAAAACAATTTGAATTAAACCACCAATTTAACTAAAACAATTCTAATTAAAACACAATTCTACCTAAAACAATTTTAACTAAAACACAACTCTAATTAAAAGATCTCTAATTAAACAATAACTCTATCCAAATCAACCCTAAAAAACATCTATAAATAGAGGTGCTCACACCCTATTTTCGTATAAAATCATAAACCCTAGGAGAAGTAGGTCTAGAAGCTCCCTTAGCCCCCCATAAACCCTAGTTTTGGAGCCCCAACTCCTTAGCTAACATCCCCCCTTCAATTTTAGTCTAGAAAACACCCAAAAGCCTTCTAAAAACACCCCAAATCCGCAACGAATTTGAAGAGTTCAGATTCAAAAATAAGGAGATACCTGCCTCGGAGATCCAAAGACAAATCCGGAAACAGAACGAAGCAAGGGAGCACGGTACAAGGAGCTCTTTTTGTCAGATCTGAGGGACAAAGTCCTTGCATCGGAAAAGTATTTTTTTTTTTTAATTTATTTTTTATCTAGGTTTTAGCAATGTAATTTACTTGGGAATTTAGTAGAGATCGGCTTTGGCCGGGCGGGGTTGGTGCCTAACACCTTCCAATCCCGTAACATGATCCCCGAACTCAATTTTTTTGGTTTTAGATTAGTTTTTATCCGTTTAGAGTCATTGATCGGTTCCTAGACCGTAATAACTAGGTGGCGAATCCCAAACCTCAAGGGTCAAAAGTGAATCCGCGCACCCCGCGGATCGAGGGCGCTTTCAGTGGCGACTCCACTGGGGACATTGAGGATCAAACTTGAAAAACCCCAAGTATGGGAGCATTGCCAAGATGACCTAGTTTTTTTTATTTAGTTGGATTTATTTTATTTATTTTTTTTGTTTATTTATTTTTTTGTCTTGATTGTAGATGATTTTGGGTATTGTATTTTTTTTTTCCAATTAAGGATCACGTTTTGGTGACCCTCAAATAATGAAAGATTCAAATTGACCTATGAAAATGATGGAATGACGAAGGTTGGACAGAAATATTGAAACGTTTTTAGAGAATATTCTAGTAAGAATTAAGTCTGGGAGCCTCTTAATAAAATATAGATCTCGTCGAGTAGATTAATTTAGAATTTGAGTTCACTCAATTTCGTTATCGGAAGCCTTAGATATCATCGATACAAGTTCAATCTGTAAATCTGGAATTATTTCTGAATGAAAGTTGGGACAGCAACGTTAAAACTTTTTTATAGAATATTCTAGTGAGAATTAAGTCTGGGAGCCTCTTAATAAAATATAGATCTCGTCGGGTAGATTAATTTAGAATCTGAGTTCACTCAATTTCGTTATCGGAAGCCTTAGATATCATCAATGGAAGTTCAATCTGTAAATCTGGAATTATTTCTGAATGAAAGTTGGGACAGCAACGTTAAAACGTTTTTACAGAACATTCTGGTGAGAACTAAGTCTGGACACCTATTAATAAAATGTAGATCCCATCGAGTAGATTAATTTAGAACTTGAGTTCACTCGATTTCGTTATCAGAAACCTTAGATATCATCGATGCAAGTTCAGATTGTATTTTTCCAATTCACAGAAAATCTGAATTTATCTAATGTTGGCACAATTAATGTTCTTGAGAATGAGCTCATCTCAACCATCGTCATTCTATCATCAATGTAACACCTATTGGAATCTCGATTTATTTTGGATCACCCAAAAGTGATCATTGATTGGACCTTTAAATTATAAAAATTATGTCTATTGCAATGTTTGTTTGATCAATTATTATATGCCTTGCTCATTAATTGATTTGCCATGATCTTGACAGATATATTTGTGATGGGTTTAATTTCATCTTAATTTCGATGTGATGGGTTTTGGATTATTTTCTTGAACAATATTCATTTGATATCCATATGTGATGACATAATCTGGCCCATGGGCCCATATGTTTGAAAAAGGCCCCGGGCACACCCCACCCTGTTTTGCACACACCACATGCACGTTTACTGTTTTGAGCACTTACACGTCCCATATAGCCAACGTGGCACTAGTGCGTGGCCCGGTCTCTTCGGAGATGCGACGTCATTCATGAAAACCACAACTCCAGTCACGTACCTTAGGGTATATCAAACTGGGGCATCAATACCGTCTGACCAGGTGATTCTGAGAGATATATTGATGCACCCAGGCTGGAGCGACCTGAGCCTTTGACCTATTGTAAACCACACAGTCACATGTCCCGATTGCCAACGTAGTACTAGTACGTGGTCGGTCCCCTCGTGGGATGCCAAACCATTTATGAAAGCTACAACTCTTGACTCGTACCCGTAGGTATAAAAGGTAATCTAAGTATATCAATTGCACTTCTTGGTCAAAACCGGTGCCTAAGCAAGATCTTGCCCCGCTGTACCCTACTGTACGAGGGGGATAGACTACGTCTATTCTAGACGAGAGGTATTTAAGTGGGCCCTTGCTCAGCATTGTGCGCCACCTCTCAACTGGAGATCAAACTGGCTGTTTTTGGCTTCAGAGAAGTGAATTGAGGTTTTAGATTATCATCTATATGGTATATCAAACCAAGTCACCACGTATCGAAAGGTATATAGGTGTGCTTGGGCAAGGGTGGCCAGATAAAAATGCATTGCACATAGTAAGCTTAGAGTCTAGAAACCTTCCCAGTAGGTCACGACTCGAACCTATCGTGGGTGTTCCCGGGTTGTTCATTGAATGGAATCTTATGAGACTTTGTGATTGATATGAATGTATGTGAATGATGAGATCAGAATGCATGTGAATGATGAAATGGATGTATGTGAATGATGAGATCAGAGTGTATGATTGTCCTCAAGGATAAAAAATGTTGTTTTTGAAAATCAAAATGGGTGCACCGACCCAATAAAAAATCCATCTCTTGCAAATGACCCAGCCCAACTCGATCTAACAATCCTGATGGACCGGGCCATTTAAATCGAAATATAAATCAAATTTTCAAAGAAGAAAAATAGTTTACAAAGGGAAAGTATTTTCCAGAAAAAATATTTTCAAAAGAAGTGTTTTCCAAAAAAAGTGTTATTCTTTGAAAAAAAATGTTTTCTAAGAAAAAACGTTTTCCAAAAAATATTTTCCAAGAGAAGATACTTTCCAAATAAAAAACTATTTTTCAGAGAAAAAATATTTTCCAAAAGAAAAGAAAAAGAAGGAAAAATAATTTGCAAAAGATCTATTTTTGCATGAAAAGTTTTAATGGACCTTGGAAAACTACCAAAAAAATGTTGCAAAAAAAATAATCAGATTTGTGAAATAAAAACATTATTTTCCAATATTTTTCAAGAGTGCAACATAATTATTTTTCTTCTGAATAATCATTAAACGGATGAACTTTTTAATGAATTGGTGCACATAATTCAATAAAATCTCAGGATTCATTTAAAATGTTATCAAGGGGGTGACACTGAAATTGGTTAAATTCACCTTCAAAGAGGTTAAGGGTTATCATTGTATCTAAGCTCAATCGTCCATCGTCAAGATAGGGTTGTAAATCTAGTCAGTTAGAATAAACGTCAATATCAAGTTAACAGTCAGAAATGACCTCAAAATTTCTCAACATCATCCAGTTGTTCTTTGAAAATCATAGTGCTTCAATCCTACCGGTTGTAAGCAATGTCTCAGTTCTCATCAAGCCCGTTTTGGGTAGTCTTGAGTTTTCACGAGTCATTTGGGTTAGCTCGAGTCCTTTTTTCTAGCAAGATCATGTCTTCCTTAGATTGAGTCTACTCTTTCTTATTAAGTCAAGTTAGTTCGTCGAGTCTATAGAGGTGTTTATCGTCCCTTCTGAATTTGATTGGATAAAGGAAATTTTTGAATACCTCGAGTGCATTAACGAATTAACTACTAATCTGGTTTCAAGGATAGATTTTTCTCCTGAACAAGAAGATAAGAGTCAAGCTCAAGAGAGCAAAGGTCATTGACCTCGGAACAGAATTAAATTCCTAAAGAGATTCAAATAGAAACCATCTTATCTCTAGAGGAACACAAGGGGATAATGAATTTTCTCAGAAATTTCAAAAGACTTGTTCGTGTGATCATATGAGGGTATGTTAAGTACAAGTTTGAGTGTTGTTCAACATGGACTAGATACTCGTCTATATCGATGGAATCAAAGAAGATTTTATAAAATGTATCAGCACTATCTTTACTACATCTTGAGTTGCAAATCACATATTATCAGTCGATATGAGGATACCTTCTAAACTGATCTCTGATAATGGGTCGTACTTCAAAGCATAAGTCATTATTCTGTGTACAAAGTTCAAAATCCGGCATCGCAGATCATCACTCTACCTTCCTCAGATTAATGGAGCAGTTGAAGCAGTTCGTAAGAGTTTCAAGATAATCATTAAGAAAATGTGTTAATCACACTGGGATTAGTTAGAAAAATTACCATTCACACTAGGGGCACATTATACTTCAATGCAGTCCTCTATTGGAGATATTTCCTACTCTCTAGTATATGATATGGAAGCAGTTTTGCTAGTTAAATTGAAAATCCTGTATTTCAAGGTCTTGTTGGAAAATCATTTGTTAGAAACAGACTGGGTTCGCCAACGGTATGAAGAGTTAAATTTGATCGAAGAAAACTAGTTAAAGTCCTGTACCATGTGCAAGCTTATCTAAGAAGAGTCACCCGTGCATTTGACAAAAATGTCAAAACTCATCATTTACAAGTCAAGGATTTAACTATCAAAATTGAACACTCCTCTTCGACTATAGGAGAAAGTCTGAACCCAATTGGAGAAATTCATTCATTAAGGAAATACTGTCTGGAAAAGTCGTCAGACTTCAAGATCATGATGGAAGTGAACTACCAGAGTCAACCAACCTTGACCGGATCAAATGATACTACATTTAAGGAGGCCATCTTTGGCCGAATCAATTTTCCTGCTACCTAGTTCATTATCTCCTTTCTCAACCCTTTGCAGCCTTTTCAAAAAAAAAAAAAAAAAAAAATCTATTTCCCCTACACAGTAAAAAATCAAGAAAAAATTCAAAAGAAAAAGAAATATCATCCAAAATGGGGAAGAAAGTTCAAGAAAAAATTTTAAATGAAATGCCACACAAGGGGCATTTGGGTTTTTGAGCCTCAAAATTCCTTTCTTTTTTTATACCCAGTCCTAAGCCTACCTATAAAAGTCCTCCTAAGTACCGTGCGAAAAGTCAAGGAAGATAGCAAAGCATGATCAGGCAGCAACTCCAGAAATTCAGAGACAAAAAAAATAATAAAATAAAAAGATAAAAAATGATGAAGCCTGCTAAGTTGAAAACCCGAAAAGGGCGACTTAGGCAAAAATTAAGGCAAGCTCACAAGGTTGAAAATCTGAAAGGACAACTTTGGCAACAATTAGAGCAAAGAAAAAGAGAAGAGCTCGCTAGATCGAAAACCTGAAAAGGCGATCTAGGCAAAAGCTAGAGCAAGCTCGCTAGATTGAAAACCTGAAAAGGCGATCTAGGCAAAAGTTAGAGCAACAAAAAAAAATAGAAGAAAATCCCAAGCTGAGAGCGGTCCGAGCTGAAACATCAGAAGTCCGAATAATGAAGTTCAATACTTAGCTTAAACCAGGCATAGACTTAGAAGCCCCAAGTATCTTGTCTACGATCGATCTGAAAATGTTTACTACCCCAAGTGAACCAAGGGAGATAAAGGTGAATTCTATGATGAGTCTCGGAAGGAAATAATTTTGTACTCTTGAGCCTGACTCAAAACCTTTAATAAAATTAATCAAAATTAAAAAGTTGAGTCTTTATTGCGCTTGTGGTAATCAATTATTTCAAACCTTCATACAAGGGGCATTTTCTTTCTTTTGTTAATGTAACTTTTCCCTCTTATACTAGGGGCATTTTTTTTATGATGTGTTCAATTATTTTCAAGGCCATGGTCATTGTCAAACTAGGGCATTTTGTCTTCGAGCAATGTTAATCCTAAAAAATAATAGGAACCCCAAAGTTAAGGTTACCCTCTTGATAACAGTTCTTTCGAAAAACTTTTGAGGTTCAAAAGAAATAAAAACTCAGGTTTTAAATTCATAAAACTTTTTGATAAATCCTTGAGGTTCAAACAAAAGCATATTGGATCTCACATAGGAGATATAACATTCTTTCGTTCTCCAGATTCTTTTCCAGATTCAATCATTCTTGGAATCAATCATTTCTCTTCCAGATTCATTATCTTCCAGATTCATTATCTTCCAGATTTATTCGTTCTCCGATTCGTTCTAATCAGTTTTCTCCAAAATTCATTCATTCCTTTGCCCGTTTTGCTCAGTCTCCGCCAAGGGTTATCTTGGATTTTGTTCAGTCTCCGCCAAGGGTTATCTTGGATTTTGCTCAGTTGCCGCCAAGGGTTATCTTGGATTTTGCTCAGTTTCCGCCAAGGGTTATCTTGGATTTTGCTCAGTTGCCGTCAAGGGTTATCTTGGATTTTGCTCAGTTGTCGCCAAGGGTTATCTTGGATTTTGCTCAGTCTCCGCCAAGGGTTATCTTGGATTTTGCTCAGTCTCCGCCAAGGGTTATCTTGGATTTTGCTCAGTTGCCGCCGCCAAGGGTTATCTTGGATTTTGCTCAGTTGCCGCCAAGGGTTGTCTTGGATTTTGCTCAGTCTCCGCCAAGGGTTATCTTGGATTTTGCTCAGTTGCCGCCAAGGGTTATCTTGGATTTTGCTCAGTTTCCGCCAAGGGTTATCTTGGATTTTGTTCAGTCTCCGCCAAGGGTTATCTTGGATTTTGCTCAGTTGCCGCCAAGGGTTATATTGGATTTTGCTCAGATGCCGCCAAGGGTTATCTTGGATTTTGCTCAGTTATCGTCGAGGGTTTTCTCGAAATTTTACTCAAATTATGCCCAGTTTATGCTCAGTCTATGCTCAATTATGCCCAGTTTATGCTCAGTCTATGCTCAATTATGCTCAGGTTTTACTCAATTTTCACAATGCACACACTTGCACATTTGCACTTTTTAGTCAGGGAGAATTCTCTAAAATTCGAGGATCTGACACTGTCAGTGAGAGTTTGCGCTCAAGGACCTGACAACCTTTTGATTCGGGGAGAGCTTTACCCTCAAGGATCCGAACACCCCGACGAATTGCTAAATCAGACTGCAAAATGAACTGTCACTAGCTTTGGCATTCGGATATCGTACTATCTACCAAAATAGATTTGCTATCTAGTTTGCTTCAACCCTCTGTCAAAGAGGGGCATCTGTAGACACCCCATTTTTGCACTCGCCTGATTAATCAACTCGTCAACCCGATCGCAAGGATTCCCAATGATGGATGTGTATTCCATTGCTTTACTTTATTACCAGATTTGTTTCAGAAATCCAGATGAGGTATCTCGTATTGACAAAACCTTAGAAACCACGCTACGCTAGGAAAATACGACCCTAGAAACATAGAAATCATCATCTTGCAGACCAAAAAGAAGCTTCACGATGAAAATCACTAAAAATTACCAAATTAACCAAAATACCCCTGACATCAAAACAACCATAGAGCTTACGTTACGCTTAGGAAAACTCTCTCGAACACATAAAATATAAAATTAAAACCAAATAGATCATTTCGTCAATTTTAACAGAATCTGACAAAATTACGAAAATGCCCCTCATAAAGTTCACAATCATTTCACGTAAAAATTTTCATAAATGACACAAACCAACATTCTCATTGAATTCCTTATGAAAAATCGATTCTAAAACATCCTAGAACATTAAAAACCAACTTAAAACGTGAAAAGTCCTCTCCGGGGGCAAAACGGTAATTTCATAATTTTCATAATAAAAAATTCGAAATTAATAAATAAACATTAAATAATTAAATTTAAACATTAATGAAATTAATTTAAAAATTTGAACCTAAAAAATCGATCAATCGGGCTCTCAGGCAAAATTGTTGAGGGTTCGTGGGATATTTCTTTAAGGACCCCTCCATTTGGGGGTCCAAAGAATTAAAGAATAATGGAAGAGGGTTCTCCAAAAATCAAAGTAAATCAAGCAAGACTAAGGTCAAGGTATTAAAGTCGATCAAGTAGACTGAAGTCAAAATTAAAGTCAATTAAGCAAGACTGAAGTCAAGATATTAAAAGTCATCAATTAAGACTAAAGTCAAAACATTAAAAGTCAATCAAATAAGACCAAAAGTCATAATAGAGATCTAATTAAATAATAACTCTATCTAATAGAGTTCTAACTAAAAAACAATTCTACCTAAAACAATTTGAATTAAAACACAATTCTACCTAAAACAATTCTAATTAAAACACAATTCTACCTAAAACAATTTTAACTAAAACACAACTCTAATTAAAAGATCTCTAATTAAACAATAACTCTATCCAAATCAACCCTAAAAAACATCTATAAATAGAGGTGCTCACACCCTATTTTCGTATAAAATCATAAACCCTAGGAGAAGTAGGTCTAGAAGCTCCCTTAGCCCCCCATAAACCCTAGTTTTGGAGCCCCAACTCCTTAGCTAACATCCCCCCTTCAATTTTAGTCTAGAAAATACCCAAAAGCCTTCTAAAAAAACCCCCAAATCCGCACGAATTTGAAGAGTTCAGATTCAAAAATAAGGAGATACCTTGCCTCGGAGATCCAAAGACAAATCCGGAAACAGAACGAAGCAAGGGAGCACGGTACAAGGAGCTCTTTTTGTCAGATCTGAGGGAACAAAGTCCTTGCATCGGAAAGGTATTTTTTTTTTAATTTATTTTTTATCTAGGTTTTAGCAATGTAATTTACTTGGGAATTTAGTAGAGACCGGCTTTGGCCGGGCGGGGTTGGTGCCTAACACCTTCCAATCCCGTAACATGATCCCCGAACTCAATTTTTTTGGTTTTAGATTAGTTTTTATCCGTTTAGAGTCATTGATCGGTTCCTAGACCGTAATAACTAGGTGGCGAATCCCAAACCTCAAGGGTCAAAAGTGAATCCGCGCACCCCGCGGATCGAGGGCGCTTTCAGTAATACATCGATCCGTGTGATGGCCAGGGTTTTGATGAAACTCGTAGAACAAGTTAGAATTGTGTCCAGTTGGCAAGGGATTAGGTAGAGATCGGGGTTGGATAGGGGTAAGAAGTCCTTTTTTTACTAATTTGTGAAAAGCTATAGTGAGACTCATCCCTAGATTGGTAAATTGACGCGGAGTTAGAGGTTGACTTGGGTGAGCCTGGTTATTAGTTCAGACTGGGGGTTAAGCTGAGGTAGCTGATGTGTTGGCTATGTAGACATGGTTGGTGCTAGGTTTAGAAACATAGGATTTCTTAAACTTGTTATCCGAGGGGTTAGAAAGAACCCCAGAGGTAAAAGCGTCCTCGAGTTGACTTCCAGCTTGTAACAAAGACTCGAAAGTAGGGAGATATCGGTCCACTAAGTGTTGAGCATATCCTTGTGAGAGGTTCTTTAGGATAATTGCTACTTGTTCCTTTTCTGAAGGTCTATCCCACATTTGGGCAGCTTTGGCGCTCCAGCGACCAATGAAATCAGTGAATGTCTCCCCATTCTTCTGCTTAGTTACTTCCAAATCTCTTCTTGAAGTCTCAATCTTGGTACTGTACTTATATTGATGCCAGAAAGCCTTTGACATATTCTCCCATGTGCCCATAGTAACTGGATCTTGAGACATCAGCCAGCGTAGTGCTGATTCTAATAAAGTTCTTTGAAATAACGTCATATGTTCGTCGCTGAGCCCCATAGTGCGCATGTTAGTAACATACACCTTAAGATGTATTTTGCACACCCTATACCATTAAACTTATCCATTTCCGGCATTACAAACTTCTCTAGCAAATGGATTCTGGGGATTCTGGGGATGCGATTCAAAGCTTCAATGCCTACTGCAATTTCATCGATACCCTTTATACTCTTCATAGTTGATTCTAACTGAGACATTCTGTTAGCTAACATTGGGTTTTCATCAACATATTCTTCGTCTCCGTCGAGTTCGAAAACTTCACGTGGACGTCTCTCTTCTACCTTCTTTCCTTTTAGATCATTTAGGGGATTGCCCGTTGATTTCAAAGCCTTTTATACTGTTGATATCGTTGGCAAAGGCTGCCAAGATCTTACAGATCTTTATAAGTTCAGATTCTGAAACCATCTTTGCTTGCTGACTTGGTACTGTAGTTCGTTCTAACCGACTGGACCTACGACTCCAACTAGGAGGTGGACGCTTGATTTTGGGCGCAATGATTATCCTATATGACCCCATCAAAGGTAAATTTAGTCAATTTCAGTATTACCCTCTTGATAACATTTTAAGGAATCATTTCATTGAGGTTTTGCACTAATCCATTAATTAATCCATTCCATAATGAACATTCAAAGAAGAAATCAATATTTATTTGAAAAAAATAACTTTATTGAAAATGATTGACAAATAAGCGTTCTCATTAAAAACATCTTTCAACAAATTTGACTTGAACTATTTTTACATGGACGCTTGACTTTGTTTTGATGGTCATTAGGATTACTGTCGGGCTTGACCCTTTTGGCTCTAACAACTGGCTCTTTGAATTCTGCTGGTCCGTCTGGATACCCTAAGGTGCGCTTGTTCCAAGCTTTCTCAATGAGGTGTACTAACTTTTCAGTCAAAGGCTCGGGGGGAAAGAAGACTTTGTGCTGAGGTAAAGATAACTCTGTAGGTACGTAGTACTGTTCTGGGATCAAATTAGGATGGTAAAAAGATGTTTCTTCTAAACTGATCAGACGGACATAGTAGGATCCTTTGATTCCTAGAACAGGGGGATCAGTCATCCACCAAGGACACCTAAAACCAATATGATAGGCAAGGTGAGAGTCTAACCATTTGCTCTAAGCTTTGACTAAGTTGTGACGCACTAACAGGTTTCTCTTAGAAAAGTATTCTGGCCCATATTCGAGGTTTGAGGGAACATCTACAATTTTGAGACAATCACAAAGCCACATATAGAGTAGGTAGGGCTTCCTTTGAAGCTTTCTCGCTCACCATTTTTTATGGCATCTAAACCTGAGAAAATTTCAGCTAGGATGAGAGGTACTGGATTGGCTTTCCTTGAGAGTTGAGAGGCTATATCTATGAAGGACTCAGGGATAGTTTGGCAATTACTATTAGGGGTCAGTATGTATTGGGCTAGGATTCCTAGGCATAATAGATAATCTCTAGTAGCTCGCCAGGCTTCGGGTTTTACATTGATAGGGTGACTGCGAGAGCGATACGAGCCTAGTAAAGGTACTAAGTCCAATCTCCCGTTATGAACTAAGGCCTTGGCTTCTTCCTTGGAGATGTTTAGTCCTGTGGCGAGGTCACCAGAATATCCGATCTTCAATGAGAGCTTGACTAGAGGTCCCCATGATGCTACAATAATCTTCGTGAGTGGGGCACAAATGCATATATCCCATATGGAATATATGAAGGTGGGGGTTCCATCGCTTAGCCATAGCACGTAAGAGGTTCCAATCTATCTCAAACTCGTGGAAGTAGAGAGCACTCCTCAACATGAATTTCCCAAAATTCATCTTCTCAATAGGGTGCATCCCTACAACGGTTGTTTTGACTAACTGATCGATTGGGTTATCGCTTGCAACTAGCATCCTAGTTTGACACAAAAGGGCATTTTAGTACCCTTCCAAGGTCTATGTAAAAATATCAATTTTTTTCTTTATTTTGAGAAAATATTTTCATTTTGAAAAATCTTATTCTTATGGAAAACATTTTTTGGAAAATATTTTTTTTCGTGAAAAATATTTTTTCTAGAGAATAACACTTTTTCTGGAAAACACTTCCTTTGGAAAATATTTTTTCTGGAAAATACTTTCCCTTTGTAAACCATTTTTCTTCTTTTGAAAATTTGATTTCTATTTAAATGGCCCGGTCCATCATGATTGTTGGATTAAGATGGACTGGGTCATTATTGAATTTTTGCAAGAAATGGATTCCTTATCGGGTTGGTGCACCCATTTTAATTTTCAAAAAAAAATACAAAATTTCTGAATCTTGAGGACAGTCACACACTCTGATCTCATCATCCACATCATTCACGTTAATCACAAAGTCTTATAAGATTCCATTCAATGAACAACCCGGGAACACCCATGATAAGTTCGAGTCGTGACCTATAGGGAAGGTTTTTAGACTCTAAGCTTACTATGTGCAATGCGTTTTATCTGGCCACTCTTGCTCAAGCACACTTATATACCTCTCGATACGTGGTGACTTAGTTTGATATACTGTATAGGTGATAATCTAAAATCTCAATTCACTTCTCTGAAGTAAAAAACAACCAGTTTGATCTCCAGTTGAGAGGTGGCGCATAATGCTGAGCAAGGGCCTACTTAAATACCTCTCGTCTAGAATAGACGTAGTCTATCCCTCTCGTACAATAGGGTATAGCGGGGCAAGATCTTGCTTAGGCACCGGTTTTGACTAAGAAGTACAATTGATATACTTAGATTATCTTTTATACCTACGGGTACGAGTCAAGAGTTGTAGCTTTCATAAATGGTTTGGCATCCCACGAGGGGACCGACCACGTATTAGTACTACATTGGCAATCGGGACATGTGACTGTGTGGCTCACAATAGGTCAAAGGCTCAGGTCGCTCCAGCCTGGGTGCATCAATATACCTCTCAGAATCACCTGATCAGACAATAGTGATGCCCCAGTTTGATATACCCTAAGGTACGTGACTGGAATTGTGGTTTTCATGAATGACTTCGCATCTCCGAAGAGATCGGGCCACACACTTGTGCCACGTTGGCTATATAGGACGTGTAAGTGTGCAAAAATAGTAAACGTGCATGTGGTGTGTGCAACATAGGGTGGGATGTGCCCGGGGCCTTTTCCAAACACATGGGCCCATGGATCCAATCAAACCAATCATTACAACATGAATTACATGAATATTTAATCGGAATAAAACACTATCCCAATCACATGAATATTTAATCGAGATCAACACTATTCGAATCACATGGTTGAAAATAAATATATCAAGCATATATCCATGTTAAAAGCAAACATTTAATCCGAAATATTTATTCATGGTCATTCTGGACGGTCCCAAATAATTTCGAATTTTAAGGCACATTGGATCGAAGATAAATGGATAATCGCTAGCATGGAGACTTTGAAATCAAATAACCCTTTAAAAAAAAAAAAAAACAAAATCCTCAAAATTTGATCCATAAATGGATTGACATATCATTTTTTACTAGTGTCACCCCAATTTCCATGTAAATAAACAATCATTATAATTGAGGTGACATTAGAATCGTTGGTATGTTTAAATCACACAAAACAGATGTGCGAGATTTCATCTACCCATAACACGTGAAATCACATTTTTTTCTTCCTTTTAAAAAAAAAAAAAAAATTATTAAATGGACAGCAAGCAAAAAACAGCACAAAAAACTATTTAAAAAAAAAAAAATTAAAACAAAAGACCATTTGTTAGGAACCATCATATTCAATAAAAAGGGGGTGCCCTTAGTAAAATGAAGATCTTATTTACCCTCCATCAGTCATGTTCACATTTAAAAAAAAAAAAAAAAAAACTGATTTAGACTCTCAACCCAATCGGTTGAAGTCAGTTTAATCGGTTTAGAACTCTTATCAATGATCTCCTGTGATTCAAACCTGGATTAAGTTCAATAAAACGCTGCCATTAATAGTTTGTTAAAACTCCATGCTTAATCCTTGAAAGAAATCGATGGTTTTCCTAAGTCATAATCAGATCAACCATCGAATAAGCCACGCCGATTAGTTTGAGAGAACAAAACTGGTTGTTCTCTGATCTAGTTTGGTTGAGAACGATGGACTAGTTCGATTTCTGATTTGATTTGGTTGAAAACGATGGAACATATATTATTTTTTTATTTGGTTCGATGAACCCCAATCATTTAAGATGATGTGGGTTTTAAAAAAAATCGATTTTTTTGTTGATTTTTGCTGGTTTCAAATGGCTGAACAGAGAGACCGAATCGGTCTCTATATGAACCAACGTGTTCTCTTGGAGAAGACGATGTGGGAATATGACAAATTAGATTCTACTCATCGCACACCAACACATCAATGCTGTTAATGGGTGTGAAAAAAATAAAAAAAAATAACTACTCGGGGCACCCAAAATTCCAACACCTTGTGCTGTTGACAGAGCCAAGAAAAAACTCATTTTTTTCTGTTTTTTTTTTTTTTTTTTTTTGAAATTTTTTTTTATTTTTTCTTGTTGTCAATGGACAGCACTACTTTTGGAAAAAATAAATTTATTTTACTAACAAAAAAAGTTAATTACATACTCTTTTTCACTAAAAAAATTAAAAAAAAAAAAACTAAGAAGATAAAACGCTATCCCATGATCAATCGCATACACCCTAAAAAAAATAAAATGAAAAAAAAGGAAAACCTACACACATAAAAGAATCAAGCGTCATGATCCACCAATCATCATACCATTTTCAATAAAACCAATCATTTTGAAATCCTTCATTATTTAGGATCACGTTTGATAACCCTTGATTGACTCACAAGAATAGTATGTCGAAGCCAAATATTTAAAATCAAAACACATGCTCAATAATCGAAAAAATAAAATAAAATAAAAAAGTAACAAAAAACAAAGATGCAAATAATGAATAAACAAATAAACAAAAAACAAATAAGAAAAATCTAGGTTATTTTAGCGATACTCCCATACTTGGGGTTTTTCAAGTTTGATCCTCAATGTCCTCAGTGGAGTCGCCACTGAAAACGCCCTCGATCCGCGGGGTGCACGGATCCACTTTTGACCCTTGAGGTTTGGGAGTCGCTACCTAGTTATTATGGCCTAGGAACCAAACTGACTCTAAAACGGATAAAAAACTAATTTATTACAGAAAATTGAATCCGGGAATCATATTACGGGGTTGGAAGGTGTTAGACACCAACCCCGCTCGGCCAATGCCGGTTTTTACTTATCCCAAATATAACTACATCACTAATGACAAAACCTAGATAAAAATAATAATAAAAATCTTACCTTCGATCTGCAAAGGTTCTATTCCCTCAGATCTGGTGAAAATGCTCCTTGTACCGTATGCCTTACTTCGTTCTGTCTCCGGATCTGATTTTTGATCTCCGAGGTAAGGTATCTCCTTCTTGGATCTGGGTGCTTTGAATTTGTTGTAGATTTTGAGATGTTTTTGAAAGGTTTCTGATGTTTTTTGGGCTAAAATCGAAGCAGGGGTGTTAGGTAAGGAGTTGGGGCTCTAAAATTAGGATTTTAAAAAGGTTGTGGAGGCTTTTTCACCTACTTTTCTTAGGGTTTTTTATTTGATACGAAAATAGGGTGTGGAGGCTCTTATTTATAAAGTTTTTTAGAAGCATTAGGATTTGATTAGGGTTTCTTTTAGGGTTTCAATTAGGGTTTTGAATTTAGTCTTATGAGATTGATTTAGTCTTTATGATTTTAATTTAGGGTTTTGACTTTAGTCTTATGAGATTGACTTTAATACTTTGACTTTAGTCTTTCTTGGTTGGCTTTTAATATCTTAACTTTAGCCTTACTTAATTGACTTTAAGATTGACTTTAGTCTTACTTGATTGACTTTAATGTTTTACTTTACATTATTTAATGATTTGTTTATTAATTTCGAAAATTTTAATTATTAAAGTTGTAAAATTACCGTTTTACCCTCGGAGATGATTTTTTACGTTTTAAGTCATTTTTCAATGTTTCAGGATATTTTGGAATCAGTTTTTCATAAGGAATTCAATGGAAATGTTGGTTTTTATCATTTATGAATTTTTTTGTGTGAAATGCTTGTGAATTTCATGAGGGGCATTTTCATAATTTTGTCAAATTTTGTGAAAATTGACGAAGTGGTTTATTTGATTTCGATTTGTTATTTTATGTGATTGAATGGGTTTTTCTAAGTGTAACGTAGGTTCTAGGGTATTTTTGATGTTAGGGGTAGTTTGGTAATTTGGTCATTTTTAGTGATTTTTATCGTGAAGTTTCTTTTTGTCTGCAAGATGATGATTTCTATGTTTCTGGGGTCGTATTTTCCTACCGTAGTGTGGTTTCTAAGTTTTGTCAGTTCGAGATACCTTATCTAGATTTTTGAAACACATCTGGTAACAAAATAAAGCGTTGGAATAAACATCCATCATTGGAAACCATTGCGATCGGGTGGACGAGTTGATTAATCAGGCGAGTACAAAAATGGGATGTCTATAGTAGGTTTTTCTTTTAGAAGTTAATTTTAATCAATCCGAGAAGGCTCGAATTATAATAGAATTAAGGGAGGACGACTATGAGATGTAATTGTCTCGGCACCTTGGGTTTATATACTGAGTTTGGTGTCGGTAGTCTGAGTCGACTCAGCTCGATCAACGCCCATCTAGTACGAGAGGTAAAAACTTAAAACACCCATATATCTCTTATAAGTAGGTTTCTGTATTGAATTTGAGTAAGTTAATTGCACATTAGTAAAGAGGGTACCCTTACGAAGATGACACAATAAGATAATAATCGAATTTCATCACTGATCACTTGCTCTATTAGGAAATTAATTCCATAAGTACAAAATTAATTAAAATCCGATTAGACTTGACTACATGTCCCATCGAGCTCAATAGGCAAAGCTAACCTGAGTTGCATCAATTGCACTTCTTGATCGAAGTCAGTGCTTAAGTGAGATCCCACCTCGTGTACTCTATTGTACTAGAGAGATAAACTATGTTTATTCTAGATGAAGAGGTGATTTAAGATTGTTCTTACTTAGCATTGTGCACCACCTCTCATTTGGAGATTAAATTGGTTGATTTCTATTCATAGAATTGGGTTGGAGGCTCAAGCTATCCGTTTGAAACAATTAGGAGCTGTCGAGTCTAATAGGAACCTCTAAAATATGTGTGAATTCCTCCCTACTTTCTGTGTTAGTCCATAGTGTATGTTAAAAAAAAGTAGATATAGAACCTCAAGTAGATTTGCATCATCATGGAGCATAGGAGAGAATCATAGATCCCGTGTGTCTTATGTGATAATTATGGTCATTCTTTCAAGTGGTGTCCAAGTCTGTCCATGGTTCGAGCTATGCAAGCCAATATAACTAAATCTAAAAATTGTTATTTGATGTCAATACTTAGTTCGTTCGACTAATCATACCACATAAACAATTGGTTTCCCTTGGATACCATACCTTGTCAGAATGAATTTACTCAGGGTAGTTAGTTTGGTAATCATGAGGATTTTTATATGTATGACATCTCGATGATGAATCCAACCATAATGCCCACCTATGATTCTTAATAATTCTTTGATTATAGAGCTGAAGAGCTTGAGTCAACATCCACTCACTCATATTTGTCTTCTCCTCCAACTTTGTCATTAGAGTCTTTGATGATTGAATTCTTAATCCAACAACAATAATTCATCTAACAACAGCTCCAAGAAATTGATCAAAACTTAATCAATCCGAGAAAAATTAATCAACTAATCTCCAAAATCCACTATTCTTTTAAAATAACTTTAGTGTCGAGTTCCAGTCTTTTAAGGATTTCGATGATTGTCTATCAATAACTGATAACCTCGTCTTAATGGATATTCAAATACAAATCAAGAGATTACAGTTCCAACTGAAGTAATGATGGAATTCCAACTAGGCCAGCTTACTGTGCCCTTAGAAGAGAGAGAGAATGACTAGTTTTCAAATGAGATAATTCTCGAGAGTCGAGTTGTATTTTAAATTTCCAATGAGCAAGAAGATTGTACAAATTTGGCTAAAGAAATTGATACACCATCAGAGGAGACTGTTGTCTAAGAGGAATCAAGGATCAACTCTAATTTGTTAGTCACACAAATTCCAACCACTACTAGTCAAAGAGAATTCCCAAAATTCAAGGATTTGACATTTTTAGTCCAAGGAGAGATTACCCTCAAGGATTTGGAAATTTCGACAAATTGTCGAATTAGGCTGCAAAATGAGCTATCACTGGCTTTGGCATTCGGATGTCGCACTATCTATTTCAATAGATTGGCCATCTAGTTTGCTTCCACCCTCTACCAAAGAGGGGCATCTGTAGACACCCCATTTTTGCATCTGCCTAACTCGACAATTCGTCACCTGGTTACTGTGAATTTCTAATGATGATCGTAAAGAACTCGAAGGCTTATAAGTACTGTTCCTGATTCCTTTCGTTTCCACTCATTTCATCTCCCCTACTCGTTACAACTCGACATAGAAATTTACGCACGCCTAGAATCGCTACACGTTACACCCGATTTAGCAAGCACGTACGCTTAGGTTCGTTACATAGTTTGATAACTTAGAGACCTCGCTACGTTAGGAAAATGCAACTTTGAAACATAGAAATAATCACGTTGGGACTGAAAAAAATCTCACGAAAGAATTTGTAAAAATCGATAAAATGATGAAAATACCCTTCATGAATTTTGGACTTCCGAAAGACCTCGAAAGTGCTTCTATTACACTTAGAATATGATTTCGAGTCTAACGGGACCCAAACCAACGAAAATAGAGAAATTTAGGAAAAATAAAAAAAATGACCGAAATGCCCTTCAACCCAAATTTCAACTTAGAGATCCCGATCTTTAGGAAAATGTAATAAAATTGAAATCCAATCTAATTAAAAATAAAACTTAAATTAAAAATTAAACAATTCAAATTCAAACAATTAAAACTAAAAATAAAATTCAAATTAAAAATTAAACAACTCAAAGTCAAACAATTAAAATTAAAATCCAACAATTCAAATTAAAATCAAATAATTCAAACTAAAAAAAAAAAAAAAAAAGTTAAACAATTCAAAAAAAAAAAATCCAAACAATTAAAACCATTGAAACTAAACAATTCAAACGAAAAAAAATCCAAACAATTAAAATCCAATTAAAAAAAATTTTCAAATTGAAAATCGATTAACCAATAAAACCAAAAGAAATTTTTTTCATTAATCAACCAATAAAAAAATTTCAGTTAATTAATCAACGAAAAAAATAATATATCTGTCAACGAATAAAACCAAAATTAAAAAAGTTAAAAATCGATCAAACAATGAAATTCAAAATAAAATTTTAAAGTTAAAATCAACCAATCACTATTGGCCAATAAGGACTACTAATGTAGTGTCAGTAGCACAAGAACATAAATCCTATTCTCCCAAAAGAAAGAAGGAAAGTGAGTGAAACGTGTTAATTGAAAGAAAAAACGGAGAAAGAAAATAAAAAAAATTAGAAAGAAATAAAAAACAAAAAATAGAAATTGATTTTCTATATAAAGAAGGACGTTTCCTTCTTCTTCTTCCCTCTCAACGTCCTTTGGGTTGGCTCACAGACCTCTCTCTCTCTCCTTGTTCATCTTCTCTTATTCTCTTCTACAACAGTTCCACTGTACTTCATCCCTTCCACTCACTTGTAACACAATCCACACCATTAACGTCTCAACTCTCAGCCCTCATGTTCTGCAAGACAACCAACTCCTTTTTACTCCAACGTGAGAAGGTGTTTTTTCTCTTAAAAACGTGGCTCTTCTCCGCTTCTCGACTGAGCTCGACTTCATCTCCCTCATCTCTCTCACATCCATTAGAAAATCTCAATAAAACAAAGAGAAAAAGAGAAGAGAAAAGAAGAGAGGACGCCTTGCTGCAATCCATCTCTTTTAAAACCTTGCTGCCCAGCCCCCTTGTTCGACTCGTTGCTACAATACACAACGCCCCAACCCTCCTTTGTCTCTATTTCTTGCTGCCCAACGCCCAGCAGCTTATCTCTACTTCTCTCTACAAGAAGAACGTCACTATACTCCTCATCTGCAATAGCCATCTTCATCTTCTTCACTTCACTGCAACACCTTCTTCTTCTTCCCCATTACATTTGCAACGCCTAGACTTACTGCCCAGCAATGCCTTTTCCAGCCTTCATCTCCAATCAGTGTCCCAATAGCCGTCTCTCTTAGCCATTGTCTTCTTTGCACATAATACCTTCGCTTATCGGCTCAGACTCTTCGTGTTGCTGCCACAGCATCAGTATAGTGCGCATCAAGGTGTACATCTCACTGTCCTTGCTATTGCCAGTATTCACGGGTCTTCAAGTCCTACCTGAAGGATTCAACCCATTATTCCCGATTCAGTAGTAGGTAAGTTTACTTTTCTTTTATTTTAATTTATTTATTTTGTTTATTCTTGCATATCGCGTAGGAGTTGATAGTTTTTTTATGAATGTGTTTTTATATTTTTATCGTGGTAAGACTAGGAGGGTATTTCTTATTTTATGTAATTTTTATATTTTTTTATCAATACGGTTAGGCTAATCTTTTTAGGAATTACTTTTTATGTTTTGTTCAATTTTTTATTTTTTTGCATATTGATAGGATTAGGAAAGAATTTATTTTGCTCTTGTCTTTATTTGATTTTATTTTTTTATGCATTTTTTATGAACTTGTGATAATATATTTTTTTTAGCATGACGAGTATGCATGTCGTTGAATGATAAATGTTGCTGAAAAATTGAGATATGTCATTGCATGATAGTTGTTTTGGAAAAATTGATGGTCCTAGATGCTTGCCCGTTTGAGTCGATTTGAGAATTATTTGAGTTTGAAAATTTTGTATGCATTGGTGTTTGTCGATCTCCAATATTTTGTATGCATTGGTACTTGTTGATCTACAATTTGGTAAGCATGGTATTGTGAACTCTTTTTCTTGTTATTTCATAAATTTCTAAATCGGTGATTCTTGGTAAATCCACATTTTTAATTCGAAAATTCCCATTCATAATCTCATTTTGAAAATTGGTATTTGAAATTTTTTGATAAGGAAATTGTACAATTTTCTATTTGAGGAAGAAATATATTTACAAATTTCTATTTTAGGAATTTCACATTTTAGCAATTTCTAATTTAGATGATTTTGCAATTTCATATTTAGAAAGTTCATGGATTTAGAAGTTTCTAACTCAAAACTGTGATATCTTTGGAAAACTTCTATTTTGGGAAAGTTCCATTTTTAAATCTTCTAATTTGGGACTTCATGTTTATATAATTCTCCTTTTTGAAAATTATTTGTGGATCATGGAAAATTCATATTTAGAAACTTTCTAATATGGGATTGCATAGTTTTCTATGTTGGGAAAATATATTCATAGGTTTCTAATTTAGAAATCTCATATTTTGACAATTTCTTAGTTTAGAAGATTCTGCATTTTTTATATTTAGAAGGTTTACATTCATATGGAAATTTGAGAATTTCTAAATCGGAAATTTACATTTTTGAAACTTTTTATTTTGAAAAATGTATCTTTTGAAATTTCTAATTTGGGAATTCAACAAATATTTTTTTTAATTCTAATTTGAGAAACTTCAGATTCCAATTTGGAGATCCTAAGTTCTAATTTGACAGTTTCTATTTTGAACAGTTTGGAAAATACTTGTAGGTGGAATTTCTTAATTGATTTTAGATTATGGAGCTAATCAAGGCTTTTCAAATCCTTCCATATTTTATGAAATTCAAAGAATGATCATATAATAATTGGGACAATTTTAGCAATAGGATTTGTTTGGCAAACCTAACATAAATTGATGATGATGATTGGATTGTGACATTGACTGTAGTCTTTATATGTTGACCAGAGGATGATTTTGGATCGTAGTAGAGATCGATCATGTTGATTGGACGGGTTCGATGCCTAACACCTTCCGAAACCCGTAATCTGACTCTTTACCCATCTATCTGATCCGTGGATCGACCCATATCCATTTGAAGTTAATTTTGGTTCCTAGGCCTAAATTGGGTGGCGACTCCCATTTTTCAAAAGTCCCCCGTTAATAAATCGGACCCCTATCCACTATATAGTGAAAAAGGATCGAGGCGATTTCAATGACCAACCAGGTATTGAAAGAGTCATGAAATCCATTGGTGGATAGAAGCTTTTTGGTTCATGTGGATCATTTATGATTAATTATGCTAGGATTTGAGGGTGTAAGTTATAACGGTTGAAAATAGCTCTACAACCATTTTTCATAGGACATAGCTTTGATACAAATTGTTCTGTAACACGATGAAGAACAGTAGGGTCTTATTCCTCCTAGTGTCATACAAATTCTAATAGAAATCCAAATAATGCTTAAATTGTTTGTACGATAGACCTTTGGAGAAATTGCATGTAAGAACCATATCCTTTTTGAACACCACACTAAAACAAATGAAAGAGAGAGAGAGAGAGAGAGAGAGAGAAAGAGAGAGAAGAACTCAATAAATATAACTTCCATTCAATAGAATATTGAGTCTATTCAAGTACAAAGGCGGTTCTTGGTATTTATATAATTTCTACCCATGCATCTAAAACTCTCACAAAAACCGACTTTGTGAAGTTGGTACTAAATGCCATCATAAAAAGCAAACTCTAAGACTCAATTTTACCCAATTCAAAGAGTTGGTGTTGCCGCTTCAATAATCTACCCCAATGCAATGTCTCTATTCAGGACATTGAGTCATTTTTGAAATTCAAAACTTTGAAAGTGATAACATTTATAGAAATTGATTTCTCCATTTGATCAACAATCACCCCATGACACTTTTATCAGATATGGGTATACCTCGACAAGTTGTAGTACTTAAGAGTCCCTCTTCTCATGTTTTTCGAGTATATATGCTATCTCTTTGTGCATCTCGGTCAACAAATTTTTAAAATATGCGTTCCTCCAGAGGATGTTGCCCCCTTGATTTCACAGTGACTTACTGAAATCACCTCGACCCTTTTTCAATAAATAGTGAAGAGGAGTTCAATTGGTAAATAGGGGATTTTCTAAGAAATGGGAGTCGCCACCTAGTTTAGGTCTAGGAACCAAAAATAACTCCAAATGAATCTGGATTAGTTCACAGATAAAAGAAATGGGTAAGAGCTCAGATTACTAGTTTCGAAAGGTGTTAGGCACCGAACCCACCCAATCAAAATAATCGGTCTCTACTACAATTCAAGACTATCATATCATCAACATACAAAGATTAAAAGTCAAACTAGGGTCCAATTCTCATAAGGATTTGCTAGACTAATCTTATGGCTAAGATTCTCCAATTACTACATGATTTCTCAAATTTCGCATAAGAAAGAGAATTTGTGAAAAAGCCCTAATTATGTCCCATGATTTAAAGTCAATTAACAATCCACATATGCAAATATTTTCGAAATCAACAACAATGGGAATTTGTGAAAATTTTTCAAATTAGAAAATTAGGAACGTGAAATTCCTAAAATGGGAACTCATGGAATTTCTAAATTAGAAATTAGAAATTTTTTAAATTAGAAATTTATAAATATGATGAATTCTCAAATTAGAAATTTATAACAATGATTTCTCCAAAATAGAAAGTTTCAAATTAGAAAATCCCAAATTTCCATGGACATGAAATTTCTAAATAGGAAAATGCAAAATCTTCTAAATTGAGAAATTACTAAAATGTGAAATTTCTAAATTAGAAGTTTATAAATATATATTTTCCCAAAATAGAAAATCATGCAATTTCATATTAGAAAGTTTCAAATATGAATTTTCAACAATTTATAAATATAATTTCCTAAAAGAAGAATTTTATGATTATGGAGTCGCAACTTAGAAAATCATGGATTTACAACTTACCACCAAGTTTGAAATAACACAAAAGAATCACGTTACCATGCTCACCGAATTGGAAAATGGAAAAATATCAATGCATACACAATTTCCAACTTTGAAGAGGAAATCCACATTCATCCAATTCTTAAATTAACTATACGGGCATGCATATTTGTCAAGCCAAGAAATGTACTAATCACATGGAATAATCTTAAAATAATACAAAGAGCTTGAATATCATAAGTCATGTAATCCTAATTTGAGCATAATGATCGTAACATTTTAACAAAAAATCTCCTAATCTTATTAACATGTAAAAATAAAAGATATACATAGAAAAATATTCTTCTAATCCTATCAATATGCAAAAAATAAATAAAAACATAGAAAAAATACGTAAAAAAATATTCTTCTAATCCTATCTATATGCAAAAAAATAAATAAAAAACTCCTAATATAACTATGAAATAGAAATCCTACTAGAAGTAGAAATAAAAATCCTACTAGAAACAGAAACAGAAATAGAAATAGAAATTTAATAGAATTAGAAAACTATTTAGAGCTGTATATGTCTTACATCAGGCCCCATTTTTTTTGAAAAAACTCGTCCTTGAGTTGATCTTGCAGACCTTTTTTTTTTCCATTCATCCTTCGCTCTAATTCACTTCCAATGATATCCGTTCTTCAGACTTAGATTAGAGAATATAATTGGCCATAGCTTATGATCAGGCAAAATCTTTATATAAAAATTATTATTTATTTTCTTTAAGAGATGAAGAGGTCCAATTTTCTTCAACTTGGTCTTCCTGTAAATTCTGGCGGGAAAACGATATTTACTAGGATAAACTATGACCAAGTCTCTTTTTTCATACTTCTTGAATCTTCTATTGACACAGATTTCGTACTTGTTAGTAGAGGTTTTAAAGTTCTTTTTCACTTGTTTCTTCAATGTGTCATGCTCTTTTAGACTCATCATATAATGATGCAATTTTGGGAAACTTGCACTAGATACTAAATCGATGTGGTGTTGGATATTTTCCATTGGAAGCAATGAATCCGACAATTCTAAAGGAAGAATACGAGAAAATTTGTCGAGGGATTGCACCTGATGAGAAACTTGAGTAGGAGGGTCTCGGTTGGAAGGTTGTACTACTATCGGGAACACTTGGCTTGCTTCCTTTAAGTCCTCGTTGATGTTGGTAGAAACAAAGCATATTTCATTCTCCTTGGCTGGTTGGGTAGTCTTGGTTTTTGAATGGGAAAGGTGTAAGATCACTTTTACACCATTATGCATGAAAGAATAGGTGTTGGCTTTGCCTCGATAGGTGACATCATTATCATGAAGCCAAGGCCTTCCCAAGAGGATGTGACATGCTCTCATTAGGACGATATTACAAATAACATCATCCTTATAGAGCCCAATGTTAAAAGAAAGAGAGCATTTGCTTGTCATATTTATCTTGCATTCATCGTCCACCCAACCTATAAAATAAGGTGTAGGGTGTTGCGTAGTGGGTAGTTTGAGTGCATCGACCATGTAACTTGAAATTATATTTTCTGAACTTCTACTATTTATTATTAATTTGTACAACTAACCTTGAACCTTATATGTAGTCTAGAAAAGACTATGTCGAGTTGAAGGATCAATATGTTGTATTGACAATAAGTTGCGCATAATACAACTAAGATGTTCACCTTCTTCAAACTTCTCAAATTGGACTTCCAATTCAGTTTTAGTGATGAATTCTCTTTCACCAACCATGAATGTAGATTGTAGCAAGAGCTCTGATACCACTTGACGTAGCGAAAGCATGTGAATCAATAGATTTGATATATCATGTTCAATGGAACACTCAAAATCAATTTGAATCAATAGATTCAATTGATAAACAAATAATAACTTGTAAGAAAATAAAGTATACAGCTAAAAAAAATAATTAAAAGAGAAAGGATAATTGAATTGAATATTTATTGATCATTAATTTTCGGATTTGGAGCTTCTTATATAGATAACTCCATCATAACAACTTGTAATCCTACTAAAATACTAAAAATTAATATTCCTAATCTATCTATAACATAATACTAACTTTCTAATCCTATTAGAACTCAAATTGGAGACTTCTAAGTACTTATAATTATAGTTTAAATAATAAAAACGAATTTAAAACAAATTAGAAACTAACAAGGAATTATACTCCTAACATAAGTATGAAATATAAATCCTACTAGAAGTAGAAATAGAAATCCTACTAGAAACAAAAATAGAAATAGAAATAGAAATCTAATAGAATTAAAAAACTACTTAGAACTGTAGATGTCCTACATCAATCCACCACCTGTCAAACCTGGATCGACAATGCTACAGCCATCAACATTGATTATAAACCAATCTATTGATGTTGTCTATGGCTTCCTCAACTCACAACAACACTAAAATATGTTTATCATCAACACCACCTATTCTTCTCAGAATTTGACTTTAAAATTCTGCCAACTCTCTTCACCAAGAAAAGGCGCTATTCAATCAAAAATTCGAAAAAGATAATATCGTTTAGTAATTGATTTTTCCATTTGATCAATGTTCATCCCGGTACCATTTTGTCAGATATGGGCCACATAGCTCAACACTACAAATAATCCACATGCTACACAATTATTAACTTCCACTATTGATTGAGTAAATATAAATTAAGAATTTCGTTAGATGTTTAAAACATAATAGGTCGTATTTATGTTTAAAATTTATAAATTAGTCACTAATTATGATATATATATCATGCATCATATCTTGAAATAACACAACAAAGAAAAAGGGAACTTATCAATTGATTCGATAGATGTGATGTGCATGCATCACTACAAAAAAATTACAAAATAGGAACAAATATTTAAAACGGCATTAAGCCGTTTCTATTTAAAGAAAGTATTAAACCGTTTTACCTATTAAAGTCATTTCAATTTAAAAATAGTATTAAACCGTTTTACCTATTAAAGCCATTTTAATCATGTTTAAACATCCTATTTCCCATCTCATTCTATGAGAACGAACTACTCTCTCTCTCTTTCACACACACACACACATTACTACTGCTGCAACCACTTCTCTCTGTCTTCATTTTCTTCACCTCTTAGCACAGTTACTTCTCTCAGCCCTCATCTCCATAACTCAATGCAACGTCCCCTTACTGCACCTCATCACCATAGCCGATGTACTACCCCCTCCACAACTCCCTCTCTCTATCTTCATTGCCCTCACATACCAGCAGCAATGCCTCCAGCTCTCTTTGCCCATATCCACTATTACAGCCACACCATGTTATGCCCAATCTCTTCGACTCACTACTACAACACCTATACGAACGTCTCTCTCTGTTCTCATATCTTGCATCTCCACAGCAATGAATACTCACAATGCTTTTGGTCGTACCTGAAGGAATCTCTTTTATTTTTTGTTCTCTTCTTTCTCTCCTTATTCTTCATGGAAAATTCGTTATTTTTCTTTACTTTCACGTGTTAAATCTGCCCCTACATTGACAACTCACGTTACTTTTTGGCATCATGATCCTCATAAAGTTTATTATGAAAGAGATTATTTTCCTCTTCGGAATTGCGACGCTGTATAATATTTTATCGTGTTTCGAATAACTCACCATAGGGGAGATACATATTTCTTTATATTTACTTGTTGCAAATTAATAGGATTAGGAGAATATTTTTTGTGCATTTTTTTTATTTATTTATTTTTATATTAATAGGACTATGAGATTTTTTTTGTTAAAATGTTACGATCATTGTGCTGAGATTGGATTTGTATGACTTATGATGATATTCAAACTCCTTGCATTATTTTAGGGTTGAAAAATATATTTTTACGATGAATTTGCGATGAGTTGGAAATTATTCCATGTCATAATTCATTTCCTAACTTGATGAATATGCAGGTCGATGAATGATAATTGCTTTTTTGGAAAAATTGAAAATTATGTATGAGTGCCAGTTTGGTTAATTTAAGAATTGGATGAATGGGATTTTTCTTTAAATTTAGAAATTTTGTATGCATTAATATTTGTCAATCTCCAATGTGATAAGAATAATAACGTGAATGTTTTTATTTTTATTTTTATTGTTATTTTGTAAATTTTCAACTTGGTAATTTGTTGTAAATTCATAATTTTCTAATTTGGGACTTCTTATTCATAAAATTCTTCTTTTGGGAAGTTATATTTGTAAATTGTTGGAAATTTCATATTTCAAACTTTCTAATATGAAATTGCATGATTTTCTATTTTGGAAAAATATATATTCATAAATTTCGAATTTAGAAATTTCACATTTAAATAATTTTCTAAATTAGGAGATTTTACATTTTCCTATTTAGAAATTTCACACTCATAGAAATTTGTGATTTTCTAATTCGGAAATTCTATATTTTGAAGCATTTTATTTTGGAAAATTCATGTTTTGCAAATTTCTAATTTGGAACTTGTCCTATATTTGTAATTCTCTATTTAAAAAAATTCATTTTTACAAATTTCTAATTTGGGAATTCATCACATTTGCAAATTTTTGTTTTGAAATTTTTTCTTAACTTGGAAACTTCATAAATTGCTAATTCAGAAATTTCACTTTCATAGTTTTCTAATTTGAAGATTTTTACAAATTTTTGTTTTATTCGATTTGAAAAATGTTGCATATGTCTACTCCTTATGATACATTGCTCATTTCGGACGATAATTCAAAGATTAGAATAATTGTTTCAACGAAACTATCTGAGAATGTTGTTGTATAAAAATGGGGAATAAAAATAGATGCAAAACTATATGCTGATGGTAGAGGGAAATAATCACTCAATCAACATTCGTACAGTTGCTTAGCAGAAGGGTAGGCCAAGATAGAAAGCACCTGATCTAGCTAGAAGTACAGCACAATCCTAAACAAGGCCTGGCCTGCTATGCAGGGCCGACCTGGTCAAAGAATATTTATAAAGTCCAAAGATCTCAGAGGATATCTCTAAAGAATAGCAAACTCAATCCCAAATATCCCAATTCCGTTTAAGATCCTAGGAAATAGGGGATTCTCTGGGATCGTCTCCCGTGAGAAGGGGAAACTTTGATTCAAAGGAAGGATCCATAAATAATGAAATTGATAGAGGTCGAAAGATACTTTTTTGGGTGGATTAATAATAACCATTATTTTTATGCAACTTTAACTTGAGTGTTGAAGAGTTTTTTGCAAGTACCATGCTGGTGCCGATAGGGAGGTGGAAAGAGCAACTTTGAATGGGTAAGACAGAGTCAATCAACACCATCACTAGAATCTAAACCCCACAAATCTGGTGTTGTCTATGAGAATCACCGTAGCATATTGATTTTAGTTGAAATAATGGTAAGATCCACTAGACTAGCCGAGGCTCATATTCCCCTACTAGTGACACCAGTCACGGATGCTAACCTTTTAGTAATGTTGGAAGCCATGAGAAAGCAACAAGAGGACATGTAGAAAATGATGGATGTCTTGGCTAAATAGAATTGAAATCTAAGTCAATGATTAGAGAACCAGTAGAAAGTAAGACAAGATTTCCCACTGCAAGAAACTCCACTTCTTGTTAGAGATGATCGCACCTCAAATGTTGAAGGCAACTCTCAATTGCGAGATCAAATTGGGGAGGGAGAACGGAAGTTGCCACTACTATTACTCGAGGTGAATCCACAATAGATCTAAGCATAGTGGAAATCAGAAAAATGATTCAAAAAAGAAGGAAACTTTGAATAGTGTAGATATAGGCACGGTGGTGGCGCAGGTCTTCAAGGTTATTTAGAGATCTCCTTTACAATGGAGATCTTGGTTGGAGAGATTCTAAGAAAATTGTACCACCACATTTCAGCCCTTACTCTGGAACAAAGGACTAAGAAGAACACTTATTCCACTTCTGACAGATGTTCCTATTGTGGGAGAGGAACGAGAGTTTAATGTGCAGACTTTTTCCTTCTAGTTTGTAGGGAAATGCATTGACTTGTTTCACAAGCTGCCATTGTAACATGTTACACTACCAACAGAAAGAGTAGTAGAGATGTGGATACTAGTCTCAGCATGAGAATGCAATCTAGAAAAAGCCTCAGAGAATTTTTTAGGAGATTTAGGAAGGAGGCAATGCCCCTGGAAAGTAGTGATGAGAGAATGGTGGCAGTAGCATTCAAGAACTCTTTGCCATCTGACTCAGGGTTGTACAAGTCTCTAATGAAGAGGAGGCTAGAAACGGTAAGTGAACTGTTTAAAAAAGCAGAAAAATACACCAACTGAAAGATAATCCTCATAATCTAGTTGGGAAAAGCAATATCATATACATTGTGACAAAGTCTAGCAAACAACAGTAGCTATAGTAAAAGAGTAGGAAAAGATTGCTTGAGCAGGGCAGTGAGGAGAGGATAACTGGGACATACTTCCCCATGCCCCCTAGTGAAATCCTACTTCTCATCATTAACGAATCTTATTTCGAGTAGTCGGCACAACTTCCTTAATATCAAATAAAGCAAGAGGAGCGATACTGCAAATATCATAAGGTGCGGGCCCATACTACCAACAAGTACCAAGCCTTGAGAAGATTTCTATAGAGGTTGCCAGAGCTAAGCCAACTGAGGGACTTACCTAGAAGATAAATAAAAAATCCTCCCCAAGAAAAGAATCAGAGGCAAGATTAGCCACCTATTGAGGGGTAGGACACAAGGGTAGCAATTATTCACGTTGTCCTAAAGCAAGAACTTAGGAGGTCAAGCCTGGGCAAAATTGACGAGAGAGTCAAAAGGCGACGGCCAAAGCACCTCGCGCATGTCTAAACAACAAGGAGTGGGCCCACTAAGCAGATGGAGCCCTACTGATAGCAGACTGTGGCCTTTGTAGAGAAAGACTTGGAACATATGGCGAGTCCATACTATGATGCATTGGTGGTAACCTTCAAGGTTAGCACCTTCATTCTCAAACGTATGTTGATGGATAGCAGTAGTTCAGTCGACATTCTATATGCCTCAGTTTTTCCAAAGATGGGTCTCAATAGTAGCGTGTTAACCCAAGTAAGAGCCCCTCTGATCGGGTTTGATGGAAGGACAAGCCAACCTCGAGAGAAAATAGTTTTTCTTGTGTAGGCAAGGTCGATAACTTTGATGACTAGATTTATGGTCATTGAGGCAAGCTCCCCTTACAATGCTACACTAGGTAGATGGTGAACCCACGAGATGAAGGTTGTACCTTCATCATACTATCAGGTCCAGAGATACCCAATACCGCAGGGCATGTGGGACATTCGAGGGGATCTAGTGGTAGCTCAGGTTTGCATACTAGGCAAATAAGAGCTCTCCGTGAAAAAAACTCAAGAATAACAATTACAGTGGGGGAAGTTGAGATTAATAAGCCGCCATGCCTGGAAAACATCCAGATGGTGGATGTAGGGGAAGGAAGGAAGATTGGGGCAGGGGTAGAACTAGGCTCAGAGGAGCTAAAGGAGTTAACAGACTACTTGAGAAGGAACATAGATATTTTCGCCTAGTTCATAGGAGAAATACCGGGGATAAGCCCCAAAGTGATCTACCATCACTTAAATGTTGAGCTAACTATAACGTTAACAAATAAAAAACCAAGAAGACTAGTATCTCGTTTCAAGGAACTAGTAAATGAAGAAGTAAACAAATTGATCAGGGTAGGATTTATTAGGGAAGTGCAGTTCCTTGATTGGATAGCTAATATAGTGGTAGTGCGAAAGAAGAATGGAAAAGTCAAGGTGTGTATCAACTTGACAAATTTAAATAGAGTCTACCTAAAGGATAGCTTTCCTTTGCCAATGATTGACTAGTTAATAGACGCCAACTCTGGCCATGAAAGGCTATCCTTCATGCATGGCTACTTTGGTTACAATCAAATTCAACTCAGCCCTGTAAATCAAGAAAAGATGACCTTCATCACCAAGCAAGGGCTATACTGTTACAAGGTCATGCCCTCTGGTTTAAAAAATGTAGGGGCAACTTATTAGAGGCCAGTAACAAAGTTCTTCAAAGATCTGTTAGGCAAGACCGAAAAAGTCTACATTGACGATTTACTAATGAAGAACAAAAAGAATGATGATCACATTGCTGACTTGGAAGTGGTCTTTTATTGAGTAAGGAAGGTTAGAATGAAGCTTAACTCCAAAAAATGCACTTTTCTGTTAACTTCAGGGAAGTTCCTTGGATACTTGGTGACGAAGAGGGGGATAAAAGCTAACCCAGACAAGATTAGAGCACACTGCAAGAAATGCTATTGCCAAAAATACATAAACTAGTTCAAAAGTTGGCAGGGAGGGTCACAGCTCTAAATAAGTTTATTTCTAGGTCTTGTGGTAAATGCAGGCCTCTATACCAGTTTTTGCGAAAGAACACCAGGTTTGAATAAACAAAGAAGTGTGAACGTGCTTTCATAGAGTTGAACAAGTATTTGGAGCGACCGCCTATCTTCTCCAAAGCCAAAGTTGGGGAGGAGCTTGAGCTATACCTGGCAATTTCACTAATATTATGGAAAAGCTTAGTTAAATTTCCTAGATATTTATATTTTGCACTTTGGTGAAAGGATTGCGAGTTTTTTTCTTCATAATGGAATTATTGTCATCTGTGGACATACCTCAATTTAGAGGGAATCACTTAAAATCTCTGCATTTTCTTTCTGTGATTGTGTCTTGTGTTTGGTTTTTTCTATTTGTTTTCATGTTTTGATTGAGCCATTTTCATTTGACTCTGCTTGTATCATGTTTTAACTGAATAAGGTAATGAATCTTTAAAATGGACTACGTAATGTGTTTAGCATTCCTAAACAAACTAGATGGTGAAACACTTCTTCATAGGTTTATTGTCAAACTTTTTAGACCTTGACATTGTTGATAAAGGTGTTGAATGTGGGAGATGCCTGCTAAAGAGGTAAGCTTAACCTTCATTAATGATATTTCTAGCATTTGAAAATAAGGTCCTTTTCCCCAATTAACTAGAGAAT